>NC_061818.1:39056783-39406783 GCF_021462225.1 Girardinichthys multiradiatus | reverse complement strand
CATACTAAACAAATATTAAGAGTTTGCACGTATTCACTCGAAATTAATGATCCTTTATGGCTTGTTTTTATCAGTTTGCTTTTTATATGATGTATTTGTTAAAGATCCTTGAGATCCCTTGTCCAGTTTGGTTGAAGCCTTCTTAGAATAAAAAACAAAATGGATTTGTGACACAGTACTCCTGTTGATATGGGATTCAGTGTGAAAAAGGGAGGAAACAGTCGGGAAGAGCTTTGTCTTTATTATGTAGTAAAATGAGGGTTGGACCAGCCCTCAGAACCTCTGGGACTTTGAACAACCAACACAGCAGCCACTCCAGAAACCTCTGGCAACACATGAAAGGATCGTAAAAAGTGCAAGTTCTGCAGAACCTCTCACACCAGTGTTATGTGATCTGCAGATGTTTGGTGTTTTTAGCATTTAGGTGCACGTTGAGTTTCTGGAAAGTTTTAAACATCCCAGAACAAAGATTCACTCAAGTTTTTGACTTTTGTCTCTCTTGCCCCCAGTGACTGAAGCTGCTCCTTCTAAATGAACCAAAAAACCGCTGGTTCACCTCTAAATGTGCGTCTCATTACAGGGTTTGCAGCAGAGGTTTTCTCTCCCTGTCTTGGACCAATAGACTCTTCAGTTCATAAAATCTCTGCTTCAATCCAAACAAACCAAAGGATCACAGGGCAAACACACCTCTCCCTGCAGGAAGGAGCTGACCCACTGCGTGAGACTGAGAAGAGTTTCAAAGACGTGGTTTGGCTCATTTCTATGGCCTCCTCTGATTCTGGACTTCCTCTCACTGGGTGGGGTCGTGTCAAATCAAGGCCTAGCTGAGGGAAGCAGAGCTGCTTTAAGACAACTTATGCTTGAGAGTCTGATGTCGGCTTTTGATGCATCCCAATTTAACAAAGTCACTTTAACATTAATAATGACATAATTCATTTATTTAGAAAACGTATTTAATGGAATAAGGTCGAAAAAGGATTTTAAAAAATAACGTTTAAAGTCCTGGTTCAGGTACTGTGATAAGACCGCCTTGATGGAAATTTACAATCAAATTTAATAAATAATTAGATCATATCAAAAACTATAATAGTTTTTATTAAAAGGAGTTGATCACGAATCATTTGTAATAAAACAAGTAAAACATCCTCTATTGTTATGATCCTTGTTTGGGTTTTTAGGGTTCTTCTGTGTCTCTGTTTTCATCATTTCCCTGTTGTTTATGTTCTCTAAGGTGTTGCCGTATTTGTCCATTCTAGCAGTTAGAAAAACAGACTGGGGGCTAGAATAGAACCGCAAAATGGAGAGACAGCGAGACGTTAAAAAACAGAGATACAATTTTATTCAAGCCTAACTGAAAGGCCCATAGGAACCGTCTGGATGTGGGACGTAGTTTGTATTGTAAAATTCATATACAACCCTTCAAACAGAGGACTTTAAAATGCTATCGAGACGACTGTGGCTCAGTAGGATGAGTAGTTGTCTTGCAATCAGAAGGTTGTGGGTTCGATTTCAGCTTCCTCCTGCTATATGTCGATGTGCCCCTGGGCAAGACACTTAACCTCAAGTTGCCTACCAATCTGTGTATCGGTGTATGAATGTGTTAGTGAGTATGAATGTGGCTCTAGTGTAAAGTGCTTTGAGCGGTCTGTATGACTGGAAAAGCGCTATATAAGTTCAGTCCATTTACCATTTAAAGAGCATCTGCCCCTGCTGCAGTCTGATACCCTGGATCACATCAAGTCTTCTTCCTGTGGAGGTGAGAGGAGAGGTGCTGACATATATGATTAAAAGTTTTTCCGTCATGATAAAGTTCTGAATAAACTCGGTCTCTGTAAAGTTAACATCCCTGCCCCACCATTGCTGGCTGTGTCTCTGCATCCAGACAGTTTGTTGTGCTAAATTGGCATTCAGATCTCCCTAAACGGAGAGTTTTACTCTCCTTTTATTCACATGTTTCCCACACGACACCCGCTGACAATAAATGGCTTCTGTTGTGCACCTAATCCATAACATCTAACATTTTCAAAGTAATGTGAACAACCACACAAAAAAATCATATTTCTGAAACCGGATTTGAGCATTAAGGCCTGCAGTATGAACATAGCCGAAGCCTCCCTGTTTACCTTCTGCCACAGCTGCTCCACATCTCCTCTGATTCTTCTTTTTTTTTTTTTATGGCGGTTTGCTGTTTGCAAACCAGATTGGAGAATGGACCAGACGTTAAACTATTATAATCTTCCCACAATACCTGTTCTTCATAGAAAACTAAAAATACTGTTAAAAACTACATCCCCAGATGATCTCTGAAACAAGTCCCTAATGTCTAATTTATTTTTATTCCTACTTAAATCTCTAAGTAATACATCTCTTTCCTGAACATATTTATTACATTCTAAAAAAATATGTTGCACTGTTTCTAATTTTTCACAATAATTACAAGAACCTGTATTGTGTTTATTAATTATTTTAAGAGTACTATTTAATCCTGTATGTCCAAACCTTATTCTAGATATAATATCTTCTTCTTTTTTACGTCTATTACATTTCCTAAATTCCCCAACTTTTTTTTGGATGCTATAATAAAAGCATTGCCTCCTCTATCCCACTGTTCTTGCCATTTCTTCTTGATGTACATTTTTACTCATTTTAATATTTAAATCAACCATATTCTTTTTTGCTGCACTCTTAGCAAAACTATCAGCCAACTCATTTCCTACCACACCAATGTGGGCAGGAATTCAAACTAGTTTAACATGAGAACCATAATTTTTAATCCTAAAAATTGAGTTAATTATATCCAATATAATATCTTGCCTTGAATTTGAATTTAACTCTGGAATACTTATTAATGCACTACTTGAATCTGAACAAATTAAAACCTCCCTCTGTTTTGTTTCCTCAATCCATTCTAAAGCCATTAAAATAGCCATTAATTCACCTGTATACACTGTCAATTTATGTGTTATTCTTTTATTTCTCATAATATTTAAATCTGGAATTACAAATGCTATACCTCCTTTATCATTTAACATTTTAGAAGCATCTGTATATATACTGAATATTCTTTTTCTATATAACTTTCCCTCCTCTGATTAATCCATCTGCCTTGATTTTCAATGTGATAGAACAAGGTCAAATCGAGCATAAAAATGAATTAGAAGAAAAATGATGCGTAGTTCTTAATGATTCTTACAAATAAAAATATGACCAGTGTGGCATGTATTCAGCCCCCAGGAAACCGGTACCCCTAAAAACACTCCAGTGTAATTTATGGCTTCCAAAGGTCCTCTGGTTTGTAACAGGAGTCCAGCAGTGTGTAATTTAATCTGAGGATACATCTAGTCTTTCTGTGAAGACCTCAGAGGTTTGTTAGAGAATATTAGAGCACAAACTGCATCATGGAGTCCAAGGAACACAGCAGATACGTCAGGGAGAAGGTTGTGGAAAGATTTAAAGCAGGGTTAAGTTATTAACAATATCTGAAACTGTGAACATCGCTGAGTTCAATTCATCATCTGACCATGGAGAGGATGGACCAACTGCAGATCAACACATGGATGTCCACTTAGACTGACAGGCTGGGCAAGAGAGAAATTATCAGAGAAGCAGCCAAGAGGTCCCTGGTAACTCTGGAGGAGCTGCAGCGATCCACAGTTTAGGTAGGAAAATTAGTTAGTTGTGCTCTCCATTAGTCTGGCCTTTATAAAAGAGTGACAAGAAAATGCAACGTTGGATGAAATCCATTAGAGGTTTTGTTAAGAGTTTTTACAACAAACCATGTGGGACACACAGCAAACATGTGGAAGAAGGTGGCTATTTGGAGACACCTCAACATGCCCAGAGAACAAATTCTTCATGACGGTCATTTTTCATAATTATCTCATTTGAACTTGTAGTTGGTAAGAATGGTATCTATAGTCTCAGTTGGGCTCTGAGTCAACGTCTGTGGCCCTCCAGTTAAATAAAAACTAACCAGTCGATGGGAAATATATTTCATTTCTGCGTTCTAACTTCAGTAATCAGAGTGCCACCTTTACAGAGAATATTCGCTTCTGCATGACCTCCAAAGGTCTAATTTGATGATTGCCTGTGAAGTAAAATCTTACATGATGGTGAACGTCTCTGCACCATCAGAGCAGTGTTGCTAATAGACGCTCAATGCAGGTAAAACACTCTCTTTCAGTCAGATCACACCTCGCTCTCTGTTATTTACCATCTACCTTCAGACATGTCAGCTGTTCAGCTTTTGGACATTCATTCCTGACAGTCTCTCTGAAGTCCAGCTCAGGTTGAAAAGAGCCGCTAAACACAACATGATGCAGAACTTCTCCAAAACAGGCACTGTGTATTTTAAGGTCCTACAGACTTTTATGCACTGATTCTTAAGTTGCTTTGATTTTTTTTGCTGTTTTTATCAAACAATTATATTTCAGGTTTTTGTTTTTAGATGGTTTCTCTAGACAGCCAGCCAGCTCTGGGCTGTGATCCACTAAGCTTTCCTTTACCTAAAACTATTGGTACAAAACCAGATTTTGGGCATTCGTTGTAGATCAGATCAGCTCAGAAATCTGTACCAAATACCTTTAACAATCAGACCACCTCTGAAAACCACTGGCTTGTCTGGGTTCCTTGTTCTACACAAAGCTGCAACATCACTCCAGCCCTGCCAGCTGGTCAGAGACCAGTCGGATCAGGTCTGTTTAAGCCTCTTTATCTTCAGGCTGCACAGCTGCTAAGCTGGAGAGAAGTGGATGGATCGAGAAGACTGCAAGAGCTCAGCTCATTATGTCTAATTTGGGGGGAATTTCAGCAGTGTGCATTCGGTTGTGTTGAAGGGTAGAGATTCAGACGGATGTTTACTGTTGCTGTGGTGAAGAAAGGTTCCGTGTAAAATGATATTCAGTGCAACCCTAAAATGTCATGAAACCTTCCAACTTCTTTTATTCCACCCATCAAACAATTTTTAGCGCATAAATGTTCTGTTAGGGCCTTCACAATCATGGGGAAGAATACTGACATGACATTATGCAGCAGACAATCACTGACACCCTCCACCAGAAGGTCATTGTTGAAGAAGCTGGGTGTTCAGAATGCTGAATCCAAGCATATTAATGGAAGGTTTAGTGGGAAAAAAAGTATGGTAGAAAAGGGGCACAGGGATAACGGAAGCCTGGAGAGAATCACCTAGCAAAGCCCAGGCAAGAGTTTGGGGACGATTCAGAAGGTGTGGACTGCAGCTGGAGTCAGAATTCAAAGACGACCAGGACATATCCAGAACATGGAGAACATGGACCACAGCTGTCACAGTCCTTGTTTAAAGAAGCTCCTGAACTACAAACGCACAGAAGAATCTTAAAGAAGCTCAAGGTCCCAGAGTCTGGAGGACGAGTGGAGAAGGACAGAACCAAGGTGTTTGGGGTCCATTGTGAAGTTTCCACAGTCGGCGATTATTGGTGATTATAAGAAGTCAAGTCATCTCCTGCTGTTGGCCATCTAGGTTTTATCAAGACCACAGTCAACGCAGTTAACGCAGCAACGCAAGCAACACAGTCAACGCAGTTAACGCAGCAACGCAAGCAACACAGTCAACGCAGTTAACGCAGCAACGCAAGCAACACAGTCAACGCAGTTAACGCAGCAACGCAAGCAACACAGTCAACGCAGTTAACGCAGCAACGCAAGCAACACAGTCAACGCAGTCAACACAGTCAACGCAGGCAACACAGTCAACGCAGGCAACACAGTCATTTCAGAGCACTTCATGCTGAGAAGCTTTATGGAGATGCTGATTTCATTTTCCAGCAGGACCAGCACACAGTGACAGCAGTACCAATACCTGCTTTAATTGCCATGGTAACACCATGGAAACTGGCTTGACCCAAACCATATGGAGAATCTATGGACTTTTTTTTCACTGGTTTCTGTGAAACTGGTTTTTAGATTTTCAGAAATTGTAAAACAGAATAATCATAATTAACATGAAAAATGCATGAAATATATAACTATGTGTGGAAGGAATCTCTCTGTTTAACACTTTGAATTAAATTAGTCAAATAAATGAACTTTTCATCGATAATGAAAGATTTATTTTATTTGTGCTGTTGTGAGGACTTTACCTCTCCAGACTACCTCCTGTTTATTGATAAACTAACCGGGCAGCATGGCCCTGGGTGGAATGACAACCATGTGAGGCACAAAAAGTGACGCACACAGACCCCGCAGGAGCTCGCCTAATGAAGCTAAAGATGCTTGACGGGGAGCAGCTGTCCAACTTCATATCAAGTCTCTCGATTTTTCCAGCTTCAGTCTGGCTTCCTCTGAACCTGAGAAGCGGGGGAGCAGACGCCCTCTAAGCATCGTGTGTCTCATAAATGTGTTAGCGATCTGAACGCTTGAAGGGTGGTGAGCTCCCAAAAGTGACACCGTGTGTTGTAGGGTCTCCTCTGACGCAAGGAAACCTTTTAGTTGTAGTGTCTGGTGTCACTCGGATGCATAGCAATGCAAATGCTGCCTATAAATATGCTTCCCTGTCCAGGCTATTTAAAACCAATGGGGTCAAACAGAAGAGTTCAGCTTCCTTTCAGTATTGCAGACAAAATAAAATAATACAAAATGTAAAAGCAGAAACTTCATTATGAGTCAGCAGATAGGTTTACATAGAAAAGTGGATGTTGTTGTTGTGTCAACACATTTCCATTTAATATTAAATTTATGGTTTCTATTTATTTATTATTAATTTTATGGTTTTCCTTAAGTAAATGTACCTTGAGGTGTTTCTGTTGTGAATTTATCCTGTTTGAATTGTTCTGAAAAGGGAAACATCATGTTTCTGTGTATACCGAGGTACAATCTGGCTTCAGAAATGCTTTAACTCTTGGTGGCATCAAATCAACAAGGAGCCCGAACAATTCGTCTGAGATTCTGGTCCATGCTGACATGACAGCAACACAGGTTCTGCAGATCTGCTGACTGAACGTCCTTGATGAGGATGAAGCTCATTAATAATAAGGGATCCAGTGTGTGTCAAGAGATCCCCCACACCATGACACCACCACCACCAGTATGAACTGGTGGATCCATGCTTTCATGATATTCACTCCAAGTTTTGACTCGACCAACTCAATCCTGCTGCTGAAATTGAGACTCATCGGGCCAACCTGTTTTTGTCCAGTTTTGGTGACCCTGTGAGAACTGTAGCCTTAGTTTCCTGTTCCTAGCTGACAGGAGTGGTACCTGGTGTGGTCTTCTGCTACAGCCCATCTACTTCAGGGTTAGACGTGTGTTCAGAGATAATTCTGCCTACCTTACTTGTAATGAGTGGTAAATTGAGCTTCTGTTGCCTTTCTTTTACCTGGCACCAGTCTGCAAATCCTCCTCTGACCTCAGACATCAACAACGCATAACTGTTAACACAGCAAGTGCAGAACCTGTTCAGCACCCAGAAGGATCTGGTTTGGGTGTACTTGGTCCACATGCAGGTGATTGATGGGTAAGCAAATGACTGGATGTGGAAAGAGCACCAGATGGAGTAAGAGAGAAGTAGGCAGCTGTAGGCATCATTCTCAGGCTCCACCGCTCTGTTTTTTTTAGATCATACATTTTTTGCTCTCATGTGCTAACTCTAATTATGACCCATAACCTTAAATTATATATTGTTTATTCTCATATGCGCAGTTGTGAACTGGAAGAGAACCTGGATGGGTTTGTCCTTTGGACATGTGCTGTTTGGAACCAGAAGAGGTTAAGGGCAGTAGGACCTCGGAGTGGTGCTGTACAGTACTGGAATACCTTGCGGCGTAATGAATTGTTTACAGGCAGTTGCATCAGTTAAAACAGTTAGTGACGGTTAACAGACTCCTATATCTAACTGGTTACATTGTGTCTTTGTATGAGGCCACATGATAGCGTTATGCTGTTCCAACTGACTGCTGGATGCTCCTGCAACTGCCAGATAATAATAATAGCCTGGCTCCACTTGTCATGGTGCTACCATGTGCTGCTTCTGGGGCCTAATTTACACCCATCATTGCTCTGCATGAGAGCCAAATTACATCTGAATTCTGGCTTTTCCTTTGTGTTCAACAGTTCTGCACAGTAAGTGTCATTTGGAACAACGCTATTAACCTGTTATTACTCATGCAATGTGCTTCCGTCAAGAAATCCCCCTGAATCTTATTGTTTTTTTCATTTTATCAGCTACATAGGTAATAATCTAGAAAGAATAATTTGTTTTATGGAGATAAATAAGTGATAAAATGTGAAAAAAATTCAGAGCAATGAGTCACATATCCTTTCAAAAGGCCAGTGATCACATGGACTTCTTATTTTCCATCAGCCTTCATCAAACTACCAGTTTATTCTAAAATCTGCCACATGTTGGAATATCGATGGCTTTATTGCAACTCATCTTGTTATACATGCAATAACTTCTAGATTCATATCTCTTACATTGTGGACCATAAACATGAGGTTTATATTTAAATGTCTCCAAAGTAAGCAAGTCCAAATTTTGCATGATATTAAATTTGCTAACAGATAAGGTTTGTAATCAACAATGATGTGGAAGATGAAAGTGCTTCAGGAGAACGTTTATGAAAGGTTGACCAGTCCCGACCTGCCCTCCCTTCCAGCTCATCATGTACCTTATTCCCACAGCAGGCCTGTAAGATAAATATGATTGTGGATTTTCCTGGTTCTGTCCTCCATCCTGAGCCTTTCTTTTCCACAGCCCTTCCTGTTGGAATCAAATCTGCCACATGCGGCAGCGGATTAATCGAAGACTTCCTCTCCACCACTGTGCACAGTGGTAATTCATTTTAATTGTGAAACATTCCTCCTGGCTGCGTTTCCAGCACTCCAGATGCTTGTCGTCTTTTTGACAAATAGACCCCTGACGGTGTCTTCAAAGCCTTCAGTTCTAGGCCTGCTGTTGGAGCTTTTACAGGTCAGAAACGCAATGATGTCGGATTACATTCCAGAGAGTCCTCTTCACGGATTTAGGAAAGCGGGTTCATGTAAAAATGCTCCTCTGGTTGATGACCAGGGTGGTCTGACTCTCACGTCGCCTCTCCTTCTTCCTCTCCAGTCTCACCTTCCAGCAGACGGCACTGGAGGCTAACAGCACCAGTCCGGCGGAGAGCAGCACCAGCCCGAAGTAGGAGATGGTGGATCCGTGCGAGTTGAAGCTGTACGCCACCGCGGTGACCACAATACCAGCGATGAGGACCACCACACCAAATGGGACAGTGCAGCGGTAGCATGAGAGCTCTGTGCCCCCGGTGGCTGCGGTCAGCTGGACCTCATTAACCAGGGGGATGTTTACAGTCGTCATGGAGACTGCTGGTTGCTCGTCGGCTTTGGGCTTTTCTGAGGTCGCTGGCGTTTTCATTGCGTCTTTGTTAAGTTCTTCTGGCATTGCAGGATCAGGATCCAGCTGCTCTGTGTTTACCAACTACAGATGGCTCCTCGTTGTTGCCCTCTTTTCCAGGTTCAGGATCTCCTAATCTGAGGAGAAACAAACCAAGCAGTAAACAAACCAGTGAAAATGTTAAAAGGCCAATTTTAGTTGCACAATGCAAAAGAAACGAGACCAAGCAGATGTTTCTGGTTTGATTTCCACATCCTATTTCACAATTCACCAGCCCACTCTGACCACCACATGCTGCTTCAATAAACCAATGTAACCTCTTTGCACAATCCAGGCTTCCTCTTAACCCAGTCAGGGGAGAATGACGCAGTTCTGCTCAGCCCAGCATGAGCCGAGACATTCCCTGGAGAGCGCAAGATACGGGCCGCTCATTGAAGTGCAAGAAGCTTTGAAATCACAAGCAGTTTCACAACCGTCCCCTCCTTCTTCTGCCTGCATGTTTTCCTGATGCAAAGCTGTGATTCAGATGCTGAGGGACAAAGAAAAGGAGGCAAAACTTGCTTCATCCCAGCCAGATGCTGCAGGAGTTCATCTTGCTATTCCCAGAACAGAATCATTGCTTGTAAACAGGTTTGATTTTGTGTGGACTCTTGGTACTGGACCTCAGGATCAGTATCAATCTTTGGGTTAAATCTAAAGCTCTCATTGGATTTCACAACCTCTGGATGTGGGAGTTTAACATTCCAGCATGTGGGCTAATCTAAAGACAGGAAAGACAGAAAAAACAGCATGCAGGACTAGGATTTTATCGGCACAGAAAGTGAAAAATGTTCACAGTATTGCAGATACTGTATTGTAAGTATTTAGCAGTAAGTTGTTGACCAGGAAACTGGAGTGAGCAGAAAATCAGTAATGAGTAAATAACTCTGCAGGAGTCCAAACCTGGACTGTTTGTCCTCAGGTCTAAATTATCACATGATCATTTAATGATTATCTTTCTGTCTTTTAATATTTAGTAACAATTATCTTTTACTCTTTTGATATTTAATTTACCGTCCTAAAATCTGCTAAATGCTGCATTAAATTAATTTGAAAGAAGATAAAATGTAATACTTACCCTATTATAAATCTAAACATGCCTTTATGCTCCAAGGAAATACGAGAAAGAGATTAAAACCTGTTCATGTTGAAATTCTGCTTTTCTATCTTTGGAATGACTAAGTTAACAGCTGTCTTCATATTGTCCATGCCTTCATTAGATGTTACTCTAAATCTGGTTTTGTTCTCCTCACTGGGCCTGGACAGGTCGACAGTCCATCACTGGGTAACACATGAGCCGTACATTTGATTCAGGTGTGTAGAAGCAGAGACACATCTAAACCTTGCTTGACACTGACCCGTTGAGGATTGAAAATGCCCTTCCTTACTGTAAATGAACGGATCAGGAAGTGCTTTTATTTTGACATTTTCAGCCTGAAGTGTCCTGTAATGTAGTAGCTAGCTTAGCAGTGAGAGAATGTGTATTTTGTTTCCAAAATGATTTAAAGTAATTCAATTCAACGTTCAGTCAGAGAGACATTCATGTGGTCATTATTGTGAAGCTACAGCTAACATGATCAGATTGTTATGAACCATTAACATCCCATAATAGTCCACCAACATCACTGGCTGATAATCAAGCTCAGTAAAATAAGCTCAGTAAAACATGCAGCTGCAGTCTGGAGCTCAGATATCAACTTCCTTTCACTCTATACTATGACTCGGGTCTCTCGTGGTTAGACCACCACGAGTCCAAGACACACCTCAAGTCTTTAGGGCACAAGTCCATGGCCAGTCTGAAGTCTTTTATTTTGCTAATTAAACGTCACTGGAGATGGAGTCTTAAACTAGGGTGACCAGACGTCCCCGTTTTAGACAACATGTCCCTGGGTAAAGCTGTGCCCCAAAAAATGTCCCCGATTTTAGCGTTTTGTGAATGAGAATAAAAAATGTTTCGTAGACTGTTATTACGGTAGCTGGGGGTAGAAAGTGCAGGTGAACATGTTGCAACAACTGCTGTTATGGTAGCTGGTCGCCCCACTATTAACGTCACAGAGAGAGTAGAAGAAGTTCACTGCCTTGGACTTGGCTGATCCTTGGACTAGGCTGATTATTGGACTGGACTGATCCTGCCCGTGACGAAGGTTTGGTTCGCGGTAGAAAACGTTAATAGTGTTGTCAACATTCCCTGTGCCCAAGTAAAACAAAATAAGGCTTGGATGGGTTTTGTTCTACTAAAGGTGAGGACCCAAATGCAAATAAACCAAGCTTTGATGAACGAACAGAACAAGAAAAGGCAAGACGGGAGACAGGGAGTAGCAGCTGAGTAAGGGACAGAAGGAGAAATCACTTTTTAAGCGCTGCCTGAATTAGGAAAATGGAGTTACAGTGTCAACAAGGGTTCGTCCAAAGTAAGATGTTTTAGAGTTGATTAGTGACCTTTATATTTTCAGAGCTAGTTATTAGTTGTTTTGTTATATGTGAACACAGACTTTCAGGCTGAGGAGTGTTTGGACATTTGAAAGTTCCTCAAAGAAAATAAAGCAGTTAGTAACAGGGAAACTGAATGAGGCAAGAACTGCATGAACTGAAAATGATGAGGAGGGAGAGACAACCACATGGTTAAATATGCATTTCTTCTGTTGTATTAGCTATTAGCTCCAGATAAAAATAGTTGGGTTTCATTGCTAAATATAACAATTAACAATTATAACAATTTTGGCATTTCATCAGCTGAGGAAACTGGTCAAATTATTAAAGAAACGTTAATATTTATAAGATTATATTAGGATTATCCTATTTTCTCATCTCAAAATAACCAATTTCTAAAGGATATCTGAAATAAAAAACTAATTTTATTTTATTCGTTAAATTGTATTTTTTCAGTATGGGGATTGTGATTATATTATGTCTGTTTAAGAACAGTGAACGACTGCAGAGCAGAGGAAAATGGGAGGAGTTAGATAGAGAGGAGGGAAATAGGCTGATAGAAAAAACAGTAAAGCTAAGAGGAGGTAAAGAAAGTGTTAGAAAAAAGAAGGAAAGGAGAGAAGACGGATATTAATAGTAATATTACTTTATTCATTTTATTACTCTTATGAAATTCTAACAAGTGTGGATAGACACTTTCCTGCTATTAGGTTTGATTTTTTTGTTTAATTATGAATAAATATTTTTAAATAAATGACACCTTAACTGTACCAATGTTTTCATTATATCTTGATAACATTTAATTCTATTAATCTCCGAGCTGGAAATGCCCCCAGATTTGACTTCAGAAATCTGGTCACCTTAGCTTATTACGTTACCATCTCTGGTTGAGACTTGGTACGAACATCGGGATGGTGCTAAATAAAGGTCTGAACACCTAAACAGACTGAGCTTCTTTGGATGTCTGAAACATTTGAAGTTTAGCAGTCTGAACAAAATCCATTCCACGCAATGAAGAACCACCTGCTAACCTGACATGGCTCTCCTCAAGCTCTTGTTATGAACATTTTAACAGCTTTCTGTGGCATCATTATTAAAAATATTCTTGTTTCACATCAACATACGGTTTATTGTTAAACAAAGACTAAATGCTGTGGGCCTATTTCCCCACCAGAGCTTCCAGGTCTCTTTTTATACTGCACGGCATCATGAATTTTTTGAATCTTCAGGAGATTTTAAATAAAAATCTGGAGGCTTTTGACAGAAAACTGAAAATGGCTTAAAACTGGGTCTTTCAGCAGGTGGCGGGTCCAAACACACATGGGCCAAATCAACACAGAAACAGTTCAGGAGAAACTAAATCAACCTTCTTCTTGTAAATGAAAAAATTAAGTTCTGGACCAAAAATTTAAAAAACAACAGTTTTGAGACTTGTATTTGTTTCCTGGCGTTGCAATAAAGTCTTAGGGGTTTATTTTTGGTTGGGTCCAATTTGCAGATATGTTGTAAAACAAATACATATCTTTTGTGTTCGCCAAAAATTTCTAGAAATATTAAAATGCAACAAGACGCAGCGATTGAATAAATAAAATCCAAAGATGAAAAACGTTTTGGGGACTGTTGGGAATGATTTGCACAGTGGACACTGTTTCAGTTTGGATCTTACAGGAGCATTACTGTGAAGAATGCAAGTTATTCTCCACAATCTGTTCATGTAAAGCATTAAAACTGCAATAACTTAAAGCAACAACAAATAAAAAGCCTCTGAAACTGCAAACTGGGATGTTGTTTTTCTTGTTAGAGGAACCAACAGACTTCTTTGGTTTACATTCATTTAAGAGCAAGAAACAAACAGTTAGTCAAAGAAGCAAGAATAAACTGAACTATTTGTGTTTTCCTTGAAGGAAATTGTAGAGACTGTACGAGGAGAGCCTAAATAAAGTAAGAGTTAATTAAGAATAAATTGTAGTGTAATTTGTGAAGGACAATTTAAGCAAGATGAGTGAAATCAAAGAGAAAAGTCTCTGCAGAGTGAATTAATTTAATGGATCTGGGAACTAGAGAAAAATCAGGTTTTAAATCTTCCTCCCACACATGCGCACTAATTCACCTTCTAGTTCAATTCGCTTTATTTATACAGTCCCAAATAATGTAAGACACTTTACCAGATATCATATCCAGAAATATGAAAATAAATCAAAGCACACAGCCACGTTCAGCTGCATATATTACGATTAAATCCTAGAAAATGGAATAAAAGCTGCTGAAGGCGAAATTAACTCATCATTAGTTACGTTGCTGCTTTTATTTGAAGGATAATAAATTCTGTTGAAATTAGAACTTAGAAAGATTTGTTACCTCACAAGTTATACCCACACCAAGGGTCCAAAGCTGTCTGTAACTGAAACAAGGCGGTTCCTAAAGAATTCTGCCCGGTTCGGTTCGGTCTGCAGTCCGACTCTCTGTAAGTCCTGAGTAATAATGCTTGTTGGCCGAACTGCCATCCTCACTGAGGAGGACGTCAAGCGTCTGTGTCTGCCAGCAATCACGGAAAGGGACGCTTCCTGCTCAGTTTTTCAAAATAAAATACAAAAAATGCAATTATCAAATAATTCTGTTCTAAAAGTAAAAGTCAAATCCGACATTAAATCTGGCAAAACGTTTCCTGTTTTGGGTCAGTTATTTTTATTAGTTTCCTCAAATAAAGAGCATTGCCAACATTATAACTATTTTGCCTTTAAGGCAATAGGGAAAACCCAAGTGATGATGTCATGGCTTTGTAAGCTTCTAATAGGTTAGTTGAGAATATTTTAGTAAGATCAAGACAAACTTGTTGATTTAAGAAGACTTCAAACCTTCTGCTACCTTGTGTGACATCATGGAAAAATCAAAAGCAATCAGCCAAAATATCAGGAGGAGAGTTATGGACCTCCACAAGTCTGATTCATTCTTAGGTTTCCATTTTCACATGACTGACGGTTCCACATTTATGTGTTCCAGCAGTTATACGTAAGCATAAACAGCATGGAGATGTCCAACCATCATACTGTTCAGGAAAGGACAAAAGAACAAAAGCTGCAGACCTTGTGAAGATGCTGCTGGTCAGAGAATGCCATGAAAGACTGAAAGGCCACTCAGAGAGGAAGAAGCCGCTACTCCAATAGCAACATAGAAAGCCAGATTGCAAAGGTTTAATTTTTGAACACATCTTTCTGAGCTCCAGCTCAAAAATCTTGAATATCAATACTCAGAAGTAAAATATAAAGAAAGAATTTCAAAATCAAGTGATTCAATTCAAATCAGTTGATTTATATAGCATTAATTCACAACATATATTGTGTCAAATAAAGCAATACGCAGCATAGATGTTATATTCATGCTATATGGAAGTAAGGGAGGATCTATGTGGTAATATTTTAGTTTTTGTGAATCTTTTTACAGCATTTCTTCCTTCCACTCAACTTTTCATTAAATGCTCGCAAACAGCACACAGTGATCCTTTAGCAAAGAGTTTAACCTTCTTGTAGAGCAGGTTAGTGGCCGTCTGCTGGTCAACAGTCAAGTCAGCAGACTTTTCCATGATGTGTAGGCTGTAAGATGACTTTAACAGTGGTAAGGTCTGACATTCAAATTTCCTGAAAATCTTAACCTTGGGGCTTTATGGGGCACATTATGGTGAATGCAAGCTTGGCACCTGAACAGAAAACAGCCTGAACTTGGCACTGAGGCATATATGTGTCGAGCTTTTATTTTGGTGTTTTTAGGCGGAAGCTGCGTTGTTGTTTCCGGGCTGACAGCTCAGCTGGCGGCCGCTGTCCGAGGAGCTGAGCCGTCATGTCACTGCAGTTCAGTGATGAGGAGTTCCAGCGCGCCTGGAAGGAGCTGGACGAGCCGCAGCTGGATGGAGGCTGGGAGCTCTTCACCGAGACGATGGAAGTCCAGATCCACCGGCTTTACGATAAGGTAGGAAAACCTGCGGCAGTCTGCTTGTGGAGGGACTGGGTCCTCTGCAGAACATCTGCAGCAGAACCTGCAGCAGATGTTCTCCCATCCCTGCCCTTCTAAAACATCATCATGTTTTCATGAATGCTTTTATTACCAAATAACGCGTCAGATGTGAGGTCCTAGCGGCCAGAGGTGGAAAACTCCGGAAACAGCGTCCTGATTTCACTCCTTCAGAAACCAGTTCAGCAGAGTTCCTGCCCAGCCTAGAAAAGTCAGGATTTCTTTTTTTTTTTTTTACATTTTCCACGACTGGTTAAATAGGAAATGGAAAAAACACTGGGTATGGAAAAGTGTTTGAGTTTAATACTTATTTATTCATCTTAAAGATAAATAATTGATCTAAAATGTGATTTATTTTTAAATAACACCTTTAATCCTTCATTTACAGCATCACAACTTGAGTTTATTAAACTCATTGATCGTTTTGTTTCTTTAAATTACTGAGAGCCCAAATGATCGAAACACACTTGCTCCAAAGTCAAGTAAGGGTCGTTTTTTTGGTTTTTGACCTCTTAGATCAGGTTTTTAAACTGAATCTAGTTTAGATGCAAACAGAGCAGTGAAACTGCTATAAATATTCACAAACAGAATAATAATAATAAGAACAGTGCTGTTTACAACAATTAAAACAAGGAAACACCAAAGGAAGCAGTAAAACAGTAGGCATAAGAATAAGATGCTCAAGTTAAGGTGAACAAGTGGGTCTTCAGCTTAGCTTTAAAAACCTCCACAGAACATGGCTGCCTTTTAACTTGAAGGAGACTGTTCCACAAAAATGGGTCACGGAAGGAGAGAAAGTGCTCCCCAACAGGTTTTCTTCTAGCAGCAGGACCAGTTGAAAGGCCAGAAGCCTGAGATCAGAGAGCACGGGGCTGCTCGTACAAATGCAACAGGCACCAAACCATTTAGATCCTTGTAGGTAAGCAGGAAGACTTTAAAATCTGCTGGGACCTGACAATGTAACCAATGACGAGATAACAATACTGGAGTAAGGTGCTCATATTTGCCAGTTTGGGTTAAATTGCAAGCAGCCACTCTCTAACCCAGTGGCAGACCTCTAAAAGCAGGGTTGAGATCTAGTAGTAGTAAAGCAGAAATAAGATCATTGTCTGCGTTTACCAACAGATCATTAACCACTTTGACTAATGCTGTTTCAGTGGAGTGGTTAGATCTAAAAGCAGACTTGAAAAAGATCAAACTGATTATTTGGTTACAAATAGTCAGGAAACTGCTTGGAAACAACTTCTTCAAAGACCTTAGACAGAAACGATGGTTGTGAAATGGGTCCATAGTTTGCAACTGAGTAGACATCTAGTCCAGGCTTCTTCAGGATTGGTTTTACCACAGCTGATTTAAAGCAAGCAGGGAAGACTCAACTAATCAATGAGGTATTTAATAAAAACATATGGTCCTAATACTGACCACAGTTCCTTTATGGCCCAGGCTGGCAGAGGGTCCTAGAGACAGGTTGTACATCGAGCTGCATAAAAACTGCAGGTAATCCAGACAGGGAGAAAACCTGGAAGTCAAAGAACCCTTGACCAGCAGCAGCGGGTGAAGCAGCTGAGTAATCTGACGAACTACCGACAGAAATCTGGTTTCTCGGTGTTACGGCCCCATGTCTGAAAAATGTAAGAAAGTCATTGGCTGTCAAATTTAAACTGCGTGGTTGGTTTACCCTTATGGAAAAGTTTAAATTTAGGTTGCTTTAGCTGAAGACATCACCAGGCGTTAGAAATACTTCTCATCTAGAACATCTCCAGCAACGCTTGGCTTCTCTACAGATTCACCTCAGGTTCAGGAGTTCCACATTAAGCCAGGGTGTGGGGTTCTTTTTTAGGCTGACCTGTGTTGCATTTTTCCCTTCCAGAAACCAGAGGAAATAAAGTATCAAATACAATTACTGAATGATCTAAAATAGGTAAAGCACAGTTTTCAGTCACCAGCTCATCGAGGCCCGAAACAAGGTCCAGGGTGTGGCCCAAACTTGTTGGCCCAGACACAAGTTGTGAGATTTAAGGAATCAGTTATATTCAAGAAGTCTTTAACCAGGGGTTTAGCCTCACAACAGAAGTGAATATTAAAGTCCCACACTATGAGAATCCTTTCATAATGAGCAATAAAACTTGTCAAAAAGTCTGAAAACTCCGAAATGAACAGATCATTGTAATTGGGTGGGCGATAAATCCCTATAATTAAGACCACATCGCTTTATTTTCTGCAGAATTATTTCAGTAAACATTTGCTTTAGTAATTCAGTTGAGAAAGTGAAACTCCTAAATAGTCATTGGACAAAGTGATCCATGTCGAGCGTTTTGTTTACAGTTAATGAAAACCCAAAATTCAGTTTGTCAGAAAATTAGAATATCACATCAGATCAATATGCATGAAGAGCATGTGCACTGATTTCTAACAGATTTTCCTTTCACTCAACTTTCCATTATTAAAGCTGGATGCAGCACTCTGTGAACAGCCAGCTTCTTCGGCAATGAGCTTTGATGGCTTCCCATCCCAGCGTCAGTGACTGTCTGCTGGACAACTGTCATGTCAGCAGCCTTCGCTATGATTGAAGAGGAAACAACCCAACATTTCTTATTTTTTTTGTTGTAATATTAAGTGTTTTCAACAAGCTGATTTGTGGGTTTTTATTACCTGTAAGCAGGATTTTATTTCCCTTGCTTTTACTTAACCTTACAGAACCTTTGAGGGGTAGTTAGGCAGCTTTACTCCAGCTCCAACTATTCAGATAGGTTTACCATCAATTAGTTTTTAAAATGCACTATGCTATTAATAAGAGGACAATAATGTCAGCTCCAGGTAACCTAAAGAGTTTCAGTTTCAGACATTAAATCTTTGGCAAAAAAGGAAATAAAAAAATAAAATAAAACTGTTGTACAGATCCTGTATTTTCCAGGCAAGCTATAAATAAAATAAAATAAAATTATTCTAATTAATGTTTTTTCAGTGCTGTAAAATATAATAAAAAATAAAATCTGTTTATCTGAACCTGATGAAGTAAATCCAAGAACTTCTCCCCTGCCGGAGAGAGAAAAAGGAGCGATGCAGCCCAGTTCTGATCACAGCTGAGTGGTTTGGGTTTAGTTGTTCACAGTGTGGGTGTGGCATTTGGCCTGCAGTTGGAAGACAGAACTTTCATGTACTGTTTGCAGGAAACTGGACTTTATGAGTACAAAGTCTTTGGTGCTCTTGGAGGCTGCACCCCAGAGCTTTGTGCAGATGTCTACATGGACTTGATGTATCGGAAACATTGGGATGGATATGTAAAAGGTAAACAAAAAAACCCGGTGAGGTGAAGTTCACTCCTGTTCTCTCTCAGAAGCATCTTCATTGTCTCAGAAATCATCATCTTACTACTGGTTACAGCCATTTTCATGTGTGTCTGTTCTTTCTAACATTCTTGTCTTGGCACATCTGCAGAAACAAGCAGGTAACATGCTGTAGCTGTAGCGACAGGTTCTATCAGGAGAGGAAGGAATGGTCCAGTTTTGACCTGCAGACCAGCGATGAGGCTGTAAATGGTTTGATTTGTTAAGGTGGGCAGCAGAGGGCGTAACAGAAGCCGCAGCAGCGTTATCTGTCAGTAACTGGAGCGTCCGACAGTCTGAAGACACCAGAACCTCATAGATGCATTACCAATGCTGGATCCAAAGGACATGTCAGGGCCCACCACACACACACACACATACATACACACACGTGTCATCAAATGTGTAGTTTCCGACTGTGCTGCAGTGGCAACAGAGGTTTTATTGTATCGTCTATTTGACTTTTAAAGTCTAGTAAATTTGTGGAAATGATTCATTTAGTTCTGTTTGAGGTGCCATCTGTCTTGTTGCCTTAAATGACATCAAAAGGTTAAAGGTATTTTTAAAAAGATTTCTCATAAAATGTATTCTCTATTATATTTAGAAACTGTGTTTTTAACTGAGCCTCCATGACTAACAGCTCAGCTGCAGACCTTTCGGATTCACTTTGGAGTCGGTTTGCTTAGCGAAGCAGGACCATGACTGGAATAGTTAAACGTTTGGTTTCCACAGATCAGAATTGAAATAATTCACTTTAATAACTTCATGTTTAACAATTTTGGACTCTTGTGCCAAAGTATGCTGCTGTTCTAAAAGTTCGCATATCTACAGAGAAATGGGTAAAAAGATTAAAACTACTGGAAGTGAGACAAACAAGACTGAGGAGGACAGTGAAGAAGACAATGAGGAGGATGGTGAGGAGGACAAAATAGGTGTTAACATATTGGGTTCCTCATCAGCATGCCAGGAAAAAGCATTTTCTGTCCTACCATCACAAACGTAAACTTGTAGAGTTTCCGAAGTCCTACAGGAGCTTGTCTGGAATAGTGTGTTCAGGTCAGATTATAATAAGATTAAGTACATTAAATGGGTTTGGCACAAAACAAAAATAAAACACGTCATGAGCTCTTTAAAATACTCAGACAATTCAGAACACTGGGTCGTTATTAAGAATCGTCCAAAACAGTGAACAGTGACAACAGAAACAAAATGAACCTTCTCGCCAAAAAAAGTGACATGTTAAATGGACTGAACTTATATAGCGCTTTTCCAGTCATACAGACCGCTCAAAGCGCTTTGCACTAGAGCCACATTCAACCAATTGCACTCACACATTCATACACCGATACGCAGATCGGTAGGCAACTTGAGGTTAAGTGCCTTGCCCAGGGGCACAACAACACATGGCAGGAGGAAGCTGGAATCGAACCCACAACCTTCTGATTGCAAGACTCTTCCTACTGAGCCACAGTCACCTGTTTTTATGTACCTAACCATAACATGGTTAGGTACATAAAAACAAAATAGTTTAGAAAATGAAGTAGAAAAAACCCAAAATGGAACAATGTAGAAATGAAAGGAGGTGGCCGGACAAAGAACTGAAGGCACCTGAGAAGACAAAGACTAAAATCACCGCAGAAGCAGAGAAAACCGTATAAATAGTAATAAAATAATGAAAAAACTCAGTCTGTCCTTCCATCTATCAACTTTCACCTATCCAGGTCATAAGGGTAACAGGGCCAGGAGGGAAACCCGGACATTCCTCTTCCCAGTCATGTTGTCCAGCTCATTCTGGGGAATCACAAAGCCCTCCAGCGAGTTCTGGTTCTGACTCTGGGTGTCCTCTCAGTGTGACATATCTGGAAGACCTCCAAAAGGAGGCACGTAGGAGGCATCCTGACTAGATGCCAGAACCACCTTAACTTGGCTGCTGCTGTGGGAGTCGGGTTGCAGGCGAGGGAAGGGACCCGGCGCTCCAATTCCCCCGCGTCTCAATCTGGCTGTAGGGGCAAAGAGTTTCAAGATACACAAACTTAATTATCAACACGGGAAGGTGAGCATTCAGGAGTGAAAACAGCAATAACTGGAGCAAGAAAACCAAGACTAGTTAAGTAATGAAGCAAGCTGCACATAATGGCTGCAGCTTTAGCGTTGCAATCTACTGTGTCTTCTTCATGAAATCACAACAGCTTCACCATTTTATGCAGATAAAATGCTGAGAAGTTGATCAAACAAAATCTCTTCTTTCTTTGGCTGCCAGGATAGATGTGCTCCCCTCAGATTATCAGAGCTTCACACACCTTTTAAATAATCTTGGAGCAGTTTAGTAGATTTCTACTGTTTAGATGCTGTTTTATTAAACTTTTGTCATTTTTGTTCATTCAGAGCTCTATGAGAAGGACTTTGGTGGACAAACAGCGATCTACTGGGAAGTGAAGTACCCGTTTCCTCTGTCAAACAGAGATGTATCCTTTAGTTCTCAAAACCAAACACATGACCTCCTTTGTTGTTTTATAATTAGGTTCATTTTATGGAATCTAATTCAGTGGACCATATTCCCCAACTACTTAAACCTCAGTATGTGTACATAAGGGAGCGGAGAGACCTGGACGTAGATGGCCGAAAGATCTGGGTGATCCTGGCCAGAAGCTCAGCGGAGACGGCATGTGCAGAGAAGAAAGGTGTGCTGAGGGTGAAGGACTACAAGCAGAGCGTCGCCATGGAGAGCGATGGAGCCAGTGGCACTAAAGGTGACTAACTGGCTGAATAATACAGAACAAAGTAATGGACAGTCTGATACTGTTGAGCAAAAACTGACATTTTGTGATGACAACTTTAGATTTCTTTTGTCTTTTTTCACCACTTTTCCCTAAATACTCTGATAATTATCACTCACCTGTCAAAATCCTTAACACCATTATTTGATGTTTTAATAGATCAAATCTAAGCAAACTAAAATTATTTCTGGGATTCCTGAAGGTTCTGTTTTGGGGTCAATTCTATTCAGTGTCTCATCTTAGATGATGGAGTCTCACAGAGAACATCGCCTTGTATCTACTTTATATTTATGTCAGATGTATGAACCAATTAGTGGATGGCTAGAAGACAAGTCATTGTTTTTGGCCCCCAGGAAATTAGAGATCAGCACTCATTTTACATTAAATCTAATACTAAATCTGTTTTGGATGTTTTGTGTAATTCTTCAGATTTCTTTCTTTTACTGTATTCCTTGGTGATGCCACGGTGAATTTGTTATGTTTTGCTTCAACTTTGAATTAATTTTTATTCTCTAAGCTCGTGTTGAATATTTAGGTTATCCATTTAATAATTTCCCATTCTGGATTTTTTTGTTGAGCCAGTTAGTAATTGAAGCCCTTGTGAGAGAACCAATCTTGTGCTTTGTTTCAGTGTTCTTGAACTACTTTGACAACCCTGGGGGAATGATTCCTACCTGGCTGGTGAACTGGGCAGCGAAGGTGGGTGCGGTCATGTTTTATATGGTGTGATCAAAGTCGTCTGACAGGAATGTTCACCAGCTGTGGAGTTGTAAAATAACCATGCAGAAAGAAACGATGAAATCCTGAGGGAAACATGCTCTCATGCCTGTACAGGTGTCTTGTTGGCCATGGTCTTATATGGGAATGTTTCCTCATGAGGGATTGCAGGAGAAATGGGAAGAGCTCAACATGCTGAGCAAAACAGAGAAGACATGAAATAGGAAAAGAATAATCTGATAAAGGCACTTATTTTTGTGAGTCACACTTTATGCACAAAGCATTTCCACCTATAGACTATACTATTGAACACACTTGAAAAAACAAGGTTTTTTTCAAGTCAGTTTAAACAACCGTTACCTTATTTTTGTGTAACTTATTATTCTTCTGTAAGACATTTAAGTCATAGAAGACATTCTTCTCAGGTCTCTCATTTTTGTCTGAAACTCGCTTCTGTCTTCTTCTGTGTGAGTAAGTGTGACTTGTCTCTGTGCAGTTTCTTTAAAATAGAAGATACCAAGAAGGCTGTCTTATTTCAGACACAGATGGTTAAATAATTAAATGCATTAATCTGAACCATGACACTGCAGTCAGCCAGAAAATAAAGCCAAATGTTTGGTTTCCTTTTACTTATTTAGAGCTGGAAATAACCCTTAAACCAACCATCTTTGTTACCAAGGAGGGTGTAATATAACAGGTTATGTTCAACAAGGCACACTTGGTCTCTGAGCTTTTACTTTGTGCCCTTGTGGTTGTTTGTCAGTCAAAAATGTTGAAATGTTGAAGATGTGTCTCTTGCATGGAGTCACCATTTACTTGCCAGGTGGCACTTGTTAGTCTCTGGGGATGTCTACTTAGTGTCTGGTTGTATTAAACGTCTAGTGCCCTTTCTCACTGTGCTGTTGGACATCACCAGGCATTGCAAAGCACAAGAACTTTGACCCCTTTGGCTTGCCATATTTCCACCTGACTTTTTGCTGCAGCTGCAAAGGTGCCTAAACATTTTAAGACTGTTGTTTTAAAACAAGACTTCAAGCTACTGTATGCCAGCCAGGCTTGCATTGCTTTGGTGTGAAGTGCTTAAGATAGTGCCAAGGCACTTAACAGAGAGGGCAAAATATACATGCATTTCTTCTTCTGGAGGATAGCAGAATTTACATTTGACTAACATGTTCTTCGTCTGGTTGTATGCACCAGACTGTACTGTTTGTCCCATGATGGCTCAGTTTAAACACATTCACCATTAAAATGTTTTACTGCTTAAACCTACAGGGGTTGGACAATGAAACTGAAACAGCTGGTTTTAGACCACAATAATTTATTAGTATGGTGTAGGGCCCCCTTTTGCAGCCAATACAGCGTCGATTCGTCTTGGGAATGACATATACAAGTCCTGCACAGTGGTCAGAGGGATTTTAAGCCATTCTTCTTGCAGGATAGTGGCCAGGTCACTACGTGATACTGGTGGAGGAAAACGTTTCCTGACTCGCTCCTCCAAAACAGCCCAAAGTGGCTCAATAATATTTAGATCTGGTGACTGTGCAGGCCATGGGAGATGTTCAACTTCACTTTCATGTTCATCAAACCAATCTTTCACCAGTCTTGCTGTGTGTATTGGCTTCTTTGGGGCTTCTCCACACCGTAACT
Organism: Girardinichthys multiradiatus; assembly: GCF_021462225.1. Classification (NCBI taxonomy): domain Eukaryota; kingdom Metazoa; phylum Chordata; class Actinopteri; order Cyprinodontiformes; family Goodeidae; genus Girardinichthys; species Girardinichthys multiradiatus. The sequence goes on along the minus strand of NC_061818.1, from coordinate 39,382,475 downwards.
CTCCCGGATGTGGGGAAAATAGTAAAGGTGGACTCATCAGAGAACAATACATGTTTCACATTGTCCACAGCCCAAGATTTGCGCTCCTTGCCCCATTGAAACCGACATTTGGCATTAGCAAGAGTGACCAAAGGTTTGGCTATAGCAGTCCAGCCGTGTATATTGACCCTGTGGAGCTCCCGACGGACAGTTCTGGTGGAAACAGGAGAGTTGAGGTGCACATTTAATTCTGCCGTGATTTGGACAGCTGTGGTTTTATGTTTTTTGGATACAATCCGGGTTAGCACCCGAACATCCCTTTCAGACAGCTTCCTCTTGCGTCCACAGTTAATCCTGTTGGATGTGGTTTGTCCTTCTTGGTGGTATGTTGACATTACCATGGATACCGTGGCTCTTGATACATCACAAAGACTTGTTGTCTTGGTCACAGATGCGCCAGCAAGACGTGCACCAACAGTTTGTCCTCTTTTGAACTCTGGTATGTCATCCACAATGTTGTGTGCATTTCAATATTTTGAGTAAAACGGTGCTCTTACCCTGCTAATTGAACCTTCACACTCTGCTCTTACTGGTGCAATGTGCAATCAATGAAGACTGGCTACCAGGCTGGTCCAATTTAGCCATGAAACCTCCCACACTAAAATGACAGGTGTTTCGATTTCATTGTCCAACCCCTGTATATGAAGGTGACTGAATGTTGGAAAACTAAAAGAACATAAAGACCAATCATTTACAAGGCATAGAAACCACCATTCGACTGTGTCCCTCGTGATGCCCTGTGGGGGGTGCTCCAGGAGTATGGAATCGGTGGCCCTTTATTAGGGTCCATCCGGTCCCTGTACGAGCGGAGCAGGAGTTTGGTCCGCATTGCCGGCACTAAGTCGGACCTGCTCCCGGTGCATGTTGGACTCCGGCAGGGCTGCCCTTTGTCGCCGGTCCTGTTCATAACTTTTATGGACAGGATTTCTAGACGCAGACAAGGGCCGGAGGGGGTCTGGTCTGGGGACCAGTGGATTTCATCTCTTCTTTTTGCAGATGACCTGGTGCTGCTGGCCCCCTCTAGCCAAGACCTACAGCATGCGCTGTGGCGGTTCGCAGCCGAGTGTGAAGCGGCTGGGATGAGGATCAGCTTCTCCAAGTCCGAGGCCATGGTACTCGACCGGAAAAGGGTGGCTTGTCCTCTTCAGGTTGGAGGGGAGTTCCTGCCTTAAGTGGAGGAGTTTAAGTATCTCGGGGTCTTGTTCACGAGTGAGGGAAGAATGGAGCGGGAGATCCACAGACGGATCGGTGCGGCTGCCACAGTAATGGGGCGCTGTGCCGGTCCGTTGTGGTGAAGAGAGAGCTGAGCCGAAAAGCAAAGCCCTCAATTTACCGGTCGGTCTACGTTCCTACCCTCACCTATGGCCATGAACTTTGGGTCATGACCGAAAGAACGAGATCCCGGATACAAGCGGCTGAAATGAGCTTCCTCCGTAGGGTGGCCATCCGGGAGGAGCTCGGAGTAGAGCCGCTGCTCCTCCACATCGAGAGGGGTCAGCTGAGGTGGCTTGGGCATCTATATCGGATGCCTCCTGGACGCCTTCCTCGGGAGGTGTTCCAGGCACGTCCCACCGGGAGGAGGCCCAGGGGACGGCCCAGGACACGCTGGAGGGACTATGTCTCTCGGCTGGCCTGGGAACGCCTTGGGCTCCCCCCGGAGGAACTGGAGGAGGTGTCTGGAGAGAGAGACATCTGGGCGTCTCTACTGAGTCTGCTGCCCCCGCGACCCGGTCCCGGATAAGCGGAAGACGACGAGTACGAGTACGAGAAACCACCAGTTTAATATCTATTTAATCGGTTAAAATGGGCCAAGAAAGGTTTATGTTAAAGTGGAACTAACCCCATATCAACTTTCTTTGCAGATAAACTATATATATAAATTGGGCCTTAATGGTGCTATTGTTTTGTTATTGTGCAATGTTTTGAATATATTTTTATGCAAACTTATCCAAACTTTAATTCTGCAGTATTTGTCCTAAAATCGTCTTAGTGCTGCCCTCTTTGGGTTGAACGGTGGCTACTGCAGTTGAATTTTCCTATTGGTCCAGACACTACAGCTTGGTCCATGTCTACATCAAAGCCCAGGCATTCAGGTATTAAACCATCTCACTCAGACCCACGCCCCCGAACCGAGTCAGAACTTGGACCTGCGAGCATTGATCATAGTGTTTTATGCTTTATACCTTCGATCATATCCACTACTTTAGATAATATAAATCTACATGTATATGTAAGCTTTCTGAAAGTTTGTTACTGCTTTGAACGTTAGCCCATGTTAGCACTGATGCTGCTGACATCATTCAGAAACTGGACCCATTCTGTTCTCCACTGCCTCACCAGCGCCGGCTTCAGGCATCGCTGAGTCAGTGCCCTGAGCCAGCTGCTCCAACTGGTAAGGCTCGGGCCCGCTGGGCTCTATAAAGCTTCCCTCAACCTCAGATGATGAGGGGGGTTAAAAATCCTCTACCTCAAAGATCTATCTGTAGTGAAACTACCAGTGTCGCTCAGTCACTCTCCATGTTTCTATATGTCAAATTAAGCTAGCTGCCACTTTCCCTTGTCCTCCTGACCACACCCCCACTTAACTTCCTCTGCTCAACCCCACATTTGGCCCCGCCTCAGTGTCTCTTGGCACCGCCCACTATGGTCAGCGGGTGGAGTTATGCTTTTACTTCGGGTTTAGTTACTCTTTAAAAAGTATCAAATGAAGATTTGTTGTTTTGTGAAATTAAACTTGTTTATAAGAAAACCAGATGTGTTGTTGTTTTTCTCCTTAGTTAATTTGAATTAAAATTGTACATTTCCAGCATTTTTCTAGTTTAGCCTGGTTTCTCTCTCTGTCACGCAGAATAAATTCAAGCTTCTTTGGTTGTTTAGATGTTTTTTGGGGGAAATCTTCTCTAATAAGAAAACCTTTTCAATCTCACATCCCTAATCTAGTTTTCTCTAGTATACATGACCCTGAGTTATTGGGCCTCTGGGCGCTCTCTGTCCCTCCCTTTGCTTTATGATTCTCCTTCGTTTTTGTTTACTGATGTGTTGCAGACTGACGTCAATGGTTCCCTTTTTGCTGCCCCTCCTAGGTGGGTCTTATTGGCTTATCTCCCTGACTAATGTATGTGTTTTTTGTTTGTTTTCCCTTCCAGAGCGGGGTCCCAGGCTTCATTAAGGATTTGCAGATGGCTTGTAGCAATTACAAAACATACTGCGAGAGGAAATGAGTGCAGCTGAAGAGCTTTGATGAGTTTTCTTGCAGCTCTGTTTTCTCTTTGGGACGGGGGGGTTCTAGGGTTGTGTTCGGGGGGAATGTGGCATGTTGTTTTTTGCAGCTCTTCCTGTTTACTCGGGCATGATGTGCTGGACTGGCCGCCCTCATTGAAGGGCTGATGTCAATCAATTATGTTCTGATGTGCTGAGTTACCCATGTCAATAATCATGCACTCCGCTCTCTTTGGCATTTGGGAACATTTGGGGATATTTTCTTTTAATCGACTGTTTTGAAGATTTGAAAATGTTAATCATTCTGTTTGGCTGTATTTGCTTAAACAATCTGCCTCTCTTTGGACATGATTTCATGACTTTGTCTTGGTTTGTAATTGTTTACAGTTCGTGTTGAATCAGACTGATGCAATATATTTTAAGCTTGAGCCCATTGGGATCTTTTACTATTACGATTCACTGGTATTGTGATAATGAATGAAGTGTAGTTGTGTTAATAAAAATGCATGTAATGTAAATTCACTGGTGCTTCTTGTTTATTCTTTCCACCGGATTTTCTGAAAAATATATGACCTCTATCATAAAGGTCTGGAGCTTACTGGTAAATTAGCTATTTACAGAGCATCTATGGCTTTACATGTTAAGGAGGAAACCTACTTCTATGTGCATTGGTTTTTCTTCTCATCATTTGCAGGAACAATTAAAGACATCATCAGGAAAGATGTGCCTTTAAAGGGGAAACTTAAGTTCTGTGACCTTTCTGGTTCTGGAAATTAAAATAAATTTTTTCTTCTGATTCCAACAAAACCATCAACTGCTTGTGCCTTTTCTCTAATGAAACCAAATGACTTTTTACTGTGGTTTCTGTGCAAATGATCCAATTCATCTAAGCTAAAAATGCTTCATTAAATCATTAATGAGCCGTGTTGGTGCAAATGTTGTATATATACACGAATCTATTTCTACTTAGATTTATGTGAAACCACCAAAATAAGCTCTAAAGACTGATATCTGACCTGGAGACAGAACCTGGATCATGAGGTTATTCTCCATGATGCACAGAACATCCATGGCTGTGCAGCAGCAGAGGAAGCGAGGTGATCAACTTTTTGCTTCCCAGAAAGGCATAGTGGACTGATTCACTGAAAGTTTTATTCAGAAAATGTTCGACCAACACCTTTAACTGCATATATATATATATATACCTAATGTTTTTGAAAAGTAATAGAAATAACAATTTTGTTTATGTAATTAGGATCCCTTTTTTCATGAATAGTCAAATGTCATCGTAGCCAACAGCTTCACACACCCTATATGTAACACTTGTGCACACTTTTATTCACATTTGCTGTGAATTGTATATATAGACCATACATATTCTAATCTTCTAATATTAAATGTTTTCATTGACTGGAAGCAGAAAATCATCATAATTCACTGAAATAAACTCTTGAAAACATCAGTCTGTGTGGAATTAATCTATACAATGTGTTTCACTGATGGAGTTACTGAAATAAATGCATTTTCAACAATATTCTGATTTATTAATTATTACTGTATATATTTTTTATTTTGGTTTTTCCATGTACTTCCTTGGCATAACCGGCATATCATATGAAGAAGCTGGTTGCTTACATGTGCCATGGAAGCTTTGCTCAGAAAGGATATCTGGAATAATTAACTTGCATCTGGCAGACAGGTGACAGTGAAAGAGGAACCTTCAGTTATGCAGATTGTTGTTTTTTTTATCTAATAATTTTTTCAGTCGACTTTTACAGGATATAGAAAAATACACATTAATGGTGAAAAATGTTTAATTTTTTTCTGCCCCAAAAACATGGCCTATCTATCTATCTATCTATCTATCTATCTATCTATCTATCTATCTATCTATCTATCTATCTATCTATCTATCTATCTATCTATCTATCTATCTATCTAACAAACAATGGGGTTTCAGGCGTTTCCAATCACGCATGCGCATTGGATTCATGGTGCCTTGTCTCGACCTGACGGTGGTGCTGCTGTAGGTAAGAACTACACTCTGCTCTATGTTCACTACCAGTTCTTTTGTTCAGACTAACTCCTTGAATACAGACGGAAGGAGTGAGTTTTGAGGATAAACTAGTTCGTTATTCCAGGAAGTCAAAGTGAGCTGAACCACTAATTCCACCAGGCTGCTGCTCCCTCCCTGAACCTGGAATAACTGGAGAAAGATTCCCCCAGATTAAATGTACAGGATTTCCTTAAATTCTAAACTAGTTTTGCTAACATGAGACGTTTGACTGCAGCGAGAAAAAGACCGCCTGGATGTCCAACAGGTGCTCTGCTAATTACCTGAATCAGAGAGATGAAAACACAGGGTGCGCATCATTTGTCACCCGGCGCACCGGATGGACCATTTCTAACGGCGCCATAAACTGGATGGCCCACCAGCTAGAGTGGACGTCCACTTCGACCATTGTGACTCATAACAGCGTTTTCTAGGTCCAGAGATAAAAAAAAAAGGTCACAATAAGTTAAATTCCAGGCTGTGCATGTGATCCCCAGCGTTTCACCTTTATCAGTTTTGTTTTGGTCATTTTACCTAACTAAACCTCATTATACAAGAAGGCAATCACAGTAAAATGCAGAATTTTAATATTATTTAATGCTGTGGGACAATTAATTTAATCTTGCTAAGTTTTATCATCATGAGTCAGACATTTCTGAATCCAGTCAAATTCTATCATTGGTTAATTTTTCTCCATTGATTGTTAGGAGTTTGTTTTATTTTTTTGTTTTTTTCAACACCGAATCACAGCTCTTAGAGACAGTGTCACAGTCAACCACCCCTAGCAATGGGGGTCAACCACACCTAGCAAAGGGGTCAACCACCCCTAGCAACGGGGTTAGTTAAATTAGTTTTCCTGTTCTGTTAAGCTAATAAGTGACAGATCAGACATAAAACTCTAAACGTTGATTATAGTTTCACAGTGAAAAACAAAGCAGTTAGCTGAATTTATCCATGTGCAGGTGTTAAAGCTCTAACCTAAAGTGAGGACAGAAAAATAGGAAAATTGGTTAAACTCCTGAAAATCTGTTACAGATGATTTTTATTTATAGTCATACCTGCACTTCCAGGCCAGTTAGAGGGCCCCGTTTTCTCCCTCAGCCTCATTTTAGGTCATTTAAGAAATGGCCTAAAAACATGGAAAATGAGCAAACAAAGATATCAAATGAGAATAGGAAGAATCCAACACATAGTGGTGATAATAATAATAATTAATAATAATAATAATTCCAACTAGATTTGAAATACATAAATAAACTAAACAGGTGAGACAGAAAAATTAAGGTTTTATTGGTTTTGAAATAAAGAATAATAGAATAATGTTTAAAAAGTAGAACAAAGATAAGAATTTGACATCAAGAAAAACATTTGAACGTGTATAAGGTTTAAAAAGGCCCTGAAGGGGCTGACGGCTCATTCCTATCTGTGATGTTACTGCGCCCCCTGCAGTTAGAAGGGAGACACTGACCGGGAACAGGTCGTAGGAGCAGAAAACGGTGTTGGTCCATTTTACACGGTGGAATGAAACGAGTCTTTATTTTAATGTCTTTAATGTTGTCAGATTAGATCTGGATTAACGGATGAAATTTGTTGTTGCTTCATCTATGTTTCCACAACAATCTAAACATATATTCATTTTGTTTGTTTTTTATGGACAAAACTAATAATGCGTCAAAATCAGTGTTGTTATCAATAATTAGCCGAGTCAAGGCTTAGTTTGGAAAATATGGCATTTTTATGTTTTGCCTCTATTGAATTGTTGAGGATAAAAAAATGGCATAAAAACATAAATAGTGTAACTACATAATAAAAATCTTTATGTTTAGGTCTGAAGTAGCTGAACATATATGATGTGTGCAAGTGGAAAAAAACATTTTTTATTTTTTATCAGATGGATGTTTTATCAGCTTTGGGTCGAAGGCTAAAGACTAACTGAATGAAAAGGTGCTCAATGATCAAGAAGCTCATTTTACTGTGTGGTCACCAGGTTTTAATATCGGCATACCCACCTTCCTCTTGTTGTCATGGCAACGTTAAGTTACTTTTTACATCTCAATTCATTTTTTTTATACAATATTGGTTGATAACATGACTGTTTGGACCAAGGTCCAGTTGTTTTATAGATGGCCTTGGACACAGAGGAGTTTAAGGGTCTGTGGCTGCAAAACAAGCCTACATCATCTGCCCTCCAACCAAACTTTAACCTTCATCATGCTAACTGGGGCCTGTGAAGTCTCGGATGGAGCTGTTGGGTATTTCTCTGAGAATTACTTGGATATTTCTTTACACTCCTGAAAAGATTGACATCTGTGTCAAATTAATATTTTTTATCTGTAAAACTGACTCCAGATAGTTTTAAAAAGGCCATAAGGTGGGCATAAACACTTGCTGATGTCTTCCCTTCTTGGCATTGGGTTTGTCTGTAAAGAACATATGTTGCACAGACACACATCAGATGCTCAGATCTCACTTTAATGTCACTTTGTACCTCCTGGAACATATTTCTGTGAAAAACATTCAGTATTGGGACCTTCTGCTGCCAGTCCCACACATGGAAGAAAATAGGTTTGTTGGCTGCTCACTGTGTGTCAGAGTAGGGCTGGTTTGATTGGTAATATACAGAGCTAATTACCTGTAGAAAGTCATTCAATCCAATTCAAAAATACTTTATTAATCCCAAAGGGAAATGAAATGTTGTTGTAGCTCATATTATGAAGGTTTCTTCAAAGAGCCGTTGTAGATGCTGATGGTTGTGGGCAGGAAGGATCTCCTGTAGCGCTCCGTCTTACAGCAGATCTGAAGAAGCTTCTGACTGAAGACACTCTGTTGTTGTAGGACAGTCTCATGAAGAGGATGCTCAGGGTTCTCAATAATGTTCTTCATTTTATGAAGAATCCTTCTTTCCACAATGATCTCCAGAGGTTCCAGAGGAGTCCCCAGAACAGAACCAGCCTTCTTTATCAGCTTGTTGAGCTTTTTTAAGTCTCTGGCTCTGATGCTGCTTCCCCAGCAGATGATGGTAGAAGAGATCACACTCTCCACAACAGACTTATAGAAGATATGCAGCATCTTGCTGCAAACACCAAAGGATCTAAGCTTCCTCAAGAAGTACAGTCTGCTCTGTCCCTTCTTGTAGATGGCTTCACAGTTGCATCTCCACTCTAGTCTGTTGTCCAGGTGAACACCGAGGTATTTATACTCCTCCACCACCTCCACTTCTCCCATAATAGAAATAGTTTTTGACTTATTCCTGTTTCTCTTAAAATCTACAATCATCTCCTTTGTTTTAGTCACGTTCAAAATGAGATGATTGTTTCCACACCATGCCACAAAGTGGTCCACCACCTTCCTGTACTCAGCTTCTTGTCCATCTCTGATCCACCCCACGACTGCAGAATCATCTGAGTATTTCTGCAGATGACAGGAGTCTGTCTTGTACTGGAAGTCTGAGGTGTACAGAGTGAAAAGGAATGGTGAGAGTACCGTCCCCTGTGGTGCTCCTGTGCTGCTGACTACCTGGTTAGACTCACAACCCTTCAGTCTCACAAACTGTGGTCTGTTTGTCAGGTAGTCTTTGATCCAGGAGATTGTTGAGGCCTCCACCTGAGTCTTCTGGAGTTTCTGACAAAGCAAATCAGGTTGGATTGTGTTAAATGTTCTGGAGAAATCAAAGAACATGATCCTCACAGTGCTGGTGGCTTTGTCCAGATGACAGTGGGTTTGTTGAAGCAGGTGTATGATGGCATCTTCAACTCCAACTCCACAGCGATAAGCAAACTGAAGGAGGTCCTGATGGTTTACTGTTTGCTTACTCAGGTGGGCCAACAGGAGTCTCTCTAGGACCTTCATGATGTGAGATGTCAGGGCAACAGGTCTATTGTCATTGAGGACTGATGGGTGAGTTTACTTTGGTACCGGAACAAGACAGGAGGTCTGCCACAACACCGGAACCTTCTTCTGGGCCAGGCTAAGGTTGAAGAGGTGCTGCAGAATCCCACAGAGCTGCTCTGCACAGACCTTCAGGACTCTAGGGCTGACATGATCTGGACCTGCAGCCTTATTCCTATTCTGTCTCTCCAGTTGCATCTTCACCTGACTTCTTGAGACACACAGGTGGAAGGTGGAGGCGAAGGGAGCATCAGCATCTTCTGATATGGTTGAAGGCAAACATGTAGAAGCAGAAGGGTCTAGGGCTGAGGTGGAAGATAAAAAAATTTGAGGATTGCATCTTGGATTGCCGCAGCGCCTTAACGTCAGCTCAGATTTCCCAGTTGCCTCGTTGTCTGCCAGAGCTAACAAAATAATGGCTCCATCTGGAAGTTCATTTTTCAGAGTTGTGTTGTGCTTTAGCAGATTCTTGTTGGAGATATTGGTCACTGAGGGGATTCTTGATCTTCAGTAAGTCTGTGTGCCCTTTTTATATGTTTTAAGCATACAGAGCGACATAAAGGTGCATCTATTCAACTCGAACCTAATTTTAACCCAATAGATTAAAGACAGTTATGGTCATTTAATGTGTTGACAACGGTTAAACAGCTGTAACATCAGGGTGTCAGGAGCTGATGCAAATCCAGACTGTTGGTTTTGGAACAATTACAGAAGCTCTCAGATGAAATACAGTGTTTGCACGCGGCTGGGGAGCGGCAACAGTAAAGCTGCATGTTGAAATATGTTATTATAGTCGTCAGGTTTGTGTTTCTGCCTAAAGCTTGTAAAATGTACAACTTTCTGCTTTGCTGCTCTGTAGAGTTCACTTATAAAGTATTAAAGTGAGGTGGTGGAGGCACAGTTTTATTCATCACAGTTCTGGCTCAGTTTTGGGCATCGGAAAGTGTCGGCCCTATCCAGCTCCATCACTGGCTGTTAAAGTTTAAAATAATATTTACAGACTGCCCGTGCATAAGTGCTGATTTGAATAAAGAGTTATTTTTACAAGCAAAGAACCCACCAATCAGATATATGAGCTGATAATGTTCACCTCCAGGCTGCAAGTCTCATAATACTCTCTTCTTACCTCTACTCCCGCATTTCTTCGGCTAATTTTCAGTTGCGTAAATTACATTTTGGGGTCAACTGTACCTCAGCAAATGATATTTTATCTAAATGTACTTCGGTTATGTGCTTACAAACATGACTGGTGAAGCAGGCCTTCAGGCGATGTAGTTGAGATACGATCTATGTGTTCAGTTGGGAAACTACATGAAATAACTGGAAATCAAATCCAGCATCAGATTGGACTTAATCTGTGTTTGTTTAAAAATAATTCACATTGCAGCGGTTTACATTTTAAAGGGCACTACTGCAACATTTTCTGTAAACCTCGAAGCCAAAATCCCTCGGAACAGCTTTGATGTTTTCTGTCTGTTTAATTAACAAACCTGTAGGTGATGCTGAACATTTAAATCAGTCTAGTTATTCTAAATAATGGTTAACATTTGCTTCCTGGCTGTTTTCTGAGGGTTTGGAACAGCAGTGATATTCTGGTGTCAGATAAATGAGCAGGAACTAACTGAGAATAATGGACCTGTCACTGCATTTATAATGCAGATGCTGAGATTTATATTTGGCCAAAGGGTTCAGATTTCACCAAAACTCAGGATGTTTGCCAAAGATTTTATTGTGTGAAGAGCTACAGACTTGGAACATCGTTGGAACATTACCTGCCTCATAACCTGGTTCAAGTGAAGATTTTTAATATCATGTTACCATAATGTTGACCAATGACCAACAATTATTCTTAGACTCTCCAATAGACAAAGGTTCTATTGAAACCATCCAACTGTAGCTCTGCTCGCATGTTTAGGGTCATTGTCTACTTTAGTCTCATCTTCTGCAGCATCTAACAGGTTTTCTTCCAGGATTCCTTCTTCTATGTTTCTGGCTTTCTTTTTCTACTCTTCCATAAAAGGCCATGTTTGTGACGTCTACAACTAACAGTTGTCATTTAGGCAGATTCTACAAACTAACCTGTGGATCTCTGCAGCTCCTCCAGAGTTACCATGGTCCTCTTGGCTGCTTCTCTGATTAATGCTCTCCTTGCCCAGCCTCTCAGTCTAGGTGGATGTCCATGTCTTGGTAGGTCTGCAGGTCTCTCCATGTTCAGATGATGGGTTGAACAGAGGTTTGGGAGATGTTCAGGAATGTCCGAGGTCAGAAACAGAACAGCTGCAGTTGAGTTCAAATGCAGGGTAATTTTAGGATTTTTTATTCATTCAAATTATTGTTGCTTTATTTTATAAAATCCCAATCCATCCCAGGAGTAATAACTTACATTTCCAGTCTGAGTGTATGTAAACCTCTGAGTGCAGCTTTTGATGCTTTATTGACAGAGTTTGAAAACTTGTTAAAACGAAAGTTTCAGAAATAACATTTGTTTCTTTTCTGAAGGTAAAAAGGGCTCCATTTCATTTATTCACACTGATCTCTTTTCAAATTTAAAGTGCAAACCTTTGCAGCTTGTCTGCACGAATGGATCTGATTGCATAACACAGACACTCGGCTGGCTCCAGCACCAGCTGACTGGTATCCTGAGTGTTCATTAAGAATAATTGTTTTTTTGAGACCACAGACTGGTACCTCCTTCTAGCTGCAGCTCTTCTCCGGGCCAGAATACACTCTACATACCAGAGACTGTAACTGCTGGTGTTTACCTCTCCCTGCCGGCGTAGACCAGCAGTAGAGGGTTCTCTCCTTTTTCTTCTGTGGTTTCTGGCAGCCAGCACCAGATTCCTGCATGTCTATCAGTGCAATCAGCAGACCAGACCCACAGTCAGCCAAGCAGCCTGAAAAAAGCTGCAAAAAATGACTAGAAATAAAACAACAAAAATGGACAGTGTGACTTTTTCAGTTTTGAATTCTCTGTTTGCGGTGCAGACACATTTATCGCTCAGACTTCCACAATCTCTGCTCAAATTAAGTCATTACCTCTAACCATCTTCATGCTGATGTGAGAAAGGTGTCATTAATTATCGGAAGGTGTGACAGCATCCAGAAAATAAGGCTGTTAGTCAGAAATGGATGTAATGCGGAGACATGTTCACTGTGGAATGATAAGTAGTGTGATTTAAGTTGGCTTCTCTTGGGGCTGCGATTTGGTTCTTTGGATCGGAGCTGTTCATGTGAGTGCTCCTCAGTAATCCAACAGCTGCAGTTAGAACACCAAGTTCTTTTCCTTTAGTTTTAACTTGGGTCGCGTTTCTCAACAGTTTTATCACTCTTCCCTCTGGATGACCGACCAGATTAGTTGGCAGGTCCAGTTTTTCTCTAGATCTTTATTTTAGATTTGATCACAAACGCTTGGATTCACCAAACAGAAGTTCTTGTGCAAAGCTACAAGTAAACAACAACAATAAATGCCACTAACAAATGCTGAACTCTGTGTGTGTGTGTGTGTGTGTGTGTGTGTGTGTGTGTGTGTGAGAGAGAGAGAGATCAATCTGTCCACTCTGCTGGATGTCTGACTGCATGCTGATTGGTTGTGCCTGAGGAGGGTGTGGCCTGGATGGTGGCTGATGTTTTGTGCTCTTCTTGTTGCAGGGTTGTTTTCAGGGCCGAAAAAGTTTTCCTCCCCCAGATTTCTTCCGTTTTTGCTTCCTCATTTACATTTTTAAATCATTAAACAAATTTTATCATCAGACAAACATAATTTGAATAAATACAAAATACAGTTTTTATAAATTGATATGATTTATTAAGGTAAAAAAACTATCCAAACTGACCTGGCCCTGTGTGAAAAGTAATTACCCCCTAAACCTAATAACTGGTTCTCCTGCCCTTGGCAGCAGCAACTGCCACCAGTCATTTGTGAGGACTTGTAATGAGTCTTTAACATCAATGTGGATGAATTTTGGTGCTTTTTGCTCTGTTGAATTGTTTTTATTCAGACCCTTTGGAGGGTTTTCCTTCAGGTTTTGACTAGGCCACTTCAAAATCTTGTTTGCTTTTTGTTTTGGATTTTTGGGGGGGGCTCAGTTCATAGGTGGGCTTGCTAGTGTGCTTTGTTTCATTGTCCTGCTGATGCTGCCTGATAGCAGAAGTCATTGTTCCAATTATAGCATGTCATCCAGGTTTTACAGCAGCCCCAGACCATCATACTACCACCACCATGCTTGATTGTCAGTACGATGAAATGCTGTTAGTTTTATATCAGGCCTTTTTAAAAGCTCTGCTTTTTGTCTCATGTATCCACAAAATATTTCCCAGATGTTTTGAAGATCAGAAAGATGATTTTAGCTGATGTTGGAGTTGGATGGAGGCCTTTTTAAAAGCTTTCTGTAAAATGTATGAAAAGTCAAATCCTGACGGGTCCATGGTCACTACACCTTATCCCAACAGTCAAGCATGGTGGTGGAGAGTTGATGATTTGGGCTTGTTTTGTCATTGGTATACAGAGGACTTTATGGTTGACTCAGAGTATTCTAGACTCAAATGCCAGGCTGAATGTAGAACAGCTGAAGCTTGACCCAGGTTCAGGTTTCTTTATCGGTATCTGTGGGTAAGTTATAGCTGCAGTACCACAGAGTGGGCATCTGTAAAAAACAAAACATACACACCATCCATGAGTAAAGAAGGTGCACCAAAGGCTAAAAACTAAAATATTTAATGAAACTAATTCTCCTCTGCATTGATCAAAGTCACTTGAGGTGGTCCGGGTATCTAAACAGGTTGACCCCTGATCTCCTCCCTTTGGAGGTTTTCCACACTGACTTCATTCTTGGAGGAGAGCCCTGGGCCTCACCCCGAACTTTCCAGAGAGTCTATAAAACCATTCTGGCCTCAGAACACTTTGGGAACCCACTGGATGAGAAGGAGAGTGTCACTGGGATGAGGGATGTCTGGATTTTCCTCCTGGAGCTGTTTCACGGTGATCTTATCCCTGTAGTAACCACACCACCCTATTGTGAGAGTGGTTTGGCAGGTTTAATAGGAGCAAGTATAAAACAGACTCTATGTCTCTTGGTCTTACTATAGCCGAAAATCTCTAAAGAGAAGATGTTCTGATCATAACATGACAGAGGTTTGCTTCCTCAGAACCAACCTGTTATGAAAGTCCAAAAACTGGACCTGAGTCCTCCATTTAACCAGGTTCCCAGGTTACTTGATCAGAGACAGATTACTGCACCAAGCAATGATTGAAACAGATTCAATGAAACCTTCCTATGAAAGGGTCATCATTTCAGATTTAAGATTAAAATCTCTCAATTTCCTTAAAAACTGCAGCTGTTGGAGGTTTTTAGTTGTAGGAGCATAATGTGACTCAACGTATTATAAATAAAAAAAAAAAAGAAAATACTTCCAACTATCCACCAGTTCAATGACAGCACCATTTACTACTGTCAGTGCGGGAGGGGGTGACTTCCTTAAACAAATACTACAACCTTAGGCTTCTTGGTGCTGATCGTTAAAAATGGCTGATCACACCAACATATAAACTTATCCACAACAGGCCCATGGACTTAGAAGTACTGAATCATCTGTGTAGATAGCCTGCGTACTACAGTCACTGGTTTATAAAATGTACAGAAGGTCAGAGAGACAACCCAGTGGTGAACCAGTAGATGAGTGCAGCTGAATGGAGAAGCAGCTGATGACTCTCACACACTAAGATCTGTCAATTAAAATCCAATCCACAAGATTAAAATCAAGTTTAAACTGATTACGAGGCTTATAGATAAAAGGTCTGGCTGGATAGTGGTAAAAACAGAAGAAAAGTCAATAAATAAGAGCTGAGCATGTAGAGCTGGGCTTTGGGAGCATCCAGGTGACCATACAGGAAGTTTCATAGAGTGACCAGAGCATCTTCAACCTGTTTGCAAATTGCAGTAGATCAATAAATGTCTCATTCCTGCTAAGACTCCAGTCACTCATAAAGTCCCATTTTACAGTCACAGTGGGAGCCGTGGGAGGATTCACAGTAACTGGACTATTACTGTGAATATCATTTTGCTGTTGCTCACACTATCAATTCACTGGTAATTTATGTAATTCCTGTAGCAAAGATGCTCTTTAACTCGTCTCATTAACTGCATAATCGCAAAAGAACAGCGAGAACCCAGGAAGACAGAAAACAGTTTTCTTCTACCTCATTTGACTTGATTTCTCTTATTGTAGAAACAGTAACGACTGAGCATCCTCTCCGTCTTCCCACTGATGGACTTAGATGTGATTGAATTCTGCTCTCTGTCGGTTCTTTTTAGACACGTGCCTGAAAAACGACCCCATTACAAACCTGGTTAGCTGCAGAAATCTGGGCCCTGGTGGGAGTACATCATTAATGCCACTGTTCATTACAGCTTTGGCCTTGAATCCACACGCACGCCAGCACGAATCGAAAGAGCTTCGTGGCTGTAGCCATAGCAACAGAGAGTCAGTCTCCTTTCTCCTGTGAGAGTTTTAGTCTTTTTTTTTTTTTTATCAGAACAGAGCGAAATCTTTTCTATTTGTTGGAGTCGATTTGTTTTTTCTCTGATTTTCATGTTGGCTTAGCAAAGCAGCAGAACCTCCTCCATCCACAAACAAAACAGTGTGAGCAAACTTGTGTACATAAATTATTCAATCTACCTCACTTTAATTTGGTTATTTTATGAGCGTGTTTTTGGAAGCAGAAGATAGGCTGGGATCCAGACTCTTGGGGGTTTTGTGCGCTTGGCACGTATCGGTTCTGCCTGCGATGTAATTGGTAATTAGTTTAATTCTGCAGTTATTAAAACTTCTCACAAGTGCTGGAAGGAATTCAAGCTGCGGCCTGAAGTCTGGTAAGTCTGGTGCCTTGGTACTTAAGTGGGATGATTCCCCCATGTTGTAGTTTGTTTAGCTCTTAACTGTCAGTCTCTTTCGCACGCACAGACACACACACACACACACACACACAAACTAGCAGCTTCTGGCAGTGTTTCTGAAGACCTTTACTTCACTTTTCATGGACCAAGACCTTCATTTCAATAACATTCTTGGTTCTGTTTAGCTGCGGCCGTTTTTTAATACCACCACAGATCTTTAAAAGTGTTCATCATGCAGCTTTGATGGCCTCTTTAGTACTTTCGTAGAAACCAAGACTTGGTGGACTTTGCTTGGGATCAATGTCCTGTTTGAAGGTCCAAGGCTTCCAAAGCTTTAGCTTTCTCTTAGACAACAGGACGTTTTCTCCCAGGATTTCCTGATACTCAGCTAAACTTGTCTTGTCCTCAAGACAATGCAGCTTTCCAGTTCCAAATAAAGAAAAGAAGACCCACAGCATTACAGAGCCACTGCCATGCTTCACTCTAGGCAGTGTGTTCGTTACAGTGAATGCACCGTTCCTCCCCCTCCAGACATACTGTTAACTCATAAACTCAAAGTTTTAAAGTTTCGATTCATCGCTCCACCGACCGGAA
Organism: Girardinichthys multiradiatus; assembly: GCF_021462225.1. NCBI lineage: Eukaryota > Metazoa > Chordata > Actinopteri > Cyprinodontiformes > Goodeidae > Girardinichthys > Girardinichthys multiradiatus. The sequence continues at coordinate 39,365,792 of NC_061818.1, read as the reverse complement.
TCCCCACACCTCTTTGACTTATTGGCGCTGTCCTATCTTGTGGTTTGTGGCCAGTAGTGGTGAGCATTTTTGGGTTGAAGCATGGAGTCTTTTAGTGTTTCGTATTTGCCTTCGATTTTTTTGCAGTCAGTCGAGTGCTTTTAACTACGCTACTCAGGAATCTGGTGGCTTTCATTGAAGACCACAAGGTGGCGTAGCCACTTTTCCTTTATCTGTAAACTTGTGAAAAAATCTTTTCTACTGTATCTCCATGAACATTAAGTCCTTTGTTATCGTTTCTCTTGTTTTCTTTCAAGGCAATGATCTCTGAACTTTCAGGACTATTGTCTTCTTTCTAACATGCAATAATTTATGACCGTCATCAGCCCAGGTATACAAGATGCACTGTCTGAAACACACCTGATGCAACTAATGAAACTGTTGATTAATCACACTTGATTTGCAAAGTTGTGAAGAATTCTGTTCAGCGGTTAAATCATTTTGAGACGACAGCAGTCATTGATCGCAGGATTTATTGTTGAATTCGGTTAAAATCCTTTTCATCTGTTTGTGTGTAATTGGTTTATTTCACCAGTGTCGAATTTTGCCAGTGAACCTAATTTGGAGTGAGGGTTAAATCATTTTAAGTTGAGCACCTGTAAGTTGGACGTGGTCGAGTTTTTCTGAATATTTTTCATACAATTGCTTGGCCAATGATTTTTTAGAAATAGGAACTTTATTCCTTCCAATTCCTGAAAAGATGTACGATTCAGAATAATAGCAGTTCTCCAACCCAATCAGTTACTGTTAGCGTTTCTGCTTGGCAAATAATTCACGAGTATAGTAGAGTAATGGAAAACCAACAGGCTCAACTGTCATGATAAGCCTGCTGCTGATTCTGTGTAACTGTTCAAAATAACCTGAAAACCTGAGTAGAATGGGTTATCTCACTTCAGAAGATCGGCTTACTTTGATTAAAACTTGGTTGGAGAGGGGAAAATATATAACTCTCTGGTATAAGGATTGAAATGTTTTAAAATGGAAATGAAAACCAGAAAGATGTGGAAGAAATCAGAAAACTACCATTCAAATAGATTGAAGAAGAGACACTGCTATTAGTATATTCCATTTATTTCCCCTCGCGTTCTGTAGATATGATTAATTGTTCCTCATGTTTTCATTTGGAATAAAATGTGCATTGTTCCTAATGTATTTGTGTTTGGGTTGTTTTGATCCATATTTCAAACACCAGCTGAATTGATGCAGATGAATTTGGCCTTTGAACACATTAGAGAACGAAGCAGTTTATGGAAAATGCACATGCTTCCTACTAACGTCGTGTGTCATTTCTTGCCTCAACAGAATTGAAGATGCATTTAGATTTGTGCAGAATTCACAGCTGTTTCCTTCATAATATTTTACTTGTGGGGATCTTAATGCACAGACAATGTTTATTTTTACAGAGCATCTTTTGAAATATAAGTAGTTTACCTGCCGGCTTTGAGCTCTTGTCAGAATTCAAAGGGGATCAAGAGGAGCAGCTTTGCCCTCTGAAGCCCCTGAGACTCCAGAGTGGACCAGGGTTTTGTTTAGTCTGACCTCAGGAGACGGCAATCTGTGTCTGAATGACCGGCTGCCCATCAGTCACCGCCACCTCTGACATTTAGAGAGGCTACTGTCTCATCCTCTGGGTATTTATTTTTTTATTTCAGATTAAAGCTTTCTAGTTCAGAGATTTCTGCTTTGATATTTGTCACACTATCAAAGTGTTCGGCCCCATTACAGATTTCTTGTGTTTTGCCTTTTTCAGATCACCAAACAAATTTTAATATCCGACAAAGAAAATCGAAGTAAATAATGTAAATAAAAAATAATAATAAATAATGTTTTCAAATCATTATTTTGTTAAAGAGACAAAATATCTAAACCACCATGGTCCTGTGTGATTGGCCCCTTGTTAAATTATCAAATAAATGTGGCTAACCGTATTTTGTTCATCATATTTCCCTATCAAAATCAATGCCAGATTTAAACAGAACCTTTTTGACAACATGAAGTAGGCTAAAATATATTAAAAGGCAACACATCATGCCCTGAAAGCCCTGAAGGATTTCAAGAACCGATGAGAAACAAAATGATTGGCATCAATCAGTCTAAAAGGGGCTACAAAGCTATTTCTAAAGTTTTGGGCCTCCAGAGAACCACATTCAGAACAATCAGGATTAGCTAACATGTCGAAATTACTCGAAGAGCTCATGGACACCTCATCCTGGAGGTCACAGAATAAGCCAGAACAACATCTGAAGCTCTGCAGGCCTCACTGCCTCAGAGTTCAAGATTTATCAGTAAGAGAGAATAGCTGGGCATAAATGGTATCTAGGCCTTCTTTAGATGCCATCATTGAGTAGTTTTTTGTAGTTAGAGCAGTAGCTCCTTGAGCTAGTCTTTTAAGGTCTGTGATCTGTGTCACAGTTCATAATGAACTTTAGACGTCCCCACTGAAACGAACACAGTGGAAGCTATATCAATCTGAGTAGGAGAAGGCTCCCTGCCAAGCTGGATGGGAGAGACAATGAAACCGAGCTGACCACAGACTCCTCAGCTTTCATGGTCAACACTCTCCTGTCTTTCCTCGCCAGCTCCGGCTTGTTGTTTTTGCTGGGAATTCTCTGTCCTGGGTTTAAATGTAAAATAAATCAGCTGTGCAGCAGCACAGGATGTCGAACTGCTGTCAGTCAAGTTGCGACTGTCTTAACTCCCAGATACTTGCTGCTCCTGCTTGCTGTGTCATTATTGTGAAAAACTCCACAGAGAGAATGCTGGATGTTGAGCTCAGATATCAGGCTTTAAATGCTGAACTTTACTTTTAGTTGTTTTGTTCCTTCAGGACACAAAAACTGCAAAAATAAAAACGTTTTTAGACTAATTGTCCCAATCCCCAGGGTCTCTTTTCTGTTGGAGGGATTTTAGCTTTGCATTGATTCTCCTACTTTTTTATTTAAACATATTAGTGTTCGTGGTCTGCTTTAATTTTCTATTGTCAGAGCACCTTAGCTGACTATCTGTGGTAGATGGAGTGTCTAATTAATTGTTACAGCATGTCCCCCATCCTGCAGACATCGGTTGGCGTTGGACTAAAATTTAAAGAAGGCAGAGGAAATGAAAGATTCTCATTCTCAGGGTCAGATGCTGGGCTTCTGTCTGAGCCACTGTTTTCATACTTCAGTGTCTGGGAAACTGGTTTTGAGCAATAAATGTTCATAGAGGGTATGATTGGTTTTCATGGTGCAGTTGAGGAACGGTCAGAGCAGCTGGACTCGAGATCAGCTTGGTGGGCTTGAGTATAAATCCAGATGCAGCTGATGGAGGGAGAAGGATGTCCGATTTATTATAAAGCTGCATCAGTTCTCCTGTCGATTTAAAAAGCTTTCCAGTTTTTCCATTACATCCTGCTAACTGACCAGAGAACATCCAGGTTCCACCAACCAGAAATACGGATAAAACGTCCACAGCTCTTTTTATAAGATGTTGATCTCAGCTAAATGGCAGCTTAATGTAGAGTTTATGCAATCGATTGTGCAGAGCAAATCTTAAATGATTTTCCATTATAGCATTCAAATAGATGATCTAAGTACATTTTTTATTTTTTTTACATACCTGGGTTTTAATATTTAGCTTTCAGTGACATTAGTACAGCGATGATAGAGAGTAGAAAATTCAGCTTTTTGATCCAACAAACTATAAACTAAGACAAACTTTAGCAAATTTTAAATTGTTAAACCTCTTGTCTTATAAGCTCAGTTCCAACCAAGTTGGGACATTGTGTAAAACCTAAATAAAAACAGAATCCAGTGATCTGCTAATCCTGCACAACATCTATGCAACTGAACCCACTACAAAGACAAGATATTTAATGTTCAAACCGATAAACTTTATCGTTTTTCTGCAAATATCATTTAGAATTTGATTTTTGCAACACATTCCAACAAAGCTGGGACAGGGTCATGTTCACCGCTGTGTTACATCACTTTTCCTTTTAACACTCAATAACGTTTGGGAACTGAGGACTAATTGTTGAAGCTGTGTAGGAGGAATTCTTTCCCATTCCTGCTTGATGAACAGTTGCTCAACACTCCTGGGTCTCTTAGCTCTTCATAATGCACCACACATTTTCAAAGGGAGACAGGTCTAGAACCAGAACTCTTTACCATGAAGTCACGCTGTTGTAACATTAGCAGAAGGTGGCTTGCTGAGATAGGCTAGTCCCTGAAGTTGTTGCTTGAATGGCAGCAGATGTTGCTCCAAAGCCTTGATGAATCTTTCAGCATTAATGGTGCCTTCACAGATGTACCGGTTACCTCTGCCATGGGCAATAACACCCCACCATACCATCACTGATGCTGGCTTTAGAACTTTGCTCTGATAACAATCCAGATTGTCCTTTTCTTCTTTAGCCCAGAGGAAAGGGACCAAAGTGATTCCTTTTCATCAAATAAGAAATAGCCTGCGCTGTTTCTGGTTGTTGTTGTTATGTAGCTTTGGTTTTGCATGGTAGAGTTTTAAGTTGTAAATGTAGCGATGAGCTGTTAACCCACAATGGCTCTAAAGTGTTCCTTAGTCCACGTGGTGATATTTGTCACAGAATGATGTTGGTTATTAATGCTGTGCCTTCTGAAGGGTCAAAGGTCATGGGCGTTCCATGTTTTCAGAGATTTCTCCAGATTCTCTGAATCTTTTGATGATATGATGGACTGTAGATGATGAAATCCTTATATTTCTTGGAACTGCACATTGACAAATGTAGTTCTTAAACTGTTGGACTATTTGCTCACTCAGTTGTTCTCAAAGTGAAGAACCTTGCTACATCCTTGCTGGTGAACAACTGAGCCTTTCAGGGATGCTTCTTTTCTACCCAATCATGACACTCACCTGTTTTCAATTAAGTTGTCAGGTGTTGACTAGAGCCATGGAGCAGACTTTGGTGAGCAGATCAGCATGACAATCTAGTCTTTGGGGGGATTGAAAATGAGTTAGAAAACAGTGGAAAGATCCAAGATCTCGTTCTTTCGGTCATGACCCAAAGTTCATGGCCATAGGTGAGGGTAGGAATGTAGACCGACCGGTAAATCGAGAGCTTCGCTTTTCGACTCCGCTCTCTCTTCACCACAATGGACCGGCACAGCGCCCCATTACTGCGGCAGCGGCAACAATCCGTCTGTCGATCTCCTGCTCCATTCTTCCCTCACTCGTGAACAAGACCCCAAGATACATGAACTCCTCCACTTGAGGCAGGAACTCCCCCCCAACCTGAAGAGGACAAGCCACCCTTTTCTGAACGAGAACCATGGACTCGGACTTGGAGGAGCTGATCTTCATCCCAGCCGCTTCACACTCGGCTGCGAACCGCCACAGCGCATGCTGTAGGTCTTGGCTAGAGGGGGCCAGCAGGACCACGTGATCTGTAAAAAGAAGAGACGAAATCCACTGGTCCCCAAACCAGACCCCCTCCGGCCCTTGGCTGCGCCTAGAAATCCTGTCCATAAAAGTTATGAACAGGACCTGTGACAAAGGGCAGCCCTGCTGGAGTCCAACATGCACCGGGAACAGGTCCGACTTAGTGCCGGCAATGCGGACCAAACTCCTGCTCCGCTTGTACAGAGACCGGATGGCCCCTAATAAAGGGCCCCCGATTCCATACTCCTGGAGCACCCTCCACAGGGTACCACGAGGGACACAGTCAAATGCCTTTTCCATGTTCACAAAACACATGTAGACCGGCTGGGCAAACTCCCATGAACCCTCGAGTACCATGCAGAGGATGTGGAGCTGCTCCAGTGTCCCACCGAAGGGACAAAAAACCACACTGCTCTTCCTGAAGCCGAGGTTCGACTATTGGCCAGACTCTCCTCTCCAATTCCCTGGCGTAGGCCTTACCAGGGAGGCTGAGGAGTGTGATCCCCCTGTAGTTGGAACACACCCTCCGGTCCCCCTTCTTATGAAGGGGGACCACCACCCAAGTCTGCCAGTCCAGAGGCACTGTCCCCAACTGCCACACAATGTTGAAGAGGCGTGTCAACCATGACAGCCCCACAACATCCACAGACTTGAGGTACTCAGGGCGGATCTCATCCACCCCCAAAGCCCTGCCACCGCGGAGCTTTTTCACCACCTCGGTGACTTCAGCCTGGGTGATGAAAGAGTCCAACCCCGCGTCCCCAGCCTCTGCATCCATTGAGGAGATCCTCCATGTACTCCTTCGACCACCCAATAATGTCCACAGTGGAGATCAGCAGCTCCCCACCCCCACTGTAAGCAGTGTTGGTGAAGCACTGCTCCTGAGGCACCGGACAATTTGCCAGAAGAGCTTCGAGGCCAACTGGTAGTCCTTCTCCATGGCCTCACCAAACTCCTCCCAGGCCTAAGTTTTTGCCTCGGCTACAGTCCGGGCTGCACGCTTGGCCTCATGGTACTCGTCAGCCGCCTCAGGATTCCCACAAGCCAACTACAGCTGATAGGACTCCCTTTTCAGCTTGACAGCATCCCTTACTGCTGGTGTCCACCACCTGGGTTCAGGGACTGCTGCCGCGACAGGCACCGCAGACCTTACGGCCACAGCTACGGGCAGAAGCATCAACAATAGACACCGAGAACATGGTCCACTCGCACTCCATGTCTCCAGCCTCCCCCGGAATCTGGTCAAAGCTCTGCCAGAGGTGGGAGTTGAATGCATCCCTGGCCGAGGGGTCCGCCAGACATTCCCAGCAAACCCTCACTATACGCTCGGGCCTGCACAGTCTGTCCCGCTTTCTCCTCTTCCAGCGGATCCAACACACCACCAGGTGGTGATCAGTGGACAGCTCAGCCCCTTTCTTCACCCAAGTGCGGCCGAAGGTCAGAAGACACGACAAATAAAGTATCCCCTAATTTTTAATTCTAGGGTTTTACCTACGAGGGCATAATGACGATGATGTGGTCTTTATCAAGTCATTTCAAGTTAAAACATATGTATGTAAAAACATATAACAGGATTATACACTGTCATTATTTATTGGTCAGGGCTGAAGCTAATATGGAAAAACTGTGAAAAATCAGGTACACCCCTCCTATTTCCATATAATTTGAGAGGAAAGTAGCAGCATGTGCTGCTCATCAAATTTGCTTCATTGCTGGATCATCATCAGTGTGAGTGCTTGTATAATAGCAGGATGTTTGGTAGTTTGCTGCTCTGGAGAATACAAGGACTGTGTAAATAACGCCAATGCCAAGAAGGAAAGACATCATCAATGCTGCTGCCCATCAATCGGGGGAGGGTTAGAAGGCTGTTTCTGATTTTTTTGGTAGTTCATTGTTTCACAGATAGCAAGATTATCCACAAGTGGGAAACCTTTCAGGCGGCTGCCAATCTTCCCAGCAGTAGACGTCCCAGCAGATTCAGCCCAATGTCAGAGTGTGAAGCTCAGAGAAATTCATGATAGGATTATTAGTAAAATACTGACCAGGTGTGGCTTGTTTGGAAGGGTTGAAGGTGAACCCCAGAGTTGAAGGACGTTATATTTTCCTTTAACAAAAGGATTAGCAAAAACAGAATGAAAAAATAAAAAGGCAGAAACGAGGAACCGATGAATTTTATTAAATATTAAACTAGTCAAATTTAAAATCCTTGCAGTAATTTTTCACATTTTAGCCTCTGTGAAGCTGAAGTAAGGAATCAAGCTGACATAATTTATTCATAAGAGGTATTATTGCAGTCTGTTGTACTGCTTAACGCAGCATTCCAGGCTTTTCAAGAACATGGTTAAAATGTGAACTTCAGAACACATTCTGGTCTTTGTCTCTAAAAATAGTATCTTTTTGGTATTAACTTCACGTATTTTGCTGTAAAATCCCTCCGCGACTGAATTTGTGTGGAATGTGTTGACATGTAAGTTACAGCAGGTCAGAGTTTCTCAAAATACTAAAGGGTGATGTTGCAAGTCACAAATTCCTTTATTTAAACTTCTATTTATTAAAGAAGAATCTTGATATTAGTAAGTTGATTTAAAAGCAGATGAGACGCTCTTATTTTGCTTCCATCGGCGCATCTTAACACAGAGCTGCTGTTTTTCTTTAATATATCAACCGGCTTGAGTCCCAGAGTCTGCAGGCATCGAACCATCCAGTTACTGAGACCAGTTAAAAGATCTTAAGCTGGCTGTCTCAGCTCTGCACCCGGTGGGTTTAAACATAGATCACACTGGCAGCAGGCTGTTTGATTTAAGCCCCCGTCCCACTGTCCACCATAGATCCCCTAAGCAGATCCAGCCACTGATCCCAGACTCCATCACAGAGTGGAGAGCTTATTATGATGATAAAAAAATATTTACAGTGTTTACAGTCCTAAAGTATGTTTTCTCATATGTGTATATTATACTCATATGGTGCAACTATGATGACAATTCCAGCTCAAAATAATTTCAAATGTGTGCCATTAAAGGGTCATGCACAGTGCCAAAAGTAAATTTTTGGTCTATGTGCAACATGCCATGTTTGGAGAAGAAACTAACCCCTTAACACAACATCCCCACAGCAAAACATGGTGGTGGCAGTATAATGCTGTGGTGGTGTTCTTCAACATGGACAGGAAAGCTGGTCAGAGATGCTTGGGAGATGGATAAAGATAAATACTGCACAGTTCTTGGTAAAAGGTCAGGGGGCTGGATATGAAAGCATGCCACACATTTAAGTTTTTATAAAAACTGTTAAATTATGTGTTATTTTCCTTCCACTTCACATTGATGGGCGTTTTTGTTTTTACAAAACAACCACATGTCAAATTTGTCTAAATCCAGTTGAAGCATATGACGGATATCTTTAAGGTCCTCATCCAGCAGGTAAATGTTCTGAGCTTCATGCGTAGAAGTCCACTTTAGTCTTTTGTTCGATTCAAAACAGAAATGTGGAGTTGAGAAATGGAATTTTGATGTGCCTTTTAGTCTTTCGTTCCTCAACAGGCTCATATGTTGGCATTGGTACTTGATGACCATATGTTTAGGTAACCATCATTAGTTGTAATAATCAGCTATCAACTATGCAGACGTATTCACAATTAAAACTGCATCTTTTTAACGTATAGCTCATACAAAATGACTAATTTCTGCTGTGAAACACAACATGTTGACTAAAGTGTGTATATTAGAAATCAAGCAGAACAGCCATATTTCAGACATCCGTTGTCCAAACAGCAGGAGATCAGACTGAAGAGTATGCAGATGTGAAGGAGAGCTGGAATGGGTGTGAAGATGGTGAACTGTTCCCCTGACCCCTGTGGCTCCTTTGATCACTGGACTGTGGTGACGGAGCTCCACTCCGTGCCAAATTGCCATGTCACAACACAGTGGACCATCTATCAATCCTGATTTCCCCTGAAATGCTGCAAATTGCTGTGACAAACTAAAGAAACATTCTCGGCAGCACTCGTCCATTTGTGAGTCATTGTCTGTGGGTTAATCCTCAGCTTGGTTACTTTAGCTGGTTGGATACATCCGAATGATTTCCTATGATTATAGGATGTTTATAAAAGGACCAAAAATTGGTTCCATGTGGTCAAATATGAAATTACACAGAGTTTTGTATGGATAAAATAGAGAATTTGGAGTCTAACTAATACATTTGTCTGACATAAACACTGAAGCACCTTTAACAGTACAATCCAGTGTCACAGTTTGTGCCATGATGAAGGTCCAGTAGCCCAGAGTGACATAAAATGTAACTTTTTGGTTCTAGGAAAGCTAGGTGCAGCATTTGGCCAAGAAGCAGCTTCAGAATTAAACAAGAACGAAAACCAAAGCTAGAAACAAGAAACAAAGGATGAAAAAAAACAAGTGTACCACAATAATCCTTCATGCACAGAAATGAACAAGCACATGGCAGAGAGATGGGAGTTTGTTGGAGGGAAAGGATCTTGGTGTTCTGTCAGAGAAATGTGGCAGGATGGAGCACAAGATGGACAGATGGAGCAGAGCTTCATCTGTAATAAAGAGGGTGGAAGTTGAAGCTGCTCTTTTCTGGTCTATTAACAGGGTGCCTTTAATACGGTTCAGTTCTCAAAAAAGCTGCTTAAGTCATGTTTTTTCCATTTTTTGTTTCTGTCGTCTAAAGCAGCGAGGACAAATAATGTTCTCAAAGGGCAACTGGAGGGTCTAGGTTATGAAAGATGGGCGGATCATTGGCTGAACTCAGTTATTCTAAAACTATATTGGATATTAAACTGTAAATATGATACTTATTGCAATAAATATCATGGCCATGGCCTTCCTTACATGGCCTTCCTTCGTGGCACAGGTCCAACAAGGAATCAGAGACATTCCTCACAGTTTTTGGTCCATATTAACATGATGGCATCAGATAGTTGCTGCAGATTTGTCCGTTGCACGTCTATGGTTAGAATCTCCTGATCCATCACATGCTAAAGGTTCTGTCGGACTAGGCTAATGGAGTCCAGTGAACTCATCGTCATGTTCCAAAAAACCAGAGATAATCCGAGGAATTGACATGATCAGCAACAACATTATCAATACTTGGTACTAAGGAGTCCAAAGTGAACCAAGAACATGTTCCCTATACCATTATACCACCACCTATATGGATCACTGATACAACACAGGATGGATCCATGCTTTCATGCCACTGACCCAAAGTTCTGACCCGACCACCTGAATATTGGACCTGAAATTGAGACTCATTGTGGTGAGTCTGTGTTAATTTTATCCTCAGTTTCCTGGTCTTAGCTGGCAGCTTCGGTCCCTGGAGTGATCTGATGCTTCTGTAGCTCATCTGCTTTAAGGTTTGAGTTCGGGCTGTGCTCTCTGAGAAGATATCCTTCATGCCTTGATTGTAACAGTTGCTACTGTTAGGTAAGGTAAGGTAAGTTTATTTATATAGCGCTTTTCAGCAACGAGACACTCAAAGCGCTGTTGTCTTTCTGTCATCTTGAACGAGGCTGTCTATTCTTCTCTTGACATCTAACATCAGGGCATTTTTATTCCTTTTTTGGACCATTCTCTGTAAACTCGAGGATGCTTGTGTAGTGATTATGAATATATTATGTAATATTGAATATTAATACTTTAATAATAATAATAATAATAATAGGTGAGGGTAGGAACGTAGACCGACCAGTAAATTGAGAGCTTTGCTTTTCGGCTCAGCTCTCTCTTCACCACAACGGACCGGCACAGCGCCCCCATTACTGTGGCAGCCGAACCGATCCGTCTGTCGATTTCCCGCTCCATTCTTCCCTCACTCGTGAACAAGACCCCGAGATACTTAAACTCCTCCACTTGAGGCAGGAACTCCCCTCCAACCTGAAGAGGACAAGCCACCCTTTTCCGGTCGAGTACCATTGCCTCGGACTTGGAGGAGCTGATCCTCATCCCAGCCGCTTCACACTCGGCTGCGAACCGCCACAGCGCATGCTGTAGGTCTTGGCTAGAGGGGGCCAGCAGGACCACGTCATCTGCAAAAAGAAGAGACGAAATCCACTGGTCCCCAAACCAGACCCCCTCCGGCCCTTGGCTGCGTCTTGAAATCCTGTCCATAAAAGTTATGAACAGGACCGGCGACAAAGGGCAGCCCTGCCGGAGTCCAACATGCACTGGGAACAGGTCCGACTTAGTGCCGGCAATGCGGACCAAACTCCTGCTCCACTCGTACAGGGACCGGATGGCCCCTAGTAAAGGGCCCCGGATTCCATACTCCTGGAGCACCCCCCACAGGGCATCACGAGGGACACAGTCGAATGCCTTCTCCAGGTCCACAAAACACATGTGAACTGGTTGGGCAAACTCCCATGAACCCTCGAGTACCTTGTAGAGGGTACAGAGCTGGTCCAGTGTTCCACGGCTGGGACGAAAACCACACTGCTCCTCCTGAAGCCGAGGTTCGACTATCGGTCGGACTCTCCTCTCCAATACCCTGGCGTAGGCCTTACCAGGGAGGCTGAGGAGTGTGATCCCCCTGTAGTTGGAACACACCCTCCGGTCCACCACCCCAGTCTGCCAGTCCAGAGGCACTGTCCCCGACCGCCACGCAATGTTGAAGAGACGTGTCAACCATGACAGCCCTACAACATCCAGAGACTTGAGGTACTCAGGGCCTCACCTATGGCCATGAACTTTGGGTCATGACCGAAAGAACGAGATCCCGGATACAAGCGGCTGAAATGAGCTTCCTCCGTAGGGTGGCCGGGCACTCCCTTAGAGATAGGATGAGGAGCTCGGCCATCCGGGAGGGGCTCGGAGTAGAGCCGCTGCTCCTCCACATCGAGAGGAGCCAGTTGAGGTGGCTCGGGCATCTATACCGGATGTCTCCTGGACGCCTTCCTCGGGAGGTGTTCCAGGCACGTCCCACCGGGAGGAGGCCCAGGAGACGGCCCAGGACACGCTGGAGGGACTATGTCTCCCGGCTGGCCTGGGAACGCCTTGGGCTCCCCCTGGAGGAACTGGAGGAGGTGTCTGGAGAGAGGGACGTCTGGGCGTCTCTGTTGAGTCTGCTGCCCCCGCGACCCGGTCCCGGATAAGCAGAAGATGACGAGTACGAGTACGAGTACTTTAATATTTTATTAAATAAAAATTCAGTCTTTTAAGGGTTGTCCTTTGAATACCAGCCCAATAAGGCGATGGTATTAGGATAAAATTGAAAGGGATGAGCCAAGCTCTGACATTATTGAACAGCAAAACTCTGCACACACACAGAAGGAATTCACACAATTTCTTAAAATACAAGAATTTATTAACAAAAATAAGTCAAATATAATATAATATAATATAATAAAACATCCATGTGTGGATAAACAAAGGGTTAACTTGCAGCTAACCTCCGTGGGGCGGCTCGTTCTGCTGACCCGACTGAACTGTACAACAAAGGCACGTTCGGCTCCTTGAGTGGCTGCGATACGGCGGGGTAGCTCTCGCTACCTGGACGTGCACGCAGGAAAGCGTGCGATGCGGACCATGCCTTATTTTCCTGGCTTTGGGGGAAATTCGCTTCGATTAGGGCTGCTTCTGGAGGCCTCAGAAGAAAAGCCAAGCTTTAAGAGCTTGTCTCATTACACCCTTTAAATGAATGAATGCTGGATACTCGAGCAGCAAATCATTACTTAACTTTGTTGCATGTGATCGTAGTGACTCTGGATCCAAGTTGAAGAGTTGAAGAGACATTCGCGCTGTCCCTCCTTCCAGCTCCGCTGGGGACCTGTGTGGGAGAGGTCTGTTTGTTGGAATGTAGGGTTTTTATTCAAACATTGACATCACGGGAAATCAGATCTCCTTCTGTTCCTATTCCTGGCTGTGCTGGAAGTAGGTTAATGTGAAAATTTCAGAAAACATCAAACTGGCCTATAAATGTTGTAATCCGTGGCTGGACCCAACACTTGTGTGTGGAAATCTCAGTAGATCAGCAGGTTCTGAAATACTCAGACCAGCCTGTCTGGCATCAATAATCATGCCTTGTTTAAAAAGTTCCTTAATGCCCTGTTTTCCCCATTCTGATGCTCGATTTGAACTTTAGCAAGTCTTCTTCACTACATCTAGATGCCTTAATGCATGGAGTTACTGCCATGCGATTGGCTGATTTTACTATTTGCATTAACAAGAGATTGAACCAGATCTGAGACGGTGTTCTTCTTCTCTTGTCTGCAGCGATCCAGGTTTTTCTTCTTTATTCGTTTTGTGTTGTGGTATGTTCTCCAGGTGATAAATAGCACATTTATTGATTCTAATGATCCTTTAACTTTGTTACTTTACTTATCTTTAAATTTGTTTTTACAGAACATGCAAACAGGTTATTTTCCCCTCTGTTCAAACTGAAGTTGTACTTTAAAGAAGTCTAAAACATACTTTGGCATTATCTAACCAAAGACTTTTAAGAGAAGCATGACTGCAGCAGTTAAGTTTGCAGATAACATGTAGGGTGTGTGTGGAAGTCTTTACATTGTGCCTCGGCGTGAGAAGACATCTTTGGAAAACAAGCAGCTCTGAGACTGCAGCAGTGGAAAATCTCTCCGTTTGTGTGTTTATGGAAAGGTCTAATGTAAACTAAAACAGATCTCATTGGTACAAATTGCCTGTTAATTTTCTGTGTGCAAAGCAAATGATTTCTCAGGCTTGTTAATCTGCTCACAGTTTGCTTCTCTTTCTGTACAAAGAGCTGACAGATATCAGGTTTAAGAGACTTCCTCACAATCCAGGAATTTGCTGTTAGTCGAGCTGAGCCACCCGGCTGAGTCGATATGAGTTCCCAAATTCATGTTTTTTCAGAAGAAAAATGAAGCAGAATAAGTAAGCGACACATTTTCAGGACGGCAGGGTTGCTAGGGAAGAACGTGTCTCCAACTAAAGTGTCCCCACTTAAAGAAAGCATATTATGTTACATACAAACATGTCATTTGTGGGACACTGGGGTGGAAATGTCTCCCAGGGGAGCAATCAGACTGACTCCAGTTTTTTTTAAAAGTCTCCTCTCTCCACCACTCCTCAATTTTCAGAGTCTTACAATGGGTGGAAATCCAAGCTTGTAACATTTGCTCTGCCCACGCAGCTCAGTTGCAACGATTAGAAATCAATTAACGTTTCCCTCTTTTTTCAACATTGCTTTGTAATTGAACTCCAGCGAAGATAAATTGCTCTGTAGCAAAGAACTACTTTGCTGTAAGGGGTACAAACAAAACAAAAAAGTAAAGATGAAATATTTGCTAAGTTATAGATAGTGAAAACATTCATCAGGTAAATCCAGCAATATTCAACGTTTATGTAAAAACACTTTTAAAAATAACAGAATTGACCAAATTGCTTAACAAATGATCATTTTGAGAAACTGCTGACTCAGTTTACTGCGGGCAGCAGAAACCATTATTTGCTACCTCATGCTATCTGAGATGCTTGCAGTTAAACCAAAGTAGAAATATATTGCTAGTATGCAAAGATGGTGTTAGAGTAATAACCTAAGAGGATAGAGCAAAAACAAATAGAACAGTATGTTTCCATATTTGTCATGAATTTCAAGACATGTCCCTATAATGGTAATTTTGGCTAGATGCTGCTGATCAAATCCACTAAATTACCTGATATAATCAGTGTAATCATCTCTGAAAAAGCAATACTTTGGCCAGTTTGCTTCTCTGAAGAATCCAGGTGTGTGGTAACACAATGCCAAATCCGTAAGACATCAGCAAGGACGTAAGAAAAGTAACTGCTGCTGCCCATTAATCTGGTGAGGGGTGGATAAAGCCAAGATTTTTCAAAAGTGAAAAACATCTAAGACCACTGTGAATCTTTCCAGGACTAGACACCCCATCAGATTCAGCCCAAGACCCAATAATGTTACCTAACCATGAAGATGGTTCACATACCAGGACTGCTGAGGCTTCACACTGAAAGTGAAACTTCAACTTAAGGCATTCTTTAGACTGATTGTTTGACCAAATCAGTTACCTGACCACTGGGGGGCACTGATAGAGCTCTGAACTGTCACGCCTAGACGGTCAGTCATTCCTTCAATATGAAACAGAACACTGTGAATTTAAACATACTGATACATGGACTCTGCTGAACAAGGTACTTCAAAGACATCACATGACTTCATGCTCCACAAACTCTTCTCTGCATCCTCATTTTAGACCCACTTATCAGAGGGCTTTCAAAACACCAGTGCAACTTAGGTTTGCAAAGTTGCATCTGGATGAAACACAAAACGTCTGGACTAATGTATTTGAGACCGGTGAACATGGGTGCTTTGCAGTCTTTTAGTTGACATTGAGCTCCTGTTTATGAATGGTTTAGTATTGGTGCCAAAGGTATATTTCAACAACAACCACCTTAGTCAAAGTCTGATCCAGACGAGCTTGGGGTCATGTGTTTCTATTGCTTCATGTTAAATGCCATCCGAAGTCTAATTTAGGTGGGTCTGTAGCTGCAAACACATGTGTATTTATAAAATTAGTGGGACTTTATAAATTAAACATTAACCTAACTTTGACGTGTATTTTGAATTAAAAAGGTTTCTCTGCAGGCAGAATAATCTCTCTACAATGAGATCAATAAGTTAATGAAGTGACTGAATCAAATAGCATAGATTAGCAATAGAAATTGGGGAATTCTGAATAATGCAAATATTCAACAGACAAAACTGTTGAATTAAGTAATCAAGATTAAAGACTTTTAATTGTCGATTCATTGTGTGCGATCAAAAGTGTCTCATGGGCCAGTTCAGTGCAATTCTGCAATGACTGCGCAATCCTATGAGCATTAGTGCAGGATAACAATAATAAATCAGAGGATGCTGTTCTGAAATTTCTGTTGAAACATAATAAACCCACCCTCATTTCTTTCATCTTAGTGAAGGAGGCACTGCATGTGTTAACAGAAAGAGTTTGGGTCCCTAAGCATCCTGCCCACAGAGACCTGGTCCTGTTTATTCCAGAAACAGGAAGTGCATCTGCTCAGCAGCACTGAAGGCAGTTGTATAAGGTTGCACCCTTCACATTTACACACTTGGCAGTGGCAACAAAGAGGCTATTGCTCTGACAACCTCCGCTAGTCATTAAGCATAATTTGTTTGGTATCCCAGTGCTGAAAATGCACAAAGGAGGGCGAGTAAAGCCAGCACGAGTTCGTCTTCTGAGCTGTCATGTTGAAGGTGGTGGGGGGCCCCATGTGGGCAGACAGCGACACAGTGGCTGGCTCAGCCCCCACAGGACTGCTCGGGGACAGCAGCAACCCGAGAGGGATACCCCTCCACCCCCTTTTTCCTCCCACCTACAATCACTACACCCGTTTCCCCCCCATCCCCTGCAGCCGTGCGTCCGACGGTTAAAACAACAGCTCCTGTGGCCAGCCAGGCTCCAAACTCTCCCCGACTAGATTTACACTTCTGTCTTCATTCCCAGCAACCCCCCTTCTCCTGCCTCTGCTCTGTCCTGTGGTTTCCAGGAACTGTATTCCTTTTCTTATCTGTTGAGGTCCCTCTGCTGCTCTGGAAAGATGATTCTGTAAGGGTGCACTACAAGGTCTAGGCGCTTCGTAGATGTTATCAGGAATCTGATGAATGTTCACCATCACTACAACATGAACTAAAACTCTTCTTCAAGACATATAGGTATTACCAATTCTTTAGGAGTAATCATAAACATTCTGGAAAAATGTAAAATGGACACAAAACAAGGAAATGAGCTCATGTTGTGACCCTAAATGCCTTCCTTAATCATCCGTTTTTGAGTAAGTGGCAGGTCGTGATGAGTAGCGGCTGAAATGAATAAACAGACCCGGTTAGTGGGATCAGAAAGTCTCATTTCTTTTTAGATCTTTTTGTTTGCAGCAAACAGAGAAATAAGATGTTTTCAGCACCTGGGAACACTTCTGGATTAGCTTCTGGTAATAAACTATAGACAAAATACACTGACCAGGCATAATATAATCACCACTGATAGTTGAGGTGGTTAACACTGATTCTCTCCTTACCATGGCACCTGTTTATCCTCCAAGTCGATGTTTTAGAAGGAGGAAAAATAGGTAGCGTAAAAATCTGAGCAAGTTTGTTAAGGACCGGACTATGTTGGCAAGTCAACTGGGTCAGAACATTTCTAATACGGTGGTCCTGGTCTGCTGGGGTCAGTATAAATGGAAGGTGAAGTGGTGACAGGGTCATGGAAGGCCAAGGGTCACTGACCATGTGGTCCAACAGATGAGCTGCTGTAGCTCAAACCACTGAAGGAAAGAAGGCAAACTAGCGGAGGCAGTGTGATGGTTTGGGCCGTAAACACGACATGTTCATTAAATAGACTGCAAATAATGTCTTTCCAAAATACTCAAAAACAGACAATTTGAAGACTGAAGAAGCAAGAACGACATCCCCTGCAGCTTATGGCCTCCATTCTTACTACCCAGTAAAGCTCCACCTTTAGTGGTTTGGGCTGATGTTTGGATGTATATATGATATATGATGTTAGTGATGGCAACCGAAGGAAACTGATCATGAAAACGCTTTGTTTTCATGATCATGACTAGCATGCTTGCTTTTTTTTTTAGCAGCAACATCTGAGGAGAAGTGGAAGTTTTTGATCAGCTAGAATACCTTTACTCTGCTGGGAACCCTTGGATGATGGGGACCATGCTGATGTTATCTGGTTACCTACCAACCACCTTCTGAACAGGTTTCTGATTTAAAGAAAGGAACGTCTAGTTTTCTGTTTTACAAAGATGCTTTTTTATTAACCAATATGCTTGGTAACCTCACCTTATTTATGCCAGACTACAGTTGATAGAAATATCTTAATACCAATTACTTAATGACTCTTTACCAGTTATTGGAAACTTTTTAACCCGCTGGTAAACATTCTTGGCAAGGTTAATAATCTGCCTTCATCTCTAAGTGAACAAATTCTCATGGTGGAATATCCCTGCTTTCATTTAAACTGGATCAAAATTGAAATATAGTCACATTTGATGATTGTTCTTTTTTATTCAAGGCTCAATTCTAATTTGCTGTTCTTTGCAATTGTGAGAAAATCACAGCTGCAGGGCTGCGTTCTTGGGGCTTATGGGGCAAAAAAAACCTAATGAAAATAACTTCATCATCAAAATGTAAAGTCATATAAAGTTATATATTTACATTTTAAAGAGACTCATCCTGCTACGGTTAACCAGAGGGTGTAAACTGGCCATTAAACAGAACTACACAGAAAAATGTGCACTACTGTGCACTACTGTTGTTTTTGTAGTTGGGTGCTAGCTCACGGTGGTCCGGGGGCTTTGGGGGTCTCGGTCAACAATAATCTCAATGTGAGCTTGCAGGCTTGGTGCAGAAGCAACAGAAATCCCTCCTAATATTGGAGCACGCAAACTGGGCCGACTTGGTGTCGTGTTTTATGACAAGCGGTGAAAAGAGAGAACAGTAGTTGGATTAAAAACTGTCTGTCTCCATGTCTGCTAGGAGCATAAACAGTGGTGTGACTTTATTGAACCACTACAGGAGGCTTGTTGAGGTGAGACCTGGAGGGGGTGCGAGGAGCCTATAGAGGCAATAAAGTCATTATGTGGTCCTTCCTATCAAGCCCACAGATGTGCTGAAATGAGCGTCAGCTTCACCCAGCATGTTGTTTCTGTCTGTTCCACTTCATCAGTCCAGTCAGTGAGCTTTACGACGTTTCTACAACTGCAGTCAAACTAAGATTGTTTAAAATTTAATTTTAACCAATAAATCCTTTACTTTCAATTCAATTCAATTCAGTTTTATTTATATAGCGCCAATTCACACCACATGTCGTCTCAAGGTTCTTCACAACAGTCAGGTTCATAAATTCCAATTAATCCTAATCATTGAACAGTTCAGTCAGATTCAGTTATTTATTCAAATTAGATAAAAAGTTTTTCTATCTAAGGAAACCCAGCAGATTGCATCCAGTCAGTGACTTGCAGGATTCACTCCTCCTGGATGAGCATGTACTTTAGTTTCATCACCAGGCATTCTTTTATTGGCTGTGCCATTAAACTGTTTTAACTAACGAGGATTGACGTTATAATGAGCCATAGACCTAATCACACAGAGATCTTATTTAGTATAATGTCTAAATGATACGTCTATCTGTAGCCGGGATTTCCACCAGTTCCATCCATCTAGGTTGAGACAAACTGGTCCAAAACTGGTTTAGACTTAAAATTAAAAACTCCAGAAAACAAGTCTGCAAACAAGGCAGAAATGTCAGAAAACATCAACTGAAACACGGCTTCATTTGATTTAGTTCTACAAACTGATTTAATCTTTTCTTCAGCTCTGATATGGTAGTGATAGAAATATGTAGAAAGTACTCAGTATTTTCTTTTACTGAGAGATAATTGAGAGATTAATGGTCAATATGACAATGTGTTTACACTTTAGTAACAGATTAAAATGCACATTATAATCACAGTGGTGTGGTCTGACAGCAGGATGCTTCATCGATATCGTTAGAGATGAACTTCAGTTTGGTTCATGAGAAAACTGTCAGAATGAGGCAGATGAATAACAGAGTTTATTATATGATGTAAATAATAAGAATGTGTTTACCCCATATACCACCCACCAATAGTCCTGCACCTGGATATTGTTTGCTCAGAGGGGGGTACGCTGTGGGACAGCACAGGTATAAAAACGCTGGTTTAGTCATTTTGAGGCTCTGGGTTCAAGTTTTGCTGGTTAATGTCTGCTAAAACAGATCTATGTTTAGACTTCTAATAAACATCTAAAGCCAATTCTAGATGTCAAATTCTTCCCTTTTAAACCAAATATCTACCCGATTTAGCCTAGATGTCCGTGAACCATTTATAGAGATTTCATTTAGACATATCTTCATCTAAAACAAATTTGTTGGATAACACAGCAGAAACTTTCCAAGCTTTAATATTGCTGCTAGAGATGATTTCTTTTTGCATCAGCAACATGTAGCTGTAAGAGGTTCCCTGCCAGCTCTTCAACTCAGCATCAATGTTGTTTAACGTGCAGAAAATGTTATTTAGACCACATTTTTCTGCTCTGCAACGGTTCAGGAGTGTAGTACCATCGTCATGCTCTGGGTCGTAACTAAACATTCTCAGGAACATTAAGATGTTACAAATTAATTGTCAGAATCACTGTGTGGCGTGGACATAAATGATCTTTAAAAATCAAACCAATCATTAAAGGTCCCCTCAAAACCAGATTGAGGCCAGATTGAATGTTTTCTTCATTTCTGAAAGATCTCTTGGTGCATGTTATGAACACAGAGGCCTCTCCATTACATGTGATGGCGTGTTCCCCGACTTCTCTGAGTATGTATGAAACTGTGTCAAAGTAAAGGAGGGTAATTATTGTTGGTTGCAGGACATCGGGGCCCTGGATGGGGCGTGGAGTATAGTGGCCGCAGGGGCAGGGCATCCATCCTGTCGGACAGGCACACATCTGAACTGCATGGTCATCAGGGAATTTAAGGCTGAACCAGCCATGCTAGCCTCGTGCCAAGGCTACAACCTCATAATGAATTATGAAAATGTGTCATGGGCTTTAGAACCTGGCTATAAAAAGCTCACAATGAGGAAAGAAATATAGCTAAAAATAAAGGTTTTGGATTTTACATGTACATGATTTCTTCTGACTGCATCCAGCATCATTTCCTCAGCAGGGCACAGTGCTGGGTTGAAGTTATCACACAGGAGTTCATGAAAACCCCTCCACCTGCATCCCCTCCAGCTCCTGATAAGATGATGATGCTGTTCCTTCCTTCACAGCAAGGTTGAAACAGATTGAGGGGCTGCAGAAACCTCCCATTAAGAATAGGACATTCCACTGATCGTGACAAGATCATAGTGTTTTGATGAGATTCCCAGATGTGGTACAGAAAAACCTTTGTCGCGAGTGTTGAGTGTTGCAGCATCATGACTGCGTTTTCCCTGACGTGATGTTTTCCATATTTGTCGCGCCACCTTTGAACAGTCATGGAGATCATGGACATCTTAATGAAAGGGGCCTTTCAATGGAAGAATGCTACTTATATTTGTTGTGTCAGAAGATCGCTGGACGGTGAAAGTGAAGGCTTGTCTGCCCGCCCGCTCTTTGCCTCCCGCTTGTTGGACACAGTGAAGCCAAACTGACTCTCACTCAGCCAGCAGTCTCATCCCGCTCTGCTGCTGTGAGAGCCGTAGGAGGGAGCTGGGAAGCTCCTGGGTGGCAGGGCAACGCATGGGGCCTCCCTGGCTGGCGCCTGTAATTTTACCTTCCCATTCATCAGCCACAGATATTAATAATAACAGCACATCTGGATTCACTTTACTGTCTCGTGTTAACCCTTTCCGCAGCAGGACTGAGTGCTACTCCATCTACCGAGGAGAACTGAAACCTCCCCTCCCCTCTTCTTCTAGTGCAGGTCTCATTCCTCTCGCTGTCAGTCTTCATTTCTGCCAAGCCACTGCGGCTCTGGTTCCTTTTTCAGCTCAGGCTGGCCGCCTCACCTAAACAACGCCACGCCTTCCAACCGTTCAGCTTTTTTGTTTGTTGACAAGTCAGAGAAGCTGACACTTTGTGGTCTGAGCAGTACATGAACCAAAGTTTGGAAAATGTAATGTTTGTCTTTTTTTTATGAATATAAATGTGTTTGTAGGACGGTTTTTAATTCCACCAAGGATTAGGTGTATTCCCTTAAACCCAGTCCTGTATATTCCACTATTCTCCATATGTAAGACCACAGTTGCTGCAGTTTATTTGCTTTAAACCGAACCCAGCTGGACCCACGTTTCTGTTTATACCTGTTACGGTCCAGACGTTACAGTGGCTCAAAAGAAATGTAGAAAAATCCAAAAGTTTCTGTGATTAAAACTAAGTTTAATGTTAATATTATTAATCAAAAAAGCAAAGGTGGGGAAGGGAGCCAAATACGCCAAAATAAATAAGCCTTTTTAACAAACCATTGGATCAACTTAATGTTTCCTAAAAGGTGGTAGTCTTGATACAAGCTTAATCTGTCCCATGTGGCCTGGTGTTGCCTGGTGCTGCCTGGTACCAGCCAACCAGTTCTGAAATTTTATTCAGCCACTCTAAATCAATGTTATGTAGAACTACTAGTTCCAGCTGTTTTTGTGGCTACCTTGCACATCTAGAGACTGAATATAAAGCATTAAAAGTTAATTTAGCTCCATCCACCTTCCCAGTAACTGTGATCAGGTTTGCTTTGTCCCTTACAAACTTCCTATTGGACTCATCATGGTTTTCTTTCAACAGCGGTCTTGTTCAGGTCTCTCTGGAGTTGTCCTGTTGACAGATTCTCCCACCTAAGTTATCAATCTCTGCAGCTCCTCCAGAGCTACTATGGTCCTCTTGGCTGCATCTCTGTTTAATGCTGTCCTTGTCAAGACTGTCAGTTTAGAAGGATGTTCATGTCTTGGTAGGTCTACAGTTGGTCCATCCTCTCTCCATGTTCAGAAGATTGATTGAACAGAGCTCTGGGAGATATTCAAAGCTTGGGGTGTTGTTGTAGATGCTAATCCTGCTTTAAACGTCTCCACAACCTTCTCCATGACCTGTCTGCTGTGTTCCTTAGTCTTTATGATGCTGGTTGTTCTCTAATGTTCTCTAACAAACCTCTAAGTCCAGAAACAGAACATCTGCATTTATGCTGAGATTACATTACACACAGCTGGACTCTATTTACTAAGTAGGTGACTGCTAAAGGCAGCTGGTTGCACTGGATTGTATTGAGGGGTAGCAGAGTAATTGGAGTTGCATACTTGTGCAAAAAAACAAAGTAAAACAAAGTGTAAACAATGCCTCATTTTGCATCAGAGTTATTCACTACATTTTCACATAAAATGTAAATAAAACACATTTAAAGTTTGTTGTCGTAAGGTGACAAAATATTAAAAGGTTTAGGGTTTTTGAAGCCATCAGCAGAATGCTGTGGATGCACCTAAAAGTAGACATGTGGGAAGAAGAAACAACATGATTAAAACAGGTGATTCACAGATTAGCTGCTTTCTGACTGTGTTTTTCCTGTTTAGTTGAATTACATTCTTCAGGTAAAAGGCGTATCATCTCTTATTAATGATGTACAGGTTCTGTGTGGTTCTGAGCTCTAGACTTTACTAAATCACTTCAACATATTTTGCCTTTAATCACCAGTTTGCCACCGTCACTGTAAGGCTCAAAGTTAATCTCCGGTCAGAGTCCAGATTGACTGAAAGACTGATAAAAAGGCTCATTTTCAGAGGAGTGAATTAGTGAAAAGTGAATTAGGTTTCATTTCAATTCAATTCATTTATACAGTGCTAGTTAACAACATGTCATCTCAATAACAAGGTCAATTCAATCCAATCATATCATTTCCAAATCAAATACATCAATCCCACCTGATCCCTGTTATCAAACAATGCACTGAAATCCAATTTAATGTTCAAATTATGCTTCTACAACTTCAAACAACCACTTTGACTTTTGAAGTGTTACTTTTAAATGTTTCTTGAAGTTTAAGTAACATTTTGCAATAAATAGTTCTCCTGTGGTTATCTCCAAATGTGAATATAAAAATAAACCGCCCTGATGATCACCAGAACCAGTTTAAGCTGAAAAACACTCCCCGACGTAATTGTTCACACCAATATACTGTAAAAACAAATTCTTAAAGAGAGGTTTGTGAAAAGGAACTGCTTTGTACTGAATAAAATGTCCATGTTTGCTCTGTCAGGATCACACATGGAGCCTGTGTCGGTGACTCAGGCTCCAGCTCCTCATAATCCCAGTTCATCCACTGATTTTAACTGTCCTCCATGCAAAACAGTAGCATAATGTGTGTGTGTGTGTGTGTGTGTAAAGTCAGCACTTGGCCAAGAGGGAAACTCTTTTTCTCAAATCTCTCTTACAGATTTGTTGGGATTAAAAATGCCAAAATCTATTAACGTAGATTTTCCTTTTGATTATTAGCATCTAAGGTTCCTGCAGGAATAAAGAGAAACCATTTCCTTGAATCCAGGAATGAGCTGCACATTATGGTGCAAACTCCAGGGTTGGCCTGGTTGCACGCCATTGGTCCTGTAACATACTGTATACACGAGTGTCTGTGGACATCCCACTACGAAGAGGGAGTGAATCACTCCAGTGAGCTGTCTATAGGTGGAGCCAGGGTCCCGCCACTAGCCGCCAGGCTTGGCTCCTCGCCCGCTGCCTGAGCCTCCCGCTGGTGGCAACAGGTGACAGAGGTCTGCTGTGTGCAGAGCTCAGAGCCCCCTCACATCGCACAAAAACACTTGCTTCATTACTGCCCCCGCTTTAACTGCAGGGACACAAACAGGAGCAGAGTGAGGCTTTACTGCTGTTTATGTGCCACTAAATAGGAGTTTGAGAGGAGGCAAGAAGCTCAGTGTGCATCACTCATCTGCTCATGAGTCAACGCTCATGATGTCACGTTCTGCCATGCCAGACTCACACACAACTATACTGTAGTACCACATTTTGTATAAAAGAGCTTATTTATTAAAAAATGGGAAAAGTCGTCTCTTTTTCCATGTAGTGGACTGAGCTGTACCTCCCAGAGAGCCACGACTGTTAAAGCATCGGGCCACAAACAACCTGCTAAAAACACTTATGTCTCCCATGCAGAAATAAACACTGGCCAATTAGTGTTCTTATTTTTGGAACTGCTGGAGCTGCCAGAGCAGTTGAAGATCTACCAAGCAGCCATGGCCTGCATGAGGACTGCAGATTCCGTCTTTGGCATCTCCATGTGGACACACAGGAGCCGCTACAGTTATCAAGGAGGTCCATCAGGCTCAATGATGGTCTGTCCCTGAAATGAATCCTTGTGTTGAGAACAATAGTGCCACTATTATCCAGCACAGAGAGAGATGAATTCACACGGGGACAGGTCATCTTGATTTATGAAGTGTGAATTAGGAGCTGAGAGTTGGAGACCAAGGTGGGGTTTGGTGGGGAGGTGGAGGTTGCACGGCACAAACAGCCGTCTGTGTTTTAGAGGCTGGAGACATGGCGGCAACCTCCCGTCATCCCCCCGTGAACCACCACCGCTGCTACACTCTGACTCCTGCCCTGTTCACTCATTCACAGGAGATCTGTAGAAAACGGGCCAGATCACCACGTGGAGATCAACGCTTTGGCTCCGACGCGCTTAAATGCCCCGCTGGCCACAGAGGACGCCTGCTGTGTCTCTGTGCCGGTCGTCAGGCTTCATTTATATCACACGGCAGGTTGATGGAGTACTGCTTCATCAATCAGGAGCACAAGTATTTACTTAGATCCCAGTAATGTAAAGGCTCATCTAAAACTGCTGGCCTTGATTCTCCTTTCAGCCAACATGGTGTGTGTGTGCCAATGTAAACCTACTGACCAGACCTTTGGTTGCTTGAAAGCCGCAACTCATCACAACTTTGGTGCATACAGTGTCTTGCAAAAGTATTAATACTCTTTAAGGTTTTTCCCATTTTGTCACATTACCATTACAAACTTTATTGTGTTTTATTGGGATTTTATGTGACGGTCAAACAAAAGGTGCATAATTAAGGAAAAGAAACATTACTCATGGTTTTCAAAAGTTTTTAGAAATAAAAATCTATTGATGAGTTATGATTAAAAAAGTCCAACAACTGATGACCCAACAATGTTTCAAAGTACTGAGGGTTGAAGTTTCATAACTTGATGAGTTCTTATTGTCCTGCATTTAGCTCTGTCAATCTTCCCATAAACTCTGACCAGCTCCCATGTTCCTGATTAAAAAATAAAACAATACCTTAGCATGATGCTGCCACTGCCATGTTTTACCTTGTGGATTGTGTGTTAAGAAGAATTAGTTTCTTCCAAGCATATTGGCAAGCCAGTGACATGTAGGTAAAAAAGTGACCAGAGCTCCGTCCTCTATGTCTCCTTTGTCCCTTAGACCTCTGCCAGCATCTTACAGTAACAGAGTCGGTGTGTCCAGAACATCCAGGAGTAGATGGGTCAGAATAATCTACAGCTTAATGCAGGTAAAACAGAATTCATTACTCAAAACTAAACTAGACTCCATGGGGCTAAAGTGAACAGAGCACGCCAAAATCTTCATCAAGTCAAAAACTTCATCATGAACTCTGACCTGAGTTTAACATCCACTTCAACCATCAACCAAATCAACCATCTTACCACCTTAAAAACATTGCCAGAAAGACGTGTTTCTTGTCAAACAGGACAGCGACAAACTGTTTCATGCTTTTAGTTTTATATTCATTTTCTGGGCGCTGTAAAGCGTTTTTCTAAATACTGCTGGAAGATTCCCGACCAACACCAGGAAAATGGATCAGATCACACCAGTCATTAAATCACTGCACTGGTTCCCTGATTAAAATGTTAAATCGAGTTACCTGTTGTTGAATAATACAAGCACAATACTACACACTCACATATACATACAGGAGCTACAATATCTACAGTAGAACTATCAGGTAACCAATGATTTAATCTGCAACTATTTTCTGAAGAATGTATAAATGGTGGCAAAAATAATGTTCTTCTAAGCTTTGTTGTGCTGTTCTGTTAACACCAGGAACGAGACCATCTGATTATTTAGTGAAACATATATTTAAGACAATAGATTAGAAAGTGAAAAGCTTCATCTTAAGTATTTCCTTATAATGCCTATGCATTAAGAGAAATTAACTGACAAACAGAGACTGTTCACACTTAACAAGTCCACATGAATTAAAAGTAAAAATTATTAAACTTTTTGCTTTTTTGGGCCACAAGAGGATGCAACCTATAAATAATACTGGGCCTGATGTGAAGTAAAAACACATTTATGCAGTTTTATTTTTCAAACGATTAGTTTTTTTCTGACCTTATATGGCCTCTCCTTGGTCTATTCAAGGAAGGAAATGTAGTCCAACAACCATTCAGCAGGAAATTCAGGTAACATCAGTTCTAACATCAGTTCACAGCTGTATGGTGAAAAAAAATACGACACTAAAGCTAGTGTTTGATTTGTAGCTTCCGGTCCCACTGTTAAAGAAATGAAACGGCTCCTTCAGAAGCTACAAGTCATATGCTAACTTTAGCTTGAAACGACATTTATTAAAACATGGACTAGTTTATTTAAACATTTCTTTACTATCTTCCACTGGATCTGGTGATTGTGTTGCATCGGTAGATTCATTTGATTCACAGCAATGAAGGGTCCATAAGAATGAGGAACAATAGGATTGTTGTTTTATATTTTCAAAATTTTTATTTTCAACAGAGCATGTGAGGGTGCCAGGCAGGGCTGCACATTGTTGCTATTTCTTTCTGTGCTTTTGTCTTCCTTTGTGAGTTGTCAGAGCTGTGCCCCCTTCAGCAACTGGCGCTCTAGGCCACTGCCTATGTGACCTATGCCAAGAACCGACCCCTTTTCCCAATGTGCACATCGCAACCAACTGCATTAATTGTTAGCATATAAGTACCATGCCTTCAGGCTCTCTATGCCAAATACATTTGGTGACATTAGCTTTTTAATTCAGCATGAAAAGTTTTAGAGGGTAAAAAGGAGGTAAGATGGTCTACCACTAAGTTGCTTCAATGCCAAAACAGCAGACATCAGTTAGAAACAAATTTTTCAATAATACCTTGTTAAGATGGAAAAACATATTTACACTGCTCAAAAAAATAAAGGGAACACTTAAACAACACAATATAACTCCAAGTAAATCAAACTTCTGTGAAATCAAACTGTCCACTTAGGAAGCAACACTGATTGACAATCAATTTCACATCTTGTTGTTCAAATGGAAAAGACAACAACAGGAGGAAATCTTTGGCGATTAGCAAGACACTCAATAAAGAAGTGGTTCTGCAGGTGGGGACCACAGACCACTTCTCAGTACCGATGCTTTCTGGCTGATGTTTTGGTCACTTTTGAATGTTGGTGGTGCTTTCACACTCGTGGTAGCATGAGACGGACTCTACAACCCACACAAGTGGCTCAGGTAGTGCAGCTCATCCAGGATGGCACATCAATGCCAGCTGTGGCAAGAAGGTTTGCTGTGTCTGTCAGCGTAGTGTCCAGAGCCTGGAGGCGCTACCAGGAGACAGGCCAGTACACCAGGAGACGTGGCGGAGGCCGTAGGAGGGCAACAACCCAGCAGCAGGACCGCTACCTCCACCTTTGTGCAAGGAGGAACAGGAGGAGTACTGCCAGAGCCCTGCAAAATGACCTCCAGCAGGCCACAAATGTGCATGTGTCTGCACAAACGGTTAGAAACCGACTCCATGAGGATGGTATGAGGACCCGACATCCACAAATGGGGGTTGTACTCACAGCCCAACACCGTGCAGGACGCTTGGCATTTACCAGAGAACACCAGGAATGGCAAATTCGCCACTGGCGCCCTGTGGTCTTCACAGATGAAAGCAGGTTCACACTGAGCACATGTGACAGACATGACAGAGTCTGGAGACACCGTGGAGAGAGATCTGCTGCCTGCAGCATCCTTCAGCATGACTGGTTTGGCAGTGGGTCAGTAATGGTGTGGGGTGGCATTTCTTTCCGTGTGCTCGCCAGAGGTAGCCTGACTGCCTTTAGGTACCGAGATGAGATCCTCAGACCCCTTGTGAGACCATATGCTGGTGCGGTTGGCCCTGGGTTCCTCCTAATGCAGGACAATGCTAGACCTCATGTGGCTGGAGTGTGTCAGCAGTTCCTGCAAGATGAAGACATTGAAGCTATGGACTGGCCCGCCAGTTCCCCAGACCTGAATCCGATTGAGCACATCTGGGACATCATGTCTCGCTCCATCCACCAACGTCACGTTGCACCACAGACTGTCCATAAGTTGGTGGATGCTTTAGTCCAGGTCTGGGAGGAGATCCCTCAGGAGACCATCCACCGTCTCATCAGGAGCATCTCCAGGCGTTGTAGGGAGGTCATACAGACACTTGGAGGTCGCACACAATACTGAGCCTCATTGTGACTTGTTTTAAGAACATTACATCAAAGTTGGATCAGCCTCTAGTGTGTTTTTCCACTTTAATTTTGTGTGTGACTCCAAATCCAGGCCTCCATTGGTTCATAAATTTGATTTCCATTGATGATTTTTGTGTGATTTTGTTGTCAGCACATTTTATTCATTCAGATCTAGGATGTGTTATTTGAGTGTTCCCTTTATTTTTTGGAGCAGTGTATTTTAAATCTCTTTGAGCGTACAGTGGGGAGGGTTTGTGTTTACCTGTGTGAGTGTGTGCGCATGGGGGATGGAGAGGTGCATTGCCTACCTGTGTAAAGTTGTATGAGGCCATCTTTTATCACTTTCTGGACCTTTTAGTTTGCTCTATCACTGTATGTTGAACAATTCAGGAATTATTGCCTTTTAAAGTTCATATATAGAGGTGTTTTCTATAGTAGCCATTTGGAGAGTCCAAAATCCACTTTGGAAAATGCAAGACCCACCTCACAGAAAAACCTCTGCAGAATAGATCTAAACTTATAGTAGACAGGACATGTGTCTAGTGCCTCAGTTGATTTCTGAGTCCATATCTTTATTCTTCTTTGTACAGTTTCATAAAAACACACAAAAACAATCCAGACAAGAGAAAAAAAGGTACATTTCAGTGTGATCCAACTTCAATAACAAAGAAATATTTACATTTGCAATAGGTTTGACTGCTCAGGTTGAATAATCAGTGTTGCATTGTCCAGCCCTAATATGAGCATATTTCAGGGTGGGCTTTAATCATTTCTTCTGCTGGGATTTAGATAAAGGTCATCATCAGCCAGCCAGTCCTTCATCGTAGTCAGGCAAGTGAAAAGAAAAGCCTTGTGGTGTAATTTAAAAGACACGTTCAACTGAAAATCATCTGTGTGAAAATTGTCATTGAAAGATTGAACACCTGCATACGGAGGGGACGTTTGTCGAAAAATCAGTTTGAAAGGAAACATACAGTACTCCAGCAACTTCGTCTTCCCTGTACATCACAGGGAGCAACTGAGAGATCCAACTCCTTTGAACCAATGTGCAAAAAATGGTGGTGAAATTGAGTGGTGGGGTCAAAGGTTGTAACAGGGCCTATCTTCTAACTCAGGTTTAGACTTCAGAGTTCTTCCATCCTCCCCTTTCAGATGTGAGCAGCTACTGAACATGTGTGAAAAGGATGGATGTTTCTGATAAATGACTGCAATGTAAAGAGCTACATTTTGATTGGGTCTGCATCTGTATTAATGAATGCATAGGGTCCAGATGTGCATCTTTTTCTTATTACACATCACTGTCATATTTTGTTAATGTCATAATGAGATTGTTTGTGGCACTACCTGGAGATTCTGGAAGTGATGGATTCCTCTACAGTAATAACTTGTTTATTACACTGTATAACAGCCAGTCTCTTAGTAAACAACACAGTGACGCCAGTTACCTGGTAAACCTGAGCACTAGTGTGACGGCATGAAATAACCTGGCCTCGGCTCAGAGAAGATGACTTGGTTCTGCAACCAGCAGCTCTGGTAACAATGAAAACCATTTAGATAACACTCATGTTAGAATCGGGTCCAGTCCAGCTCCATTAGGTCCTTAATGGCTGGTTTATCTGGGAGGTTCTCCTTTGTTACGTTCTGATTCTCTGACACATTTTACAGCTAACCTCCACCAGTTTTGTTCTTGTTTTGTTTCCATTTCATGTTTGCATCACAAGAAAATTTATAATATTTTTAATTTCAACTTAAGTAGGAAAGTTGTGAAGATCAGGAAGGAAAACCTTTCTTTACTGTGAGAGAAAGATTCAGCGGTGAAAAGCTTAACCAAAGTTACAGCATCAACTGCTCAGTTGGTGAGCTTTCAGACACCAAATATCTGTCAGGATTTCTTTTATGTCAACATTTCACCTCAGAAAGGCCGATATTCGGTACAATTAAAGCTTTCCCCAGATGGAGATTGCTGTTGTTTTCTGTGTAGTTTATGATTCTGATTGAGTTTTTGCCTTTTTTTTGTCAGCCACCTTTACAAACCCAGGGGTCTGGTTAATCAATGAACACTTTGTTTTGCATTTTGTTTTAACGACCGTGTTTGGATGCTGGCTTTTCTGTCTGTGAGAGTTTTATGGAGGAATAGAAGGAAAACTAGCTCACATCATGCTTTGGTTGTTTAGCAAATCTGCAATCTCGGGTAAAAGAATTGCTCAAAATTCGCTCATTATTCCTGCTTGTTTAAAGCTGCAAATGCTTATTTTTATAATAGTGTGCGAAAAAAGCCTAAATTTCTCTCTTTTTATGTAAAACAATATATTTATTATGTTTTACAATTTTTCTCAAAACCTATTCCATTAATTATAGCCCATATGTGCCAAAAGAAAAGTGTTTTAAGGTAAAATTAAAGCCTAAAATCATATTTAAAGAAATCATGAGGGATTAATTATTTATTTATGGATATGATTTGGATTTATCTGGCACTTTAGCATTAAAGTTCTGGGTTTATTGTCCCTTCATACATGGACAGTTCTGGTGTCTTACCCTCAGGCTTTCATGTTAATGAATAGGAGCCATCTGCCACAGATTAATTACTGTGGATGCTCTGAGTCTCTTTCTAAGATGCTTTAACTTTAACTCTCTTATAATCTTAGTGCAATACACTGCATGCAAGGTGTTTTTTTTCAGGATTTGTTTCACACAACACATTTCTTTCTGGAAAAGTTGTGTATGTTGGGGGAAAATCCATCTCATAATTCAACAGCAAGTACAGCCACCTTCAGCAACAATAGACTGAAGTATAAAAGCATTGTTGTGGAGGAATTTTGGCCCATTTGTTTTCAATGTTGCTTCACTTAG
Organism: Girardinichthys multiradiatus; assembly: GCF_021462225.1. Classification (NCBI taxonomy): domain Eukaryota; kingdom Metazoa; phylum Chordata; class Actinopteri; order Cyprinodontiformes; family Goodeidae; genus Girardinichthys; species Girardinichthys multiradiatus. The sequence continues at coordinate 39,333,511 of NC_061818.1, read as the reverse complement.
TTGAGGTTTGTAGACATTTGTTTCTGCACAGCACTGTGAAGGTCCACCACAGCTTTTTAACCAAGGTGAGGTCTGAGTTTTGACTGGACCATTGCAACACCTTGATTCTTTAATTTGCCAAGCTCTTTCAGCGCATGAAAACAAAGAAAGCTGGAGGACCTGATAACGTCTCCCCATCATGCCTGAAAGCCTGTGCAAATCAACTTGCTCCGATCTTCACAAGGATCTTCAACAAGTCACTGGAGAAATGTGAGGTCCCCTCCTGCCTCAAACGATCCACCATCATCCCGGTTCCCAAGAAACCCACCATCCTAGGATTAAATGACTACAGGCCTGTAGCCCTGACGTCTGTGGTCATGAAATCCTTTGAACGGCTGGTGTTGAAGCACCTGAAAGACATCACAGGCCCCCTGCTGGACCTCCTGCAGTTTGCTTACCGAGCAAACAGGTCGGCAGATAATGCCGTTAACTTAGGTCTACACTTCATCCTGCAACACCTCAACCACCCAGGGACGTACGCCAGGATCCTGTTTGTAGACTTCAGCTCGGCCTTCAACACCATCATACCAGACATCCTCCACCAGAAGCTCACCCAGCTCAACGTCCCAGCCTCCACCTGTCAGTGGATCAATAGCTTCCTGACGGACCGACAGCAGCAGGTAAGACTGGGGAGCATCTTCTCCCGATCCAGATCAATAAGTACTGGTGCCCCCCAGGGGTGTCTTCTATTCCCACTCCTCTTCTCTCTGTACACAAATGACTGCACCTCATCGGACTCGTCCGTGAAACTCCTTAAGTTTGCAGATGACACCACTGTCATTGGACGGATCCAGGATGGTGATGAGTCTGCATACAGACAGCAGGTGGATCGGCTGGTACACTGGTGCGGTCAGAACTACCTTGAACTGAACCCACTCAAGACTGTGGAAATGGTGGTGGACCTTCGGAGAACACCACCCCCATACACCCCCCTCACCATCCTCAACAACACTGTATTGGCCGTGGACCACTTCAGGTTCTTAGGAACCACCATCTCTGAGGACCTGAGATGGTCTTCACACATAGACACTGTTTGAAAGAAGGCCCAGCAGAGACTGTACTTCCTGAGACAACTCAAGAAGTTCAACCTTCCACAGGAGCTGCTGGTCATCTTCTACACTGCCATCATTCAGTCTGTCGTGTCTTCATCCATCTCAGTGTGGTTTGGATCATCCACCAAACAGGACAGGTCCAGACTGCAACGAATAATCAGGACTGCAGAGAGAATAATCAGAGCTGACCTTCCCTCCATCTAGGACTTATACAGGTCTAGGGTCAGGAAAGGAGCTGGAAAAATCTCTGCAGACCCCACACACCCTGCACATAAACTGTTCAGAGTTTTACCTTCAGGTGGCGCTACAGAGCACTGTTCACTAAAACCAGCCGCCACAGAGACAGTTTCTTCCTCCAGGATGTTTCTCTGTTGAACATTTAATAGAGTACAGAACAACAGCATACAGATGTTGCAAATGTACCTTTCTATTAGATATGTGTATATTGTATATTGTAAATATGTATATTCTGTAAAAACAGAACAAAAGAGCAAAGTGTACCGGGGGCAAATTCCTTGTTTGTATGTACAAACTTGGCAATAAAGCTGATTCTGATTCTGATTCTGATTCTGTGTTAGGGATCATTGTCCTGTTGACCAAACTTTAGCTGTCAGACTGCTGGCCTCACATTGGACTCTTCAGGTCCTGTGGTTGCAAAGCAAGCCCACATCATGACTCCTCCACCACCATGCTTGACAGCTGGTATGAAGTGATATGCTGCATTTGCTTTTCTCCAAACATAGCACATCTCTAATTTGGTCTCTTCCGTCCAAAGGAGATTGTTCTAGAAATCGTTTTATTTATCCAGATATAAATGTGAAAACTAAAGTTGTTCTGCCAAGTTTTAACCCAACCCATAGTGAGAACAAGGTTCTTGAATTCTTCAGGCATGGCAAGTTTATTTATATACCACATTTCAGTAGCAAGACAATTCAAAGTGCTCTACATGAAGAAAAGAAAAACATTACAGGAAAAGTACATTACGGTGGCATGAAGGTAATTAAATAATTAAAAGAATAATAAATGGATAATTAAAAAGATATAAAAATAAAATAAAATGAATAATGAAATGAAAGTTGGACTGAAAACGTAACTAGTAATTTTTAGAAAAAACAGTCAAAGGCTGCTCTAAACAAATAAGTTTTATTTATTGGATTGGATCCAATAATTTACTTATTTTCGGATATTAATTTAGGGAATTACTGCTTGGTTGTAACTGATCAGTGAGGGAGCTCTTGGGTTTTTGTCATTTCTATGAGCATTAAACGGTCTGACGTTTGGGCTGAATTTGCTGGGACTTCAAACATCTTAGAAAACGACCTATAACCGTTCCAACACTGAAGAGAAGCAACAGTTGCTTTTTTCATGCTGCTGTTTGCCCATCCTGACATTGTGTTAACATATACCTGCATGTGCTTTTATAGAGTTGATCGCGCTGATGAAGATCAGCTGCTCAAGTGTGTTTGGAAATGGCCCAAAGCCTCCCCAGGTGGATTGAAAACAATACAATTTTTTTTATTGCTGTCTTTCCGCCCCGTCATTGCGTTCACACACACCTCTACCTGCCTGTTACCCAGCATGGAAATGGGGTGAAATATACACACCTGTGTCTGTGATGCGGTCCTAATGGTCCTCCAAACTGAACAGGATTGAAAATCCCCTCAAAGAAGATCCAACACAAGGTTTCATACAGGAATCTTTTCTGGAGTATCTTGGATTGAGAAGGTCTGATCCCTATTATGCTGCTGTCATATGACATTGTGAGGATTGGCTAACATGCAGGTTTACCCTTCACAACAGCAGGACAAACATATATATGTTGGATCCCAGATGCAGCAGAACTGCCGCTCTTCTTTCATAGTTTCATGCATCCAGACATTTATTTTTAAACCAAAACATATATGTTTATATATACTTATATATATAAATAGGACAAATAGGGCAGAAGAATTGTGACACGCAAGAAAACGATCCATCATCTGACTCATGGTCAGTAGTCAGCAGTAGCCATTAATTTTAATTAAGCTCCCAGCAGGAGTGATCATTGGGATTGTGTGTTTTTGGATTGCAGAGGAATGGAAAAGAGTGTGAAACAAACTAGCAATTTGCACACCTCCGTGCCAGAATAAACAGAGAGGCAACCACTTCATGTCTGTGTATTCAGCTTGGCAATGTGGCCTCAATCGACTGAGAGGTGTGAAATGGCACGATCTGGGACATAAAGCAAGTCAAAGGTGCTGAAGGCACGGATCTGACCTGCGCAGAAGCTTTAATCTCAAGCCTCTGAGGGCTGCTGGGGTTGCTGGTGCAGAAAATCCCATCCGAGACGCTCAACATGTCTCGAGTTTTTGTTTGTTTCCCTCTGCAGGTTTGAGAGCTATCTGAGAGGTCAGATTCTCTCTGTTGTGTCTCCAGTTTTCTTGGAAGATGGCTGCCAAGACAGAAGTCTGCTTTCACTCACTAAATGAGAAATCAGCAGGGAGGGCCACCATGGCCCTCGCCAAGCTCCAACATGGAGATTAATTCTGAATGCATATTCTAAACTCTTCAGGAACCAGACCCTGCATTTAACAAAGAGCTCATTACATTGGGCAATTTATTAGCCCGAGAGAACCATGTTTGGGTAACTTAAGAGTGGAAAAAAGCCCTCAATTAAGCAGGCGTCTGTCTCAAGTGGGCTGAAGTTTTAAGGAGGAATATTTCTCTATCAGAGGGTCCCTGTGGTTAAACAGTAGGAAGGGATCAAAAGAAACCAAAACAACTCGCCGTTAAATGAGCCTGGCGCTCCCGATGACTCGTAATGAGAACCATGTTCGGAGTTTTCCCGTGCAGACACATCAGGAACGAAGCGCTCCAGTGTGTGAAATGTCATTTCAAGTTAAATTAAAATGACAATTTTAGTTTAGATTTCTATCATGTGTCTAAATAAAGGGTTAGACACAGAACTTTGAAAACAACGTTTGTTCACAATGTTTCTTTTGTTTTTGCTTTTTTGTCCCATTTGAATGTTTCAGATCATCAAACCCATTTTAATATCAGACAAAGAGAACCGGAGCAAATGCAAAGAAGCCGTTGTCAAATGATGATTTCGGCCATTAAGGAATAAAAGCCATCCAAACTACCCTGGTCATGTTGGAAAAACTATTCCCACCCATTTTGAAATCATTAATTATCTGTGATTAAACTACATTTTTATGGTTTAGTTTCACAGATCACACCCAGACCTGATTACTGTCTGACTTGTAGAAATCACTGAAATCGCACCTGCCTGACAACATGAAGTAGGCTAAATGATCCCAAACACCAGCACATCATTTCCTGACACAAGGTAATTCAAAAATAGCTGAAACAAAATTACATCTTAGTCTGGAAGGGGTAACAAAGACATTTCTATGACTTTGGGAGTCCAGAGAACCACAGTAAGAAACATTATCCACAAATGGATAAAACATGGCACTGGAGAGCTTTCCCAGGAATGAGCGGCCTTCCAAAATTACTCCAAGATCTCATCCACGATTTTTTTAGGAGATCACAGAAGAGAGTTCTAAGTCCAAAACCACTGCTGACTTATAACTCAAAGATCAGAAAGGCCCATCTAACATTCATCAAAAACATCTGATGAACCTCAAGACTTTTAGGAAAATATTCTGTGGACTGATGGGAAAATAGTGGGACTTCATGCAAGGTCTGGTGTAAAACTAATACATCGTACCTATAGTAAAACATGGTGGTGGTCTGGGGCTTTAGGAGCTGGGTGACCTGCAGCGATTAATGGGACCAGGAATTCTGTCCCGTGGCAGAAAACGCTGATGGAGAATCTCCAGCAAGCAGTTTGTGACATGAGGCCCAAGCTGACTTGGGTTATGCTGCAGGGCAAGGATTTGAAGCACACCAACTTAGTGGCCTAGTCAAAGTCTGGACTGAGATGATGACCAGGTTGTTCATGCTGGAAAACCCTCCAATGTAGATGAATTAAAACAGTCCTGATGGTAAAAGAGTCATCTCCAGGTATGGCAAACGTTTGAAGGGTGGAACAAGCAGTTATTTGGCTTTGCGGGGTTTGTCTGATGTTGAAATTGGTTTATTGATCTGAAACATTAAAATGTGGCGAACATAAAACCAGAATAAATCTGTAAATACTTTTCACTGCCATTTTAAAATATCTAAAATCATTGTTTAGTTTGATTTTTAATAAAATGTTTGACGTCTTTGGGTAATATGTGTGTGATGCTCGACTCTGAGGCATGTTTGTCTGAGCTGTTTACTCGGCACCGTCCCGCGTGTGAATGCTCTGGATTGAGCCTATCTGTCAGGCGTTTCAGGAGCGATGGTTTATGATACTTGCTGGTCAGATGAAAAATATAAGGCTGACATTTTCCAGACTTTTCACCATCTTCTGACCGTAAACTAAATGAGTCGTGTGCTCAGATGCTTGTGTGAATTAGCTCATTGAAAATGAAACAGAGATGCATTTATCTTAAGCGGTGGTTTATGGCTGATGTAGCAGCTGGCTAAGTTCTTCCATAAAATTATTTTTCAAGGAATGATTGTCCGAGCTCGGACTTGGACAGGTTCACAGATTGTGATGCTTTCCACGGCCACTGTTTGTTTGTGCGCTTATTGGAGAAGCTTTATTGAGAGGTCCACCATGGCTCCGGTACTGTCAGAAATGTTGTCCCACTCAAGCTGGACACAAACAGTAAACACTCTGCAAAAACTGTAGTTGGCTGCTCATTTCATCTCATACTCGGGCAGTAAACTGTGTTTTTCTTTAATCAAGCATAAAGTGAAGCTAAAAGTGATTTAGCTTTGGTTTTTTACAGTAAAATGCATCTTATATTAGGTTGTATTATCATTGTTTTCTCCTGCTTTTTTCTTCTAATTCATCTCATTCCAAAGATGCTCATCCACACCACGGTGTTTTCAGAAAAGGTTACATGCACAAGAAATGCCCATGCAGAACCTCTTCTGAATCCTTGTCAGACGTTTCCTGCTGGTTTCATAAAAGTTTGAGTTAATGAAGATAAACCTGGATGCATATGTTAGTGCTACAAGTTGAATACATTCTTGTCTTTAATGCTGCAAGTCACTGACTGGATGCAATCTGCTGGGTTTCCTTAGATAGAAAAACTTTTTATCCAATTTGAATAAATAACTGAATCTGACTGAACTGTTCAATGGTTAGGATTAACTGGAATGTATGAACCTGACTGTTGTGAAGAACCTTGAGACGACATGTGTTGTGAATTGGCGCTATATAAATAAACTGAATTGAACTGAATTTAATCTGGATTTTGCATTAATCCTCCAGGAAAGAATGGAGAATTAAAAAAGTATAACAATATCTTACTTTTACTTGAATAAATGTTAAATGTTTAAAGAAGCTGCCTTGCAGAAGTATTTGCATCCACACATTACAACAATAAGCATCTGCGTATCTTTCAGGGATTTTATGTGACAGACCAACACAGGAGTTCATAACTGTGAACGTGAAGGAAAAGGATTTGTGGTTTTTAAATGCAGGTACTTTGGAGTACATCTCTACTAGCTTTGCACATCTGTAGACTGACATTTTTGCCCATTTCTTTGCAAAATAGGTCAAGCTCAGTCAGATTAGACACAACATCCCCTCAGCATGATTCTACCACCACCATGTTTCACCATGGGAATGATGTACTTAATTTTTATTTCAGATATATTTATCTCATATGAGCAGACTACCTTCTTCCACATGCTCGTTGTGGCCCCCAAATGGCTTGTGGGAATTTATTTGACATTAATTGTCATGGCTTACTTTCTTCTTTGTGGTCTTCCATAAAAGCCAGATCTGTGGAGAGCTCGATTAACAGTTGTCCTGTGTTGTCCTGTGGACAGATTGTCCCACTTGAGATGTGGATCTCTGCAGTTTCTCCAGAGTAACATCCTTCTTGCCCAGCCTGTCAGTTTAGGTGGACGTCCATGTCTTGGTAGGTCTGCAGTTGGTCCATCCTCTGTTCATGTTCAGATGATGGATTGAACAGAGCTCTGGGAGATGTTTACAGCTTTGGATATTGTTTTACAACCTAGCCCTGCTTTTAGCTGAACCGGAACTTTCTCCCTGACCTTTCTGCTGGGTTCCTTGGTCTCCATGATTCAATTTGTCCCTCGAATGTGAAGCCGGTGTACTATAATGCGCCACTCCTTGTTGGCTTCTCAAATAAAATCTGAATAATTTATATTAGGTTTGTGGTTGGAGCTTGATATATTGTGGAAAAGTTCAAGGGGTCTGAATACTTTCCCGAGAAGTTTTAAGTTCTGTAGTTTTTGAGTATTCGGTTACTTCAGAAGCTCCCAGGAGGATTCACTCATCCGACCTACAGCGGTAAAGAATGAAAGACTGATTTAACGTGATCTAGAAGACCAACAGGGGGCGTCTCCTCTCCGTGCCCCCCTTCTGTTGCGGCGCGCTGGGTGGAGGAGGTATTGGGGATCTCCTCCTAGACAACAAACCCACATTCAAAGCGGGGCACACGAATTACATCACGCTGCGTGCGGAGGATAAAATGAGGCGGCAGCTGCAGCTCAACGCGTTTCTGTACAGGACACCAGCGGAGCATCATGCGGAGCGCAGGGAAACAGCCGATCTTTGCCACGCAGCTCTTCAGTAAAACCGAGCTCCACTGATGTTTTCCTGCTCCGGGGGAGTTTCATGATGGGAAAGTGAATTGTGAGGGATTCTGGACACGCAATTTTGGAGACAGCTGGCGCGTAAAGTTGCCTGTTCGCAGCTCCGTGTGCGCGCTGATCCCGCAGTTTGACATGGATCAGCCTCAGCATTGCGCAACCGTGTGTCTGCTGATGCTGTCTCTTGGACTCCTGATGGACACAGCGATCTGTCAGCACTTCTATCTTCTCCGCCCCATTCCGAGTGACAGTTTGCCGGTGGTGGATTTAAAGGAGGACCCGGATCCGGTCTTTGACCCCAAGGAACGGGACCTTAACGACACCGAGCTCAGGAGCATCCTGGGGGACTTTGACAGCCGCTTGCTGTCCGTGTCGCCTCCCGTGGAGGACAAACACCCGGGGTCCGACGAGTCTGATCACTTTGACATCGTGAAGGCGGGTGGAGTTCTGCCGAAGGAGATCCGGGCGGTGGATTTCGATGTGCAGATCGGCAAAAAGCACAAGCCGAGCAAGAAACTGAAGCGACGGCTGCAGCAGTGGCTGTGGGCCTACACCTTTTGCCCGGTGGTCTACACCTGGACCGACTTGGGCGTCAGGTTCTGGCCAAGGTACGTCCGGGTTGGTGGTTGCGTGAGTAAAAGGTCGTGTTCCGTTCCAGAGGGGATGGTATGTAGACCCGCGAACTCAGCGCACCTGACGGTGCTGAGGTGGAGGTGCGTGCAGAGGAAAAGCGGGCTGAAATGCGCGTGGATCCCGGTGCAGTACCCGGTCATCACAGGCTGCAAATGCGCCTGCGCCAGTTGAAAAGGACGCTGTGAACTCTAAATTATAAACTCAGTCATTTCATCATCCTCTTGATTTCCCCACCTGCACTACATAATGTGAGAATGTATTTCTGTAACTGCGTGACCATGCAGTTTTCTATAAAACATCCTGTACAAAGTCAGTATTATTTGTAACCAGAGTCTACTTTATTTGTGCAGAATATTGGTTTTATATATTTTGTATTTATGGAGAAGTGGCGCACAGAGCCACGCACGGACTTTGTGTTGGATGAAGCAGATCAATCTGAGACTATGATTGTTGATACAGTCATGTATCAGCGACTTGTTTTATCCTGCAAATTTGGGAAATATTTATTCTTTATATTCGTACAATAAAACGACACTGACATGATTATAAAATGACTTTTTATTCATTTTCTACATTCAGACTGATTGGAATCAGCCATATCTGTGCGCACAAGGATAACATCAATTTTACGCAGCCACTTTGCGCAGCCTTGCGCTCATAGTCTATGTTTTAGCCCTGCATAATAGAAGAAATAAAGCAGAACGGTGATGGAAAACCGAATGTGTTGGAATAAACCTATTTTTTGGTGGTTTAATTCAGTGTTTCTTTGTTCTGCTCTCCGTATTAACTTATCAGCGGCGAGGCGGTCAGTTACTGCAGCCCAGCAGGAGCAAAGCCGCTTCAGAAATGCTGTAAAATGAATCTGCAGCATCTCATTCCTTACTTTATAGAAACCATGCAGTCATACACAAATACCTTCATTTCTTAAATTCTGTTTCTGATTTCTGACAACATTTAGCATAAATGTATCCTTTTGATTTAACTTTGAGATCAGGAACTGACATTTGTTGTGGAAAAAAGAAAAAGCTGAATGTGGTTTAAAGAAACTGAGGCCTCCTAAAGGAACGATGATAAATAATTTCCAAACTTTTCCCACTATCAGTATGACATCCTGTAAAATTCAAATTAAAAAACACCTACAAAACATAAATAATAGACTCTACATAAACTCTGTTGGATAAAGATCCAAACTGAAACTTAGTTGAAGCTCCTTTTGGTTTAATTTCAACATTCAGTCTTCTTTGGTTGGAACCTATCAGCATCCCACACCTTGATGTTACAGTATGTGCCCCCCCCCCCCCTGGCTTGCAGACGTGCTCCAAATCTCTGACTGTGAGAACATCTGTGGTCTACAGCCTGTCTTTATGTGACCCCACAGACCTTCTGTTGGATTTGGTTCTTGATTTTGGCAAGAAAGTGATTTTGTTCTCCTGAAACCATTCCTATGTTGAAAACTTGAATCCCTCCCCAGTTTCAGTCGTCTAGCAGATCCCTGATGGTTTTGGGTCAAAGCTGACTGGTATGTGCCAGTATTCAGAACTTCATCCACTATGACCAAAACAAAATCCATCTACCACAGATCATCATACTGCCACCCCCATGCCCCCCAATATTGGAGACAGGTGCATTTGTGCCCTCCATAAATTATACCGCGGAGGAGAGAAATACTTGATTTTGACATTTTTACCTAACGTGCTTTTATTTTGAAAGCGCAACGCAGCGTGACGTCACTGGCTCGCCCATCCCTTAGCTGCTCTGAGAGTTTGGGATGCGGGGCAGATGCGGGATTCTGCGGTATCAGCTGCAGTCTGACCAGAGACCTTTGAATGAGCTAAAACTGTCTGTGGGGAATGTTGTCATGAATATGGCTGGTTCATAACGTCTTGTTGTTAGTTTACATTCAAATCTTTTAAGTTAAGTCATCTTAATCCTGGGAGCAGCACCAGTCTATTATTGAACTGCTAACTTTGTCAGGCTTCCCAAGTGACGTCAGCACCATCCAAAAAATGGTTTGTCCTCTTATTTCAGCAGAATGCCACCACCAGAGAAAAAGGCTTAAACGGCAGCAGGACTTACTTTGTTTTCTTAAAGAGTGACGTCAGAGAGTAAAGGTTACACGTCACGAGGTCAACACCTAATCCCACTCGGCTATTTATCATGTCTGACATTATATTAGATATTATGTGTAATAATGTCTCATCAGGAGGATGAAAGTACATAAGTAGTGAAGCAGTTGAAGCAATAAAAGGTGGAGAGACGGAGGAAGTGAGGTGTTAAAAATATGATTAGCGCCAGGGGCAGCTTCAGGGTGTGAGGTAAGGTTTAAACATCACATTATTGAAAGAATAGATCCAGAAAGGAGAGCAGGTGAGGACTGATGTCAGGTTGATTATTTTAAGATCATTTTTTTAGTCATTATTTCCACAGTACTATAAAGGTTTTGGTTAGGATGTGAGCTGCACTAGAACTAGGTGAAATGCTGCTCCATGGTAACCGAGAGGTGGATTTTTTCCCCATTTATTTTTAAAACATGCCACCTTTATGCTCAGGAACGGTGCCTTAGACATGCATCTCTGAAGCTGTTTTGTATGTTTAGGAGCAGCAATGCAGCAGCACAAACAGAAAAAGTAGAAGATGGTTCAGGGTTGGAGATGAGGTCTTAAAATAAATCAGTGAACACTTTTAATGTCAGGGTCAGGTTATGCTATTAATAGATTTGACTGTATAAGCCTTAAAAACATCTGCAAATCAGTTGTTAACAATCTTTATGAATAAGAAAAGCCTCAAAATATGTTACTTTTTTATCTTTTGTAAGTCAAATCTTGATACTGTATATTACCATATGTAATATTGTAATTCCATGCAGGCACATCAAGGGTTTGAGGTATTTTTGACCGATAAAACATGTTAAACCATTGACAGATCTGTAAGGTTTCCAATATGTCCCCCAATGTTTAACTCGATCCTACACCCTTGCTCTTTGCAGCCTTTATGACTGCTTTCTGTCATGTCTTCATCACCTTTAGAAAAAGTCCAGTTTTTGTCAGTGTGCTCCCATATTTCTCCAGTTACTGATGATTATTTTGTGATATTCAGAATAATGCTGTAGATTTTTTTATTTGTTCTTTTCTCCTGACCTGACAGCAATGCAATCATTTTGATCCTTTTTAATCTCTCAGCAAACTATGGGCTTGGCTAAAGGATCCTACAGCTGACCTGTAATTCAGCTTCATCACATTTATTAAGGTTAGGTATGAACTTAAGAAGACTGAAGGTTGAACTCAAATTAGAAACATTCATTTAAGGTTCTGAACACTTATGCCACCAGATCATCGCAGGATTTTCCTATTTTTATGTTAATGTTGAAAAGTTTGTTTGATTTCCGGATGAATTACAGCATATATGTTGCATTAAATACGAAACAAGATTTCCAATCAATCTGAATGTTATAATGTCTATGGGGTTAAATAAGTGAAGAGACTCATACTGTCCTGCATTTAAAACAACAAAAAGTCCTGCTGTGTAAATGAAGCTCCTTACGAGTTCTCTGTAGTCACGTCGCTCTCACTGAGTGAGGCAAACCTCCCCCCGTCCTTCCAGGGCCTTAGTCGGGTAGACTGTGGGGCACCAGGGAGCCTGTGTTTTGTTTTAGTTGTGTTTAGTTCGTAATGATGCTCCTTAACCTCAGAGGCAGCTCTGCGCGCACGCGCTCAGCTGACAGATCCCTGAACTTGTCCCCGGATTGTAACGTAAAGCCAAAGATCTGTACAGTTACGCATAAACAAACAAAATGTAGATTATTTGTGTGTGTGTGTGTGTGTGTGTGTGTGTTTTCTGGTCGGACAAAGCCATTGTTAGTGAGGATTAACAGAAGATGTACTGTTTTTTCCTATTTTAAAGGGGTTTGTCCAAAGTTTACATTGAGAGCAAAATTACCCTTTGGTCTAGAGGACATACAGTACTGTGCAAAAGTTTTAAGTCATCCCTGATCTCTTCCTTTATCCACAGTCTTCATTACAATCTTGCCTTGGTCCACAATTCTCTGAAATGGCAGTTTTTTTCTTTCCATTTGGCTGCTTTTTCACTCTTTTTAATAAATTCCAGCTGCCTTCCTTTACCATGACAGCATATTATGCAGTATGTCGGTAAATGATGAAGACAAGTGGAGGACAAAAGAGGAGGTCTCACCCTGGTAAAGTTATCTCCTGCAGAAGAACAGATAAAATATGGGTAAAAGATGCAGGACCTGAAGGATGCATTATGCTAAAATCCTGGTTTCTTTCAGTCAAACTGTTATATTCTGGGTAAAGTAACTGTTGTATAGAAACAGGCACTGACAGAAATGAACTCAAGAAAGTCCAGTGAGAAGAATCCTGGAGAACTGGCCACCAAGAGAGATTAAACTAAATGGTTTAAGACTTTACCACAGGAATCCTACTTATCTGATGAGTCTCTTATTTCTTTAACAAGTTTTTCAAATTAAATGCGTATGGTTATTCATCCATCATGTAGTGTTGATTCATATTTACCTCATCAAACTTTCTCCATGCCACGCTGCATTGATGCAGTAATTGATGCAAAAGGAGCCCAGACCCAGTACTGAATACAGTTTAGACATGCTGTTCAGTAGCTCCACAATCTGTACTTAAATCATTTTTTAATGGTCTGATGTAATATTATAATTTTCTAAGAAACTGAATTTTAGGTTTCCATAAACTGTAGGCTAGAAATATCAAAATTAAGAGTAAAGAAAGCTTGAGATGTGTCACTGTACGTGACATAAATCTCTGTTTAAAATTAACTAAAGAAATAACTTTTAATTGATATTTTAACTGATTGAGATGCACCTTTTAATGGCTGACAGCCCTCTGTGATCATGTGTGATCATTGGATTATAAAATAATAAAGGTGACCGCTGGAACAATAAGAGTAACTGTGAATAGATGCTAGTCTGTTCAGTTTCTGGACATTTCAGAATCTCATCACAAACACCCAACACTGATGACTGAGAAGTAATGGATTGCAGGTTTTGGTCTAAATGTTTTTATTCGATTCACACTCCAAAAGACAAGAATGAGGAATAGGACAACGTTAAGATGTTTGTTCTGCAGATATTTTCGGACTCTGCAACAACAAAGATATTCTTCTGTCATGTTGACAGATTGGTCCATGAAGCGCTCGGTGACTCCACACTCCGTCCATCATGTTTCATCTCTCTCTAAGCCTTATCTGTCTTTAAATGTCCTGAAGTCTCACATTCCCAACAATATTATGCTCTTAATCACAACTAACCCATTACCTTAATGATGTCTTTGGGTTTGAGCTCGTTCTGCTGATATTTAACTCCCTCCTCCCTTTCCCCTAATCAGCCTTTTTTTTCCTGATATTCTGAAACCAGAACCTCGTTCCTGATTAAATTCTTCCACTGGCTTCAGATGTTCTCTGATCAAAGCGAACTTTTCCTTGTTAGTTTAGCCAATGATTAAAATGGGAGTTATTCATTTTTTTTTCATACAGATGATAAAAGTAGTTTAAATAACTCTGACCTGCTCATTAATAAGTCAGAGTTCTGCTTTCCTTTGCTGTTCTCCAGCTACGTTTGGAAAAGCCAGACAGAAAAGTGATGTTTATTCAGGAGAAATGACAAATTGCAAATAACCCTCCTAAACAGGACATGAAAGGGTGTTCTGTAACGATCAGGTTTGAAAGCTTCAAACACAAACTCACTCCTACTTTCTGACCACGGCTCTGTAATAAAATGATGCAGAGTTTTGTGCTTTTCTGCTGTGATGAAAGAGAAGAAGTTCTTTTTGATCTTGATAAAGCTGGAAGCTCAGAGACTGTTTTGGCTGGCAAACAGAACCGGTGCCATTATGAGACATTTCTCATATAAAATATATCCCTTAAACTCTAAATATGACCCAGAATGGAGAGACGGCTGAGCTGAGTGAGACGTTCAAAGATGTGCTTCTGCTCTGCAAAGCCCAGCTGGAGAAACATGACTATAAGGTGCATCAATCTTTTATCCACCTGTAATAATGAGCGTCTGGATCGTCAAGAGGTAAACTGAGGTTTCACATTAAAACACCTTGGTTTTATTCTCTTTCTTTGTCTGTTATTACATATTTATCAGATGTTCAGTCCTGTAAGATTAGATTCATAGACAATGTTGTTCAATTTCCTTTACATGAACTCAACACTGTAATAAGTCGCATTATTCAGAACCTCAGGAACCGCAGCTAAATCCAGTCCCAACACAAACTAGGTCACATTCATTTTCAGCTCCAACTGCATGATTCAGGCATAAAAAAAGCTTTTTTTAAAACTTGCACACAGAAATATTAGGTATGAGCATATTTTATTTTTTAAAGAACTAGTTATCAAATATTTATGGAATCCCTTACATTATAGTTTTAATGATTAGTCTCTTTTTTTTTTTGGTTTAAACAAACACAAAGTTTATTTGTTTCATACATTTGGACATAATTTTTTTTTAGGGTATGGTCTCAACCCTACATGTCAAAAATGGAAATGCTGTTGATCGCTGATTCTGATAAATGTTTGTATTTTGTTCTTGAACAGTCATAAAAGTCGATTCTGTTTTTTCTATATCTGCTTATGATCGATCTGCAGTACATGAAAACATGTAAAACATAACATGTTGGGTGGATTTTAAGATAGAAGCTTTATAATGAAGTTGCATTTATAGTATATTTAAAATATGCAGTTTGAATCGGAATCAATGGTAAACAAATGCCAAAGGGGCGCAGATTGATTAAGACGTTTGAAATACATGAAGACAAATTTCAAACAGTTCATTAGTCAGCTTGTTTGATCAAAAGCTGGAAACATTATTTTTTTTTTTGGTCCAGATTTAAAGGAACTAACATTTTCTGCAAATCTCAGGTTTTCAGACTGTTCCAGAGCTGAGGAGCTGAGAAACTAAATGCTGCCTCATCTTGTTTGGTTCTGGTCCTGGGAACACTGAGTAAGCAGGTCTCTGAAGACCTGAGGGATCTGCATGGTTTATACTTGAGAAGCAACTCAGATGTATTTAGGCTCAAAGATCATTTAGTGCTTTATGGACCAATAACATAATTTTAAAATCTAATTTTGATAACCAAGGAGCCAGTTGCAGTGATTTAGGGACTGGTGTCATATGATCCATTTTCCTGGTGTTGGTCAGGACTCTGGCAGCAGCACTTTGAATGAGCTGCAGCTGCCTGCTTGACTTTTTTTTTTACAGAGACCAGTAAAGATACCGTTGCACTGATGTGACCAACTGAAAATAAAGGAATGCAGCAGTTTTTCTGTGTCTTGTTGTGAAAGGAAACCCTTTATTCTGTAATGTTTTTAAGATCATAGTAATGAACTATCATTACTATGATCTTAAAAACATTACAGAGTATCATAGTAATGATGGTAAGCTGAGTTAGAAACAGACTTTAGGTAGTTGTCAGAATTTTGATCCAAGTTTGAAACTACACCACGATTTAATGCATGTAATGAGCTCTTTAGCCCCATTAAGTCCAGCTCAGGACTGATTTTGATCCTTGCATTTCTGGGATCGAAAACAGTGATTTCCATCTTAAGCTGGAGGAAATTCTGCTTCATCCACTCATTGATGTTATGGACATAGTCACTTGGTGTAGAGGACTAGTGTCATGTAGTGACATGGAGGTATACATTTTTGTGTCCTCAGCATATGGTAGGAGATGCTCTAGTACTCTATGATGTGAACTAGTTCAGTCATTTAGATGTTAAATAAAAGTTGCCCGAGAATAGATCCTCGAGGAACTCTATCGTTCATTTTTGTTTGCCCTGATTTATTATTACTAAATGATTCAAAACTATCCCTATTTGCCAATTAGGATCTGAACCAGGTTAGTACAGTACCAGACTGTCCCACCTATTTTCCCAGCCTATCAATAAGTATGTTATCAACTGTGTCAAATGCAGCATTTACACCCAATTTAGTCGACATCCAGAACAGCAGTCATGATGAGTCTGTCTGCAGGAAGCTAGCACATGTAGAATGGCTACAAGAGGGTGGAAGAGGTGAGCCAATAAGTGAAGTGATAGTGTTGCAGGCACTTACCTGAGCCTCCAACAGTCAGTGGAAACAATGTGTGAAACCCAGAGGAAGCCTTGGAAATGCATCAGACAGCAGCAGATGATGGAGTTTGATTCTACATGTAAATACAACCGAACAGGGAACGGTTCCAGCAGTAGGAATAACTCTCCACTGCAGATACACAGAAGATAAAAAGCTAGTTTTTCTAATTTTCTGAAACCTAATTTAAAATAAATTCTTCTAACTCTGAACATTAATGCTAAGATAATCTGAGGCTCTTCATTAAACCCCACATAGAGAATATCTCAAATAGTTTCTCAGCTAAAATAAACAAGAAAATAGACCAATAATAGTTTTGTTTGGATGTAACTAATAAATAAATATTCTGCAAACATCCAACTTGTTTAAACAGGTTGGTTATTAAAAGCTCAGCCCTAAAACTAGCCCTCCTTTAATGACCTGGAGGACTTGTCAGCGTATGTCTGTCAGTAGGATCAAATCTGAGGAAATCTGAAGACGTTTCATTCATTCACTGTCCAGATGTCCATCTGTGGCTGTACCTGAGGCCTCTGGGAAACATCCCTGAATGAAGGCAGGTGTTCGGTCCGAGTGGGACAGGGAGCAGCTGTCTCTGCGGTTATGAAACTGTCACTCATTAAAACCCTGTTCTGTTTCCTGCTCTTCTTTTTACCCTCTAAAAGAACATTTCAATCATATGTTTGAACTATGAGCCTCTAGTTTAACTCCTCAGTTCCCCACAAGTTGCTCCTTCTTTTAACAAGACACTTGTTGCTGTGCACATTAGCTGTAGGCTTGCAGGTTTTAAAGCAAACTGTTTTCATTTCATTAAAGTTTCAGAACATTTTGAGACTTTGCTGAAAAGTCTTAACATAATCATGCCACAAGTTACTCAGCTGTAACTTGTGCAGAATGTTTTTCACATCTCTTAATATTTAGTATGAGATGAGATGATATTTGCAGCCATCTTCAGACTGAAACTGTAAAATATTGAGACTTTATTAGTTTTACAGATGAAATTTACAGGCAAATAATCCAGAAATCAACTCCACTGAGACTCTTTAGGCTGGGCTGAAGAATATTTTCTGCAGCTGTCTGGAGAATAAAAAGAGGCAATTCTTCACAAAAATAACGATGTTGTATCAATGCAACCGCTAAGTTTATCCAAAGCTAATTAGCTTGTTTTGGACTGGGCTACCGCAGCACCTTCATGCTGTTGAGTTTGGGTCAAGTTTCAGCAGTCATTTAACCTTGGTGTACAGAGATCATGGTCCACTGCATGTTCCCAGGTAGTGTGGGTGCAAATCAAGCCCCAGTCATGACTCCTACACCTCTATGCTTGATAGTTGGTATGAGGTGTTTGTGCTGATCTGCTGTTTTTTGGGTTGTTTTTTTTTTACGCTCTCCGTAAGACATTGTTTAAGAGGTCTAAATTCAGATGAAACAGTGTAAATATAAACTGTGCTGCCGTTTCCAGGAACTACTGTAGTTTTCCGGGGCCATTATTACCCTCCGGCATTTCCACTGCATTTACCAGGGTAAAAAGGGAAGAGGGTCCTAAACATGGTCAAATTGGTTAAAATAACAACTTAAGTTTTCTGTTACCTTTAACAAAGATTTAAATATTGACATCAAAGTTAAATCCTTCAGTCAAAATACTATGTTTGGGTTTAAAATGGTTTAAATTCTGAGAAACAAATAAAAAACCTAACAATTCCTCTGGATCATTAACAGCTTTTAATAGATGATGCGCTGCTCCAGCTGCTCAAGATTATCTTCCTTTACACCCAATTTCTGAGGTTTTCCTAAATATCTGTGAATGTCACAGACTTTCTCTGAATTCAGTTTTATGTTGTAAACGCTGTGAAATCGTTACAAGTTTATGGCTAGAACACAGAGTTTGAACCCAGGAGAGGCATTTCTTTTGTCTCTCCTGTTTTTCCCCCAGCTGTTCAAAAAGCAGAAGAACTACGAGGTCTGCATCGGCAAAAACCCGTTAGAACTTGTGAGTTACACCTTTTCATTAGACTTGGCAGTGAATCACGTTGTTATAAAATGGAGTCACTTTTACAGAATCAGCAGTAATAGCGTTATTGCTGAAAATCACGGGTTCACAGCTGCTGAGCGAGACCTGGCTGGACACCGCTGCGGTGGGAGTTATCGCTCAGAGCTTTTTGGCTCTGCAGTGGAAACGTTCTGAGATCTAACTTAAAAGAAGCATCTGAGGCCTCTAGAGTCTGAGATGAAGCTCTTGGTGGGTTTTGTCATTTCTCTGAGCTTCACGCTCTGACCTTGAGTGAAGGTTTTGAGACGTCCACTCCTGAGAAGATTGGCAGCTGTCTGAGATGTTTCAGACTCGGGAACAATCTTTCTCTCTGGAGAATGATGGACTTCAGATAGCTTGGAGGTGATCTGACAACTCTTCATTGATGGGCAGCAAAGTTGCTTCTGTAAGGTCATTGCTGATGTCTTTCTGTGATGTTGTTTTTATCACACATTTCAATTAATATTGTATTATAGAAGTTTCTTAAGGATTTTGTTGCCTAATTAGTTTTTTAATTTCTGTTTCTTTGCCATCATCTGCACCAGATGTCTCCAAAATAGGAGATGCTTGATCTCACAGAGATGTTGAAGGTTGGAATAAATAAAACCAATCAGAATAAACACTTTTTAAGCTAACAATAAAATGTTCAGACAAAGAAACATTTCTTATAATTTTGCTTCTGTGCACCACCACAGTGAAACTGAAAAGACGCAAACAAGCTAAATTTCACCAAGTTTAACTAAACAATAAATTTGACTGCTGTTTAAACTGTAGATTTAAGTCTGGAAAATCATTCCTAAACTAGAAATCTTAAACAAAAATGAACTGTGCGGACAGGAATTTACAAAGAACTGTAATTTACAATATACCACGGTACTTGGCTCCTCTTCTGTTCTTTATTAGAGTATTTACTGTCATACAGTCTGAAGTGAGATATTGCTCTTCTCCACTTCTCTAAATCTGCAGCCCAAAAGTTTTTTGGCCTATAAAAATAAAACTTCTGCACAGATTTATGGTTTATTATTTGAAAATTCATTTCAAGATTACTTTGCTTCCCAATGTAGGCAGTGTATCCATTTACAGCAACAAGAATGGTCTCTTATTATAGTTTTATATAGTACTATATAAGCCGAGACTGAAACCACCACTTTCCATGACTTTTAGAACTGCATGATTATTTTTAAGGAATTGTTTCCTTTAGGGAGTCTAATCGAGTTGCCTCTTCGTTTTTCAGGCCTGGTACTGAATGAATGTCTGAGGGGATTTGAAGCCGTTCTTCTTGCACTGGTTTGTATGGCTGTCCTTTTTTCCACCTTGCTTGGTAAGTTCAGGAAAGAGCTTGTTGTTGTCCTGCTTCAGATGTTTGATTGGTGCAGACGCATCCTGTAGGATGTTTTATTTGCTTGGTGAAAGATGTGGCTTCCTGCTCTCCCTGCTGCTCCCTGTCCTGACCGTGATGTTCAAATGGAGATGAATGTAAAGGCTGACATGGAGTTCTCTTCCTTTCTTATTTCAGGCATTTTTTATTTTTTTTGCAGGCTGTAAATTTCTCTGATTTGTAGGGGGGGATCTTAGTGTTTGATGTTCAGACCTCATTAATCGAAACCTCATCTGGTATGCAAGGTCAGAGCTTACTTTGATGTGCACAGGGCAACCCTGCCAAGACGAGAGCAGAGAGGGCGCAGCTCGTTTACTTAAATTCACGAACCGTAGCAACCCTGACACGTTTTGGCTTTTGTCCATCAACTACTGTGAAGACGAGGCCTGAGGGCATTTTCAGGGAAACAGATTTAAAGGCAAATCATTTCCCAAACATGGCAGGTAATTTGGGGAATGTGTGAAAACTCATATTTTTTTAAAGAAGTCCCACTCACCCCTCTTCTCTCTCTCTGTTTCTTGGTGTCGTAGAAACTTCGCTTCCCTGAGCTGGGTCTAACTTAAAACGAGCAGTAATTATTCTGTTTATTTTTAGGGGTAGGAACGTTTAGCCCTTCTGCATCTTTGGTTTAGGATCTTTTGAAATGGAGAGGACAGAGCGGGATTGATGTGTTTGTTGTGTAGGATAAAAGAACAGCCCGTTTGCACCCGCTACAGGAATTCACTGCAATTATCTCTTGAGCGTCACATGTAAATATGAAGCAGTGGGGCTCCTCCAGCAGGCCGGCGCTCACTCGCACTCAGGGAGGCCAGGCCTTTGTTCTCTCTGGGCTTTGGACGGCCGCGCTGCCTCTGTTGGCAGCATCCAGCTCTAATCTTTGCCCAGGGTGCAGTGTGTTAGCCATCGATCACTCGTTTCCAGCGTGTCTCCCCCTAAACCCCTCGACCCCATGGCACCTCTGGGGCCTTGAGTCTCTTCAGGTTTATCTGCAGCTCAGTGCATGCCAGGCCTGCCTATCATCCTATCATCCTGCCATCTTACACAACTAAACAAACGGCCTCTGTGCTCTTTTGGCGTGACTTGGATCAGATGGTATGAATCTAAAGACATCGTTCCATGAGGTTTGAGGGATTCCCAGACCTACTGCAAGATATCTGCAAATTATTTCCAGATCTGGTTCCTTGGAATTTAGACTTTCACTTTCTTCAAAAAGTAAAAACAACAATAAAAATCTCTTTGTCCCTAAAATGCATGTGTTCCCTTAAAACAATATAACATGATATCTACAAATACATGAGAAAAGATCAAAATCATTTTACACTAAATGATTTCCTGAAGATAGAAGGGTACAAACAGAAGTGTTTTAAATTTTTAGCTATTTATTTGTAGTTATATATAAAACTAACAAGACAAATGGATATGAAATTATCCAGAAAAACATTTTATTCAAGTTTAAAATCATAAACTCAAACCTAAACTGAAATGAAGACACAAGAGGATTTTATTTTATTTTATTTTATTTGAACTCAGAGAGATTTCTCTCTAGGATGGTTCAGACAAGTTTGGGATTGTTTGAACTTTTGGGACCCATGGAAGATATTTAAGGATAATGAATGGTTGGAAAATTAAGGAATATGTTTGGAAAATCCACTCAGTTAATTTTTTGTGTTTCACATGAATGTTTCAAACCTCGGTTAATCCCAGTTTTACAAAACTAAAGGAATACTGATCTAAAGCTGCTTCATGAGACCTTTAGCTTCCCAACACGTCCACATCTTTTTTGCATAAATTTACAGTTTAATGCTTTGTCATTCACTGACAAAAATATTCAAAGATCTAGCCAAGCACAAACACAATAAATAATGAAATGCCTTATTGAAATAAACCAAACATTCACGTATTGAACATAAAGATTTTAACCAACTATCATTTCTCAATAAATATTCCCACATACAATAAACCTTTTTAATCAGAACATTTTAATGTTTATTTGTCCGATTCAGCCCAATAACTATATTGCTGTCTGTTAAGACAGAAATAATTATATTTTTAGATTAAAGCCAACGTTGACAGTCTTTCCAAAACCCACAAACAAACTCAGAATCTCCAATAAATGTGCCAACCTCTAACCATGAGTAGAGCAAACAATACAGTCAACAACATCCTAATCATATAGACTTGTGGGTTAAAGGCAACATATTTTATATTTTATCTCTTTTACTTTATGGGGGTGTGGAGAAGAAATGAAACTTCCAGAAAATTCAAAGAATTTATTTTACTATCGCCACCTGCTGGTGTGTTTGTTCCTTCAAACTTTGACAGTTTCCACCAGTTTTATGCGCTCAGTTGGCTTCAGATGTTCGTTTAAATCCTGTGGTCTTTGGTCCATGAGCAGGTCCAGTTGTTCAGTGTGTGATTCTGACCAACAACCACCAGTCTGTTCGTGTCCCCACAAGGAACCCGACCAGCTTACATACTGCACAGTATGTACAGTACGTGCATGAACGTAGATTTCCAGAATCATAAAATGAATGAAATAAAAACTTGAAATAATTGTTTCAAGCAGTCTAAGAAGAACTTGACCGGTCTCAAGAAATATTGAGGTAAGGAGCTTTTAGCATTAACCTCATCAAGACCAAGGTTGTTTGTTCCATGGCGTCAGACTCCATGATCACCTTCAGCAGACGTGCACCATAAAAGGTTATCAGGAAGAAAAGCCCTGCAGCATCAGAGCCTGAGACGAACCCAAGCTGGTGTCTCCATGCTGATGACTGAGCGCCTGTGGGTTCTGTCACATAACTACATTCTGTCGAGGTGCTGCACAAACCTGCCACATAAACACTGTATGTTTCACTGAAAGCATGATCCCAGCTGATGCACAAGTAAGAATTAAAGCTAATATGTTTCCAGATTTTCTCAGCTGTTCCAAACAAGAACGGGACTGAGAATCAGACTTCTTGGATTTAATGTCAAAGACGTTTCCAGTTTGCCATGACAGAGCACGCTGGTTCTCCTAAAACCACAAATTCTTGGTTTTGAGTTTCTGTTTGAGTTTAAATTACAAACAAGAAGCGACGTGTTAATTAGAGAGAATTATGCTTCGTTTTTCTTCTATTCTGTTTAGTCAGTCTATGGAAGATGTAGTCTTTGATTAACAGGAGACTATCCCAAACAAGAAGGAAACGTGTTGCTGCTTTGTTGCATTTCACTGAATCTAAGGCTTGAATTTCAACGCTGCTCGCTTTGTCTGGTGTCATTGTCCGAAGCTTTTCCATCGCTGTTCGGACTCTCTCTGCCTGAACAGGGTGGAGGAGGAACCAGGCAGTGGATAATGGGAGATTTATCACCCGGCCGTGGAGTGGAAAGAAGTGCTGCAAGTCTAGAGAGTGGGTTTCCACTTCAGCCTAATTCACCGCGAAGTGTTTTAGACACACAGGTTTGGGAAGATGGATGGACGAGCCGGGCTTTTGTTTTCCACATGACAGAACCCTCTCTGCCTCCTGATCTGTGATCAGATCCTCCACAAGACATTCGCCACAGTTGATGTTCAGCTTGTTTCTGTATCTCTATCCCTATTTTAACCCTGAAAACATATTTAGTCATTTTAACTCATTGACCACTTTATTATTTACAGCTCTGCTAGAACCTTCAGAACTGACTTGAGTATTGATTCAGACTCATGTCAGAATTATCCCTCAGAGATTTTGGCGTCATGCAGCTTTGGCCCCTGTCAGCTGCAGTCAGGATGGGTTCATGCTTTCGTATTTTTCACACCAAATTCTGACCCTGAATGCTGCAGCTGAAATCGAGTGTCATTGGACCAGGAGGTTTCACCTGGTTTGGTTTTCTGCTGCTGTAGCCCATCTGCTTAAAAGTTCCACCAGTTCTACCTTCAGGGACGGTATTCTACATACCTTGGTTGTAACGAGTGGTTATTTCAGCCACTGTTGCCTTTCCATAACCTTAAACCAGTACATTCTGTTTTCTTCATTTTGAGTCTCAGATTGAACTAGTCACCTTCACCATGTCTAGATTCCTAAATGCATTGAGTTGCTGCCATGTGTGTGGCCAATTAGCTGACTATGTTAACAAGCAGTGGAACTGGTGTACCTAATAAAGTGGCCAATGGCCGTGTGCTTCCATACTAGAATATTTTGGTATACAGAAGAGTTCATGGCCGATCCAGTAACTACAAGGTGTACTGGAACAGTGTCAGCAAAAAAAACCTAAATCATCATTACTCCACCACCGTGCCTGACACTTGGTTTGAGGTGTTTGTGCTGATATGCAGGGTTTGTATTTTAAGGTCCAGAGGACATTGTCCAAGAGCTCTTGTTTAATTCTCATATACGTCTAAATTGTGCTGCCATATTGGTTTTGGAGAGAAGAAGCATTCTTCTTCTTCAGTCATGTTCAGTATTTTTGTTGACTTTACTTTCAGGGAGAGTGTTGGCCTAGTGGTTAGAGAGCAGGGCATTTGCATCTTGGAGAGGCCACAAGTACCCTGGTTCAAATCCCACAGCCTGCCACTCTGGCTCCCTGAGCAAGACCCTTGCCCCTGAATGCTGCCCAGGATGAGTTAAATGCAGAGGATCCTTTCTCCATTGAGAGATCAATAAAATCTAAATTTAATTAGATTTTAATTTCATGATTTTCAACCTCTGCGTTGGATTGGTGACCTGTCCAGGGTGTACCCTGCCTCTCGCCCGTAGACTGTTGGAGATAAGCAACAGCTTCCCCGTGACCCACTATGGTAGAAGCGGTATAGAAGATGAATTAATGAATGATTTTTAACCTTTGACCTGTTAACTGAAGTCTGTGGAGTCTGAGACGGAGCTCTTGGGTTTTGTCATTTCTCTGAGCTTCACGCTCTGTCCTTGGACTGAATTCTCTGGACGTCCATCCATCCTCCCGGGAAAACGGACCCTTCATTAAGTATAGAAAAATACTTATAACCGTTCCCAGATTGATGGGCAGCAACAGTTACTTCTCTAAGGTCATTGCTGATATCTTTCCACCTTGGACTTTACCACACACTTAAATGCTCCAGATCACCAACCTGCCAAAACACCTGCTTTCATAGATATGCTCACAGTTGCTTTCTTTTCACCATTTCTGTATAATTGGAGTAAAAACTAATAATTCTTTGTTGTTTCTGGAGATGTAACTTCCACATTTTGTGTGTCCAGTGAGGCTAAGAGACTGGGCCTTCTTATTGTCTGGTCATCAGAACTTTAACTGCCAATTTACCATACATGCATGTTAACCTGAAGTAAAAGGTTTTATAGAAAATGACTAGAAGCTGTTTGGAAATGATATCTGGTCTGTGGAGTTAAAACAGCATCATGACTCCAAACAGATAAATAGTGAAAACAGGAATGAATTATGATAGTCAGGCTGCAGCGTGGCTCATAGCAGGGAAACAATCGGAAACAATGGGAGATCCTGAAGATTATTGCACACCAAACTGACACTTTCTCCTGTCAGATGTTCTCGCATAGGACACAGCGACCTCAGACAGAGAGGGTTCTGTCTACCAGCAGGACAGAGGTACAATGCCGGCTTTAATAAAACGCGAGCAGACTGTGTTGCTTCTGTAAACGTAATTTGCAAAGTGTTAATTACAACCCGGCGCCTCTGTGAAGCTGCGTGTGCTGTAAGTCAGCAGTGTCATCAGCAGCAGCTTGATCTCCTTCCCAAACAACACAGCTTCAGCCATGGTGACAACCTTGGAAACGAGATTTCCTCCCAGTTTCAATGGGCTGCTTTAAACAAATTAAGAACCAGTCAGATGCTGTGTTTGTGTGACCCCACTCTCCTCAGGGTCAGGGGGGGGGGGGGTGTGTGCAACCAGAGCTCTTGTGTTGTTTACTGTCATTCATGTGGTGGGCTGAGGGTTTGTGTGTTTACCACACGCATGAGAATCACTGAAGAAGAAGCTCCTGCAGAGTGGAGACCGGTGCAGGGCTGCATGGACTCATTAATCATTCTCCAAAAAAAGACAGAAAGAATCAAAAGCTTTTAATAAAGTTTAATGTTGAACAAGGTTGAAATAAATAAGTCAAAGAAGCTGCAGTGTGAATAGGAGGAATGAAATGATGTGGAGATCCTTTATTATTTTCGATTCATTCAGTGGGTTTAGGTTTATTTTATGAGAAACAGGTTGATCATCCTGATTCATTTTATGAAGTGTCCCTTAAATTATTGAGAAGTTCATTACATGCACTTTGTTTCAGTTTTTCCATGTCTTTTAGCTCCATTATTCTAAAATAAAGACACTGAAGTAAAACCAATCTGGTGAAAATTTTACATAAAATCTGACTTAAAAAGTGCCACAATCAAACTAAAAACGTCTTTATATGTGATACTTAAAGCTTAACTGTAATAATTACAATAAATCAATATTTAATATTTATTAAATGTTAAATATGTGTGTACATTTTAAATACACAACTAGATTATTACTTGTTTCATAAATAACAGTTTAATGCTGTTTAAAAATTATAAAAACATTTTGGTATTTTTGTAAATTATCTGGTCCTCTGCTGCAGCCAATCATGAAATCGTCTAAACGGTCTCTATCAACATCTGATTGGTCAATCTGCACAGTGGTTTACCTGCAGACCAATCAGCTTGTGCATAGCAGTAGTATTTCTGCCATTTCTGATGCATATGTCTGACAAAAATATAAAAAACTTTAAATAAATGTACATGCTGCATTACAGGACGACGTTTCATATTTCTTTATGTAATTGAAAAATTATTGAAATATTAAAATAATTATACTTTTATTATGTTGTGTTTGTGTTTCTAATTTTAAATTACTACATTAAAAACTGCTTTTGGCCCTGGACATTTTCACCGGGAGAATGAACGTTTTATGGACAGAATCCCAGATTTCTTCTGGTTTTCAGGAAATTCAACCTTCCTGTTTGCTTGTAAGGACCTAGTTGGAAACCTTTTTCCTTTGTCCAGCTCTCTCACTGTAACCCCAGGATGCGGTTCGAAGAATCCATCTCCTTGATTTTGTTATTTTGTTATTGTGTAACGGTTTCCAAGGGTTGATGGATAGCTCCTCTGCAGGTCTCCCTGAGGAGTAAAAAGCTCTATCTAGACATTAATCTACAGCTGTGAGACAGACACGCTTGTTTAGCTAGCACAAAGCCCAGTAAGCTGTTGTCTCTGAGAAAAAGCTGCCCGTCTCCAGAGCCACTGGAGGCAGCGATGGCTGGAGCCAGAGTAATGACCTGTGAAATTCAGCGATAGAGCTGTCCTGTTGCACACAGGTCCTTCGGCTCCGGGCCTTGTTCATAGCCTGCTGTTAATTTATCAGAGCGCCCCTCCTGGTGCCACGGGCTTTACGGGACTTTTCTCTGGGTTGAGTAAAGGACTCCCATTGAGCATCATGGAAATGGCTCCAAATATTGACTCTGCTTTGTCTGGTGAATTAGTCAATATTTTCTCTCCACCTCAATCAGATCAGGATGTGAGGCTGAAAGTCGAGGCTTGGCGCCTTTGATGGTGGTAAGGAAAGGAGCTGTGTCTTCCCCAGGGCAGATTATACGAGGATCAGAAGGCCAAACTTCCCACTGGCCCCTTAAGTCTGGAAGATACAGTTTGACTTTGTTACCACAGCTTCACAGCAGAGGGAGAAACGTCCTGATTCCTGCCCCGTGGGTGTTAAAAGAAACTCCTCGGTGGGAGAGAAAATGGCTTTCATGTCAGAAGCTGCTTTGTTTAATAACTCCTTAGACTCTTTGCCACTGTTGCGTCCTTCTCTTCCTGTTACTTATTTGAGAATTTACAGGTAATAATGTGATGTTACCTGATAATTTAGATGGAAGACGCCTGAACGTGATTTTTTAATGAACAGCAAGCATTTAACTGCTTACATTGTTCATATGCCGGTTTTCCTTTCATGCCCATTTGGAACCTTCACCAGATTTTAAACACATTCTGGGTATAATTAGGTCACGACAGAAAAGCTGCTTATTTATATTCTAGTGGGAAATTTTTTTTTCTTTTTATTTCTAAGGTTCATATTAAGCTCAAACTGTTGGGTCAACTTTAATACTATTATCTCTTCCAGAGAAAAAATGAATATAAATCAAAAGAAAATACTTATAGAGCAAAATGATGATTTATTTGATTAGCATTACTGAGTTAAAGTGATGAACAATGGCTTTTAAAGTGGCCTATTTAAAGTCCAGAACTAAATCTGACAGACAGTCTTTGGGGTCACCTGTATGTGACCCCAAAGATATGGCCAGGTCAACATGTGGGGGTGAAACTCTCCAACCAACTGAATCCTGAAATTGAAACAAACGTGTCTTAAGAAAGGTTTAGTTTAAGGGTGTAAAAACTTTTCGCTAAGTTTTATATTTTTCTCCTTTTTGTTTTCCAGTTAAACCTTACAGGGAAAGTGGGAAAGTTTTTTTTTTTTTTTAATCCACTGTTTATACACCCGTCCATGCATCATCATCTATGGAGACCCAACCTGGTGTTTTCTTGACCCACAGTGGAGTTCTGACCCAACTTTGGGAACCTTAGGGTTAGATTGTGCTGTTGCATTGGTGTCAGTGAAAGCAGAGTTTAAAACCAAATAGCAGAGTTGTAGGTTTGCCCCATGGGACAGGTGACAAAATGAAGGTCAACAGAGGTGTGCTTTGAAATTAGTTATGCTGAGAGCTGAAGTAAGCAAGGTTGCACCTTTTTCCGAGTGCTTAAATAGAAGTCAGCAGAACTTCTCCTGTTTCTAGAGGATGTTTCATCTTTCTTCCAAACAGCTTCTCAGTTCTGATAAGGAGCTGTTAGTACTATGGTTATAAATAAGACAAAAACATTTACATTGACTGTGTGACTGTTCTTCTATTCACACACCTTCAATGTTCTGAATGACTGGGAATCTACAACTACATGTTCGGTGGCCCAGATGGATAAACAAAGACAAAATTTATTTTTGGCATAATTAAGGTATTAGCGTAACTTCTGCTTTAGCATAACGACGGCTCACCACAACATCCCTTTTTCCGTTAATACATTTTTTTTTTTTTACTTCTGTTTCATTATAACTTTTTTGTGGCTTTTGCATTTCGTTGAACCATCTGGGCCACCGTATACACGAGCTTCATACCTTTTTAAGTTAAAAGAACATTAAAAAATGTCCTCATTGTTGAACATGTGTATGTGTTTTACAATGAATGTTTGGAGAAAAACACACTTCTGCACTGCAGAAACCTAAGGCCTGTAACTAGTCTTTGAGAGCATTTTGAGCCAGATTGTTCCCATGCTAAGTGTGCAGCAGTTTGGATAAATCAGTTAAGACCCGTTTCAGATATAAAAAAAACAATAATTTGATGCAGATGTGCAGTACACCACCAGAATATTATAAACACGTAGGATCATTCATCCAGAATACTGGAGCACATAATCCATGTTTAGCATCTTTGTTTTGTGTGTTTGCTTGCTAACGTTAGCTACGTAATAAAACCTACATTAAACTTGCTGTTACTTGAACTGAGCATGTTGAGAAAGTCACTTAGCTTGTGTAATCCATTAAGAATAAACTAAAGGCATTCAGAGACATGAGCTAAACAGCTGACAAGTTCAGGTAAATGTTTTTTATTCAGGAGTCAAAACGTCAGAATTTCAGAATAAACTGAAGTCTGAATTCCGGAAAGGTGGAAATTCTTCATGAACCCAGATCTTAATATTCAATATGGCTGCCGTACATGTTCCATGCATCCATCCATTCATTATCTATAGCTGCTCATCCTTGCAGGGTCATGGGGAAGCTGGGGAGCCCATCTTGGGCGAGAGGCCGGGTCCACCCTGGACAGGTCGACAGTCCATCACAGGGCAACAAAGAGACACATAGGACACACTCTCATACCTGAGAACAACTCAGAGTGACCAATTAACCTAACAGTCATGTGTTTGGACTATGGGAGGAAGCCAGAGTACCCAGAGAGAACTCACTTATGCACAGGGAGAACATGCAACCTCCACTCAGAAAGACCCCAGGCCGGGATTTGAACCCAGGACCTTTTCAATATGTTAAACAATATGGTTATGATTATTATCCGCCTGACTCCCCTGGGCGCCATGCACTAAAGGGCGAGACAACAAAGTTATAAATCAGTTGTAATCTTGTTTAGATGTCCAGTCAATACGGGGTGAGTGTCCCCATGTGCACAGTGAAACCACAGTAAGGAAATCTGGATTAAATTCCATGATCCATCCATTCATCCATTATCTATAGCTGCTTGTTTCCACTCAGGGTGGTGACGCTGATCAATGGGATTATGGTGGGGTACAGCTTGGACAGGTTGCCAAGTTGCCGGTACATACGTCAAACACCAGTTGTGTACGCTTGAGGGCATCAACCTAATATGTACAGGGGTTGGACAATGAAACTGAAACACCTGGTTTTAGACCACAAGAACTTATTAGTATGGTTTAGGGCCTCCTTTTGCGGCCAATACAGTGTCAATTCGTCTTGGGAATGACATATACAAGTCCTGCACAGTGGTCAGAGGGATTTTAAGCCATTCTTCTTGCAGGATAGTGGCCAGGTCACTACGTGATACTGGTGGAGGAAAACGTTTCCTGACTCGCTCCTCCAAAACACCCCAAAGTGGCTCAATAATATTTAGATCTGGTGACTGTGCAGGCCATGGGAGATGTTCAACTTCACTTTCATGTTCATCAAACCAATCTTTCACCAGTCTTGCTGTGTGTATTGGTGCATTGTCATCCTGATACACGGCACCGCCTTCAGGATACAATGTTTGAACCATTGGATGCACATGGTCCTCAAGAATGGTTCGGTAGTCCTTGGCAGTGACGTGCCCATCTAGCACAAGTATTGGGCCAAGGGAATGCCATGATATGACAGCCCAAACCATCACTGATCCACCCCCATGCTTCACTCTGGGCATGCAACAGTCTGGGTGGTACGCTTCTTTGGGGCTTCTCCACACCGTAACTCTCCTGGATGTGGGGAAAACAGTAAAGGTGGACTCATCAGAGAACAATACATGTTTCACATTGTCCACAGCCCAAGATTTGCGCTCCTTGCACCATTGAAAACGACGTTTGGCATTGGCATGAGTGACCAAAGGTTCGGCTATAGCAGCCCGGCCGTGTATATTGACCCTGTGGAGCTCCTGACGGACAGTTCTGGTGGAAACAGGAGAGTTGAGGTGCACATTTAATTCTGCCATGATTTGGGCAGCCGTGGTTTTATGTTTTTTGGATACAATCCGGGTTAGCACCAGAACATCCCTTTCAGACAGCTTCCTCTTGCGTCCACAGTTAATCCTGTTGGATGTGGTTCGTCCTTCTTGGTGGTATGCTGACATTACCCTGGATACCGTGGCTCTTGATACATCACAAAGACTTGCTGTCTTGGTCACAGATGCGCCAGCAAGACGTGCACCAACAATTTGTCCTCTTTTGAACTCTGGTATGTCACCCATAATGTTGTGTGCATTTCAATATTTTGAGCAAAACTGTGCTCTTACCCTGCTAATAGAACCTTCACACTCTGCTCTTACTGGTGCAATGTGCAATCAATGAAGACAGGCTACCAGGCTGGTCCAATTTAGCCATGAAACCTCCCACACTAAAATGACAGGTGTTTCAGTTTCATTGTCCAACCCCTGTATGTTTTGGGACTGGAAACCAGAGGATCCAGAGAAAATGTGCAGGGATAGAAAAACTCCAGACAAACACTTGGGCTGGGATTTGAAACCAGGACATTATTATGTAGCAACAATGCACCGCCATACAGCCTGCATACCTTCACTGATCAGAGCTGAACTGGATTGTTTTACACTGGTTCCAGATTTCTTAAAACAAGTTTGAGATACTCTTTTTCTGTTCATGAAAACATAAGATTAGGATTAGTCATTTTCTCTAAAAACCTCTTCAACCCTAAATCACAACAAACATAAATCAGATCATCATTGCCAACAGTATTTAAACTGGTCACTGAGTACCACACTTAGCAGATCCTACTGGTTTCCTGCTTGGCGCCTAGACCATGCTTCATTTGGCTGTGGCGTTACTCCCGGATCCGACTGCAGAGGCAAATAAAAGGCAAATAAAATGCAGCCTATGTTAAAGATGACTTTGTTTTAGATGTTTAGGATTTATCTTTGCAAGTGAAACTCATGAAATCCCTGCTAGTCCAAAGTGGTAGCGCTATTAGTCACCTGTAAGATGAAACCAATAATTGCAAAGATTAAATAGAGTGATGTCTTTTAAACAGAGTATAATTGTGAAAGTACCTCACACTAAGTATGGAGGAATCGTTCTGTTCATGAAAAGGTTTAACGGAGTCCTCCAGGATGGTGACTTTGCTTTTTCTCAGTTTTCCAGGTAGTTTGGTGATAGCAGGAAAGTGTTCCTGAGCCCAAATGACATCAGATACTATGACCAATCAATAGGACTTCTCTGTGCCTGGTTGTCCTTCAGGTGTCTGTGGATTTCGGTGTGAAGGAGGCGGAGTCTGTCTGCTGTAATAAAAGAAACCTGGAGGGAAAATGTGACAAATGTGGACACCCATGCCAATGAGAAAAGCGAGAGTGGGACTGTCAGACATGTCGACTCCAGCACGGTGATGGATGGACAGTGAGGTAAGACGGATGACATCGTCTGTCTGAGCCTGTGTTGTCACAGCGAAGGATTGCCGCTTGTCTTAACCTCTCAATATCAGAGAGCAAACTGAAGTTTGTTTACTCTGCTCCAGTGGAGTGATTTAGAAGGAGGGGTGAGGGAGACACGGGTGTAAGGTATGTTCACTGAAGGGTCGGGTCGGGTTTCCAAACATTCCCTTTGAAATTGAATAGCAGCTATTTCTGGTGGTTGAAACCCAACAGGCCCAGTTTCGTCACAATGATTGGAACAGGAAGGAGCTGAACTGAAAATAAAAAAACCATTCAGATGGATTTCACAAGATAAAGTTCTGGTTTTACTGTGGATCCATCAAGAAGCAGAAGGACAGTGATAATACCTCCAGTGTTTAAAACTCAGCCAAAATGGAAAACTGAGTGTGGAAAATAAGTACTTCCTTCCTAATTCTATGGTATTTACAGTGAAAATGAGCAGTCTGGTGCTGAAAATCAAATCTACTCAATTAACAAATCATCAGCGAGTGAGCTGTCCTTTATTAAGGCAGTAGTTTTGACTGTTTGATGCCAAGACAGAAAGACATCAGCAATGAGCTAAGAAGCAACTGCTACTTTTGAGGTCATTTTTAAACTCTCCACCATTCTACAGAGAGCAGGATTATTCACAGGTAGCCCAAGGTCAGAGCGTGTGATGCTCTGAAAAATGGTAAAGCTCTTCAGAGATCCAGCTCAGATTACAAGCCGCAGTTAACAAGTTAAATATTCAAGTTGATGACAGAACAATTAGAAATTAGCTTGTTAGAAGGGTTCAAGAGTTAAACCTCTTCCCTTTTAAAACGGCAGCATAGCTCAGGTTTGCTGCATCTGACTGAAGCACAGGAAAGAAACAATGAACAGAAACCAAAGCAGAGATGGTTGACATAAATAATGGGTCCATGTTTGGAGAAAACTCAACACAACAGCACAAACACCTCATACTAATGCTTAAGCACGATGGTGGAGGAGTAATGATGTGGGCTTGTTTTGCAGTCACAGGGACTGGGCATCTTACAGTCAGTGAATCAACCATGAACTCCTCTGTAGATCAACGTATTCTGGACTCAACGTGAGACCATGTGTCCAAGAGTGGAAACTTGATCCAAACTGGGTCATCAATAGAGCAATGATCCCAAACACCTAAACAGAACAGCTGGAAAAGAAAAGAATGAAAATGCTGCAATGGCCCAGTCAAAGTCCAGACCTCAACATGATTTATGTTGGGAGAGAGAGCTGTGCATGACCAGATGTCTGCAAACCTCAATGAACCGAAGCAATATTGGAAAGATTGGGAAAAAATGTCTTCACAACAATAGAATATGTCAGACAGTTGAGCACTGCCAAGAGTTACTGCTGCTGAAGAAGGTTCTAAAAGTTCTTGGACAATCGGTGTACTTACTTTTTTCACACTGCTTTTCCATTTTGGCTTCATCTTTTATTAAATAAATAATGGCAGAGTGGAACTTTGTCTGTTTTCTATAATTTATGTAGGTTTAAAATTATTTTAGAACTTGGTAAACCCTGTAATTGAAAGGGAGGTGTACTTTCTTTTTATCGTGACTGTATGTCTTTTCTTCAGATCAAAATGCCTTTGTGATGATATATATGGTTCCTTCCTCTGTCACTGCTCCTCCTTATGAATGCATCGCCATCTTCATGAGTCCAGTATGAAGCTCAGGGTTGATATTGTGTGACGTGTGTCATTAAACCAATGACGTCCCAGAAGAGGTCTGCAAAATGACATGCTTTGGGATGTGTGTTGTTATAACTGAAGATGGATTTGTCTGGCTTATTCACCCAGGAGTCGGTGAGGGGAGGGTGGAAGGTTGAAGAGGGGTAGGGTTGACGGTGCATTGATGCTGGGGGCGAGGTTGGGCTTTAGGGTCATTTCCGAACTCTGCCTGAAGTCAGTGCCGACCTGTGTGTGTGTTGGGTTTTCGGGATTGGGGGTGTATTACACTGTTCATACTGTTTATGCATACCAGGCCACTGTGAGTGCCTCTTTGTCGCATAAGTGTTTACTTGAATTTATTTTGGGAGAATTCCACATGGCTGGGACACGGATCTCTATAAATTATGGAACAGAGGGCTTTGTGTAATGATAACTTCTGTCAGTTACTCAGGCTGTGTGACAGTGTTGTTAAGAGTGTGTAAATACTGTGGTGGTGAAAGATGGAGAGGGGCGTCTGTGGGCTGAAAGGTGCTGCAGAGTTTCCTCCTGACCCTAGCAGGAAACAATGCAGGGAAAATCTTTCTTGTATTACTCCAGGTTATCCAGATTTTTCATTATCTGTTAAATTATTAGTGAAAGTTGTTGATTGATCAATATTATGACCAGCTGTAGATCGATAACAAATCCCTGCAGTTTGATGATTGAAAGCCAGGCTAGAAAAAGACTGCTTGCATCCTACTTTATCTTCATGCATGTTATGTTGTTTATCTGTATTGTGGTCAGGTTGCTGCATACATTCTTTTCGCACTCAGTGTAAAACTAATAACTCCCATATTTTCAGAGTTTTGAACACTGAAACATTTTAACGCTGAATCTCTGCTCTTTTCTGGCTTCTTTGGCTCAGTGTCGAAGGAAGAAACACAATACGCTGCAATGGTCACAATGCATTGCTTCCTTCCGCTGGATTGATTCTGACTTGGTAGACTTGGACGGCTTGGTGTCATTTGTTAATTATAAATCCAAAAAACAAATCAAATGTGAGGTTCCTCAAGACTCCATTCTCAGGCCACTTTTATTCAATAGATTTTAGTTTTATAGATTCAACAGATTATAGATTCTATATGATCCCACCAGTGCTACAGCATTTCTTACCATATGTATGCTGATGACACACAACTTTATATTTCTGTCACCAAGGTCCATTACAGTCACCAAGTAAATGTCTCCATAATGTCAATGAGTGGATTTTCTTCTTTAAAAGACAAGAGGGATTCGTTGTTTTTGGTCCCAAAAATGCTAACAAGGTTTCAGATTAGGACCCAACTAGACTTGATGAAGCTAAAGACCTCAGAGCATCCAAAAAAACTCTGTGTCATGGACATAGAGCTAGCTTTTAACATTCGAATAAAGTTTATCACTAGATCAGTGTAGTATCACCCTAAAAACGTAATAAAGAGTTTCCGATCAAGACACAACATTATTGGTGCATGCTTCTTTTAGTGGGTTAGATTGTGTTAATGGTGTCTTCAAGGTGTCTCAGACAGTTGCAGGTCATGCTGTCAGAGTTCTGACCAACACCAGGAAAAAAGGTCATATAACACCACTGCTTAAATCACTGCACTGCCTTCCTGTGTGTAAAAAATCCTAAAATCTTGTTTATAGTCTAAAGGACGCTGCGTGGTTTTAAGCTTAAATGGGTCAATTAATTGTTTATCATGGGTTAGCTATGTCTTTGTCATACATAACAGTTTACCATTTTCTTTTTATTTGAAGCTTTGTTTGTTTTTTGTTCCAGATTTTCTTATTTTAATGTAATTTTCTTTTCTTCTGTTCCTTTATTGTCGTGCAGAGCACTTTAAATTACCTTCTGTATAACTGTTTCATATAAACCTGTCTTGGATTTGTTAGACTTAGATCTTCATCTTGAATAGGTTTAATTCATTTAAATAATGGGGCGATATGAGATTTTACGGTTTAAATTACAAGCTAACACAGACTGAGACCAACCTACAGGTTCTAAAACACAGGGAATAAAACTATAGTTGTTAATCTATAACAGTTGAATCCAGAATTACATCAACAGCTCCTGTCATATTTTAGTCTTATTTTGTACTGTCATCTTGTGACAGTACAGAAAATGTTGTAGTTATTTACATGGACCCACAGAGCACAGATGTGTTTTTAATGTTATGGCTTTATGTAGAGCCTCTTTTAGATGGGACTCATTCATTCAACATTCAGTCTCTGTGTGGTTCTAATTCAGATCTAAATGTTTCTGTTTAAGTTTAGACCTCATTTAGTTCCAGCATTTCAACCCCGAGAACTTGTTTACCCTTAAACTCACGCAGAAATGCTATAAAGCACAAAGAGATGATGCTGTTTTACTGTGACCTAATTTTAGCCTCTTTTCAGTCGTGATATTTATATACACTCTCATGAAACTTTATTGGGTACACCTTGCTAGTACCAGGTTGGAGCCCTTTTTGCCTCCAGAACTGCCCTAATTCTTCGTGGAATATTTAGGAAGGCTTGGTGGTTGAATGATGCTCAGTTTGTACTAAGGAGGGTATAGTGTGCCAAGAAAATAAATCCCCACCATGACACCACCTCCCCCAGCAACCTGAACCATTAATTCGAGGCAGGATGGACCCATGTTTTTATGACCTTTTTACATCACATTCTGACCCAACCTTCGGAATGCTGCAGCAGAAATAAAGACTAATCGAACCAGGCAATTTGTAGTTTTGGTGAGTCTCTGAGAATTATAGGCTCAGTTTTCTGCTCTTAGCTGAGAGGAGTGGTGCCCTCTGGGGTCTTCTGATGCTGTAGCTCATCTGCTTCAAGGTCCAATGTGCCTTCAGAGATGGTATCGTGGATGTGTTGAGTGGATGGTAATTCATGCTACTATTGCCTTTCTGTAACTTAATAAACGTCTTATGTCCTCTGATCTCAACAAGATATTTTATCACAACTGGACATTCTCAGTAAACCTTAGCGACGTATGAAGATCCCAGTAGTTTCTGAAAACAGCCATGCCACATTCAGAGTCACTTATAGCAAGCTGTCTTCACCTGGGGTCTCATGTATTAAAGAGCATGCTGCTTTCATACTAAGTTTGCAGCAGGGAGAAATTCTGAGACTTATGGCTCACAAAAAAATTCAGATGTATGAAACTGTGTGTAGACATGTCACCGCACACGTAGCCTTCATACATCCCAACTTGCGATGGATTTAATTCAATTCAAAAATGCTTTATTAATCCCAAAGGGAAATTAAATGTTTTAGCTCATTATGAAGGTTTCTTCAAAGAGCCGTTGTAGATGCTGATGGCTGTGGGCAGGAAGGAT
Organism: Girardinichthys multiradiatus; assembly: GCF_021462225.1. NCBI lineage: Eukaryota > Metazoa > Chordata > Actinopteri > Cyprinodontiformes > Goodeidae > Girardinichthys > Girardinichthys multiradiatus. The sequence continues at coordinate 39,295,920 of NC_061818.1, read as the reverse complement.
CTCCTGTAGGTCCGTCTTACAGCAGATCTGAAGAAGCCTCTGTTGTTGTAGGACAGTCTCATTAAGAGGATGCTCAGGGTTCTCCATAATGTTCTTCATTTTATGAAGAATCCGTCGTTCCACAATGATCTCCAGAGGTTCCAGAGGAGTCCCCAGAACAGAACCAGCCTTTTTTATCAGCTTGTTGAGCTTTTTTAAGTCCCTGGCTCTGATGCTGCTTCCCCAGCAGATGATGGTAGAAGAGATCACACTTTCCACAACAGACTTATAGAAGATATGCAGCATCTTGCTGCAAACACCAAAGGACCTAAGCTTCCTCAAGAAGTACAGTCTGCTCTGTCCCTTCTTGTAGATGGCTTCACAGTTGCATCTCCACTCTAGTCTGTTGTCCAGGTGAACACCGAGGTATTTATACTCCTCCACCACCTCCACTTCTTCTCCCATAATAGAAATAGTTTTTGACTTATTCTTGTTTCTCTTAAAATCTACAATCATCTCCTTTGTTTTAGTCACGTTCAAAATGAGATGATTGTTTCCACACCATGCCACAAAGAGGTCCACCACCTTCCTGTACTCAGCTTCTTGTCCATCTCTGATCCACCAACGACTGCAGAATCATCCGAGTATTTCTGCAGATGACAGGAGTCTGTCTTGTACTGGAAGTCTGAGGTGTACAGAGTGAAAAGGAATGGTGAGAGTACAGTCCCCTGTGGTGCTCCTGTGCTGCTGACTACCTGGTTAGACTCACAACCCTTCAGTCTCACAAACTGTGGTCTGTTTGTCAGGTAGTCTTTGATCCAGGAGATTGTTGAGGCCTCCACCTGAGTCTTCTGGAGTTTCTGACAAAGCAAATCAGGTTGGATTGTGTTAAATGTTCTGGAGAAATCAAAGAACATGATCCTCACAGTGCTGCTGGCTTTGTCCAGATGACAGTGGGTTAGTTGAAGCAGGTGTATGATGGCATCTTCAACTCCAACTCCACAGCGATAAGCAAACTGAAGGGGGTCCTCATGGTTTACTGTTTGCTTACTCAGGTGGGCCAACAGGAGTCTCTAGGACCTTCATGATGTGAGATGTCAGGGCAACAGGTCTATAATCATTGAGGACTGATGGGTGAGTTTTCTTTGGTACCGGAACAAGACAGGAGGTCTTCCACAACACCGGAACCTTCTTCCGGGCCAGGCTAAGGTTGAAGAGGTGCTGCAGAATCCCACAGAGCAGCTCTGCAGACCTTCAGGACTCTAGGGCTGACATGATCTGGACCTGCAGCCTTATTCCTATTCTGTCTCTCCAGTTGCATCTTCACCTGACTTCTTGAGACACACAGGTGGAAGGTGGAGGCAAAGGGAGCATCAGCATCTTCTGATATGGTTGAAGGTAAACAGAGCTGCAGACACGCTTGGAGCGCCCTGCCCCTAATTACATATGCACTAGTTTAAGTAACCGGAAGTCACCCATCAAGTGTCCAAATAACCATGGCAACAGTGCGGTGAAAGTCAAAGAACCGATTCCTTTCAGCGGAAAAACGCTAAGAGAGAGTGTATCTACGCCATGAGGGATGTTTGTGATGAATTACAACAAACCAACTACTTCTTGAATGTCAACAGCGACTCAAACCATCCTTAAACCGACACCATTTTATTCTCAGTGGGATTGAAAGGCCCCGTTTACACTGCAGGCAAATGTGGCCTAAATCAGATTTTTCTTGGGGGTGAAGTGACCTGGTCAGACTTTTTAGAACAAGTGTGAAAGCTCACATCTGGCCCATATCTGACTTTTTCATGTCACATTTAAGCCACATTCATATGTGGTCCGGAATCTGATTCGTATGTGACTCTTTGGAATGGACTCCGTGGGAATGACCAAGGCGGATTTGATGTGACTTTGATGTCACTTTCCGTCGCATTCGTCACAATTTTGCGCCGCCCAGCAGTAAACAGTAGCAGTTAGCAAACCAGACGGGGGGCTAGAATAGAACAGCTCAGTGGCGAGACAGCAAGACGTTAGAACCCGTTAATAAACAGATAAAACTTTATTCAAGCCTAGTTGAAAAGCTCATAGGAACCGTCTGGATGTGGGATGTAGTATGTATTTTAAAATTCATATACAACCTTTCAAACAGAGGACTTTAAAATGCTATTGAGGTTAAAGAGCATGTGATGATCTGCCCCTGCTGCAGTTCGATACACTGGATTGTATCAAATCTTCTTCCTGTGGAGTTGAGAGGAGAGACGCTACTTCGACCATAGTGTCTATAGTGAAATCTTTTCCCCATAAAACTGTGATTTGCAGGTGTTGACCAGAAAAGTACCACAATGGCGTAGATCTGATGCCCCCCCCTCTGTAACCTCTCCAGGGTTGGCAATAATACATTGAATATATTATTGTGGTACCAGAAACCCCAGGAGTCCACAGTTCTTACTTCGGGTCCTGATGGCTTAGAGTTGCTTCAGCAGCTAAAGAGTGACGTTCCTGATGCCATACAGACATTTCTCTCCAAACCACGAGCAGATCTACTTTGACTTGGTACCATGGACTGCTTGGTAGACCATTTGAATTCTCTTGGCCTTGACAGAGGGTGAAAAAGGCAGGAAACCCCTGAACAGGTTATTGTTGGATGGAGTGATAGCTCAGTTGTGAAGAGAACAAGTTTCTCTTGTAGCTTCAGCAACAGAACGGCTCCACTGGTGAAGGTAAAACTAGTAAAATATCTCCTTTTACGAGGTATTGACTTACTGTGATGGACTTTGCTGGCAGCAGTTTGCAGCTCTACAAAGATACAAACTGATTAAACTCAAACTTTTAAAGAACAACAAAAGGATTTTCAACAGGTTCAATAGATTTTTATTTTATTTTAAATGACTTGTTGTTAAAGAAATGATAAATAGTTATTCTGCAGTTACTTCCAGGCTTAATCTTTCAGGGTTGGAGACCCTGCAGAGCCAAGCTGGAGTCCGATCACAGGAGAACAGTGTCTGAAAGGTGGAACCTGGCCATGAATTTGGGTTACTAGAGGCTTGTTTGGGTTTTCAGTTTCGTCCAGAAAATCATTAGAAAAAGCAAAATCTACATTTATCCTGAAATATTTCAGATTAGAGAAGGTGTGGTTGATCACCAGTGTGTACAAAATAAACAGCTTATTTGTGTCTGTAGCATTAAGTGTAAGGACACCATCTAGTGGCTAGTAAACATATCACCTTCTGTTAAAGCATTTTTCTGGATTGCTAAGGTTTAAATGAAGTAGAACATTTCAATAATAAAGCTGAATCAATCGATGTCATGTTTTATTATACTTTGTATACAGAAAAAAAAAGCCAGACTTGCTTTGAATCCACTTTCATCAGTCTGTTTTCAGGCTTTTTGATGGTTTTTCACAGTTTTTCTTTGGCTGTTAATTCTTTATTACTTACCTATTATCTCCCTTGACATGTCTTAATAGGATAGCCTTATTTAAAGACATGTGAGTAAACAGAACAAACGATGAATGACGACATCATCTGATGCAGGAAAAAGTTTCTGCATCAGATGATCAGTTAAAGTCATAAAAACGGACCTGACAGCAGCATCCTCCCTCTGTTGATCTATCATCCTTATAACATTACTGTTTTCAGCACAAATCACTTACAGTGGCAAAGAACATTGGGAAAAAATCTTGGGTCAGCCGGCTGGTAAATAAAAATTGTTAAAAATTGTTCTTTTCAAAGTTGTCTTTTATATTTAGACAACATGGTTTTTTAAAAGAACTACAAAATCCACACTTTCAGAAAGGAGTAAAAACACCAAATGCCCCAGAATACTGAAGAACCTGCAAAATACCTGGAGAGGTTTTATTCAAACCTTTTTGGATGTCAAGCTCTGTATATATAATATAACTTTGAGGTTTAAGATGGTTTCACTATAGATGAAATACTGAAAAAATAGAAAACTAGAAACTGCTTAAGGTCAGTTTGAGGAGGAAAGTCCAGCAGTGACTTCAGATCGTATCATTGGCTGTTTCCTAAGGAGGGCACTACAGACATTTGCTGCCACCAGTGCAGAGCAACTGGATATTCAGGTCCTTCTCAAAATATTAGCATATTGTGATAAAGTTCATTATTTTCCATAATGTCATGATGAAAATGTAACATTCATATATTTTAGATTCATTGCACACTAACTGAAATATTTTATGTCTTTTATTGTCTTAATACGGATGATTTTGGCATACAGCTCATGAAAACCCAAAATTCCTATCTCACAAAATTAGCATATTTCATCCGACCAATAAAAGAAAAGTGTTTTTAATACAAAAAACGTCAACCTTCAAATAATCATGTACAGTTATGCACTCAATACTTGGTCAGGAATCCTTTGGCAGAAATGACTGCTTCAATGCGGCGTGGCATGGAGGCAATCAGCCTGTGGCACTGCTGAGGTCTTATGGAGGCCCAGGATGCTTCGATAGCGGCCTTTAGCTCATCCAGAGTGTTGGGTCTTGAGTCTCTCAATGTTCTCTTCACAATATCCCACAGATTCTCTATGGGGTTCAGGTCAGGAGAGTTGGCAGGCCAATTGAGCACAGTGATACCATGGTCAGTAAACCATTTACCAGTGGTTTTGGCACTGTGAGCAGGTGCCAGGTCGTGCTGAAAAATGAAATCTTCATCTCCATAAAGCTTTTCAGCAGATGGAAGCATGAAGTGCTCCAAAATCTCCTGATAGCTAGCTGCATTGACCCTGCCCTTGATAAAACACAGTGGACCAACACCAGCAGCTGACACGGCACCCCAGACCATCACTGACTGTGGATACTTGACACTGGACTTCTGGCATTTTGGCATTTCCTTCTCCCCAGTCTTCCTCCAGACTCTGGCACCTTGATTTCCGAATGACATGCAGAATTTGCTTTCATCCGAAAAAAGTACTTTGGACCACTGAGCAACAGTCCAGTGCTGCTTCTCTGTAGCCCAGGTCTGGGGAATGCGGCATCTGTAGCCCATTTCCTGCACACGCCTGTGTACGGTGGCTCTGGATGTTTCTACTCCAGACTCAGTCCATTGCTTCCGCAGGTCCCCCAAGGTCTGGAATCGGCCCTTCTCCACAATCTTCCTCAGGGTCCGGTCACCTCTTCTCGTTGTGCAGCGTTTTCTGCCACACTTTTTCCTTCCCACAGACTTCCCACTGAGGTGCCTTGATACAGCACTCTGGGAACAGCCTATTCGTTCAGAAATGTCTTTCTGTGTCTTACCCTCTTGCTTGAGGGTGTCAATAGTGGCCTTCTGGACAGCAGTCAGGTCAGCAGTCTTACCCATGATTGGGGTTTTGAGTGATGAACCAGGCTGGGAGTTTTAAAGGCCTCAGGAATCTTTTGCAGGTGTTTAGAGTTAACTCGTTGATTCAGATGATTAGGTTCATAGCTCGTTTAGAAACCCTTTTAATGATATGCTAATTTTGTGAGATAGGAATTTTGGGTTTTCATGAGCTGTATGTCAAAATCATCCGTATTAAGACAATAAAAGACCTGAAATATTTCAGTTAGTGTGCAATGAATCTAAAATATATGAATGTTAAATTTTCATCATGACATTATGGAAAATAATGAACTTTATCACAATATGCTAATATTTTGAGAAGCACCTGTACATGCAGTCAGAGGAAAGACTTTTGGAAAAAAGCTCTTTGACAAGAAGAGCAGCAAATTAAGCCACTTCTGTCCAAGACAGACAGAATGAAATCCAAGACGTACAAGGATGGACAGACTGGTGGAAACTTATTTTCTTAGACAGATATTTCTTCTGATTGGTTGAGATATCTGGAGAAGAAAGGTTGAGGGCTACCATAAATCCTGTGTGGACCTAGTGAAGCCTTTTGATCCAGTCCATATGTGGGGTGCCTCTGGTCCCAGAAAGTGGGCTTCCTCCCAGTTCTGCCTAAGAATTCTTCCATCGATAAAGAGTGGGATCAAAACATCCCCCAAGAGCAACTTCTTTCAACAACGGTGATAATCTGTGGATAATCCAGCATGCTGAATCAGTGTTACAGGGCTAAAGTGATCACAAGGTGGCTTCAAAATCAAAACATGTCAGTACTGGACCCGTGGTCAGGAAGTTCCCCAGATCTGAACCCCATTGAGAACCTGTGGTCAGTTCTAAAAATCAAGTAGAGAGCCTGAAGCCAACAAACTGGGCTCAACTCCAAGAACCAAGAAGACAGGAATGATTCACAATAAGTGAGGATTTGGAAGGATCAAAATTGGAAATACTCACTTTTTACATACATTTGATGTATTTGCTACTGAAAGCCTTTAAAACTGAAATGTTTTCTTTGCTCTCCAGTAGGCTTTACCCCAGAAACATACAGTAATAATCTATAAATGTTGAACATTTGTGTCAAGGCCAAATGTACAAAAATGTAGAACTGTGGCCAAACCATTACTAGATTATACCCAGTGTCTTTTGACACAGTGAAAAAACGCTGAATTAAAGTTCAGTGCATTTCTTAAAAACAACAACTAAATCTGGGTCTCCTTTGCTGGTTCTGGTGCTGGATCAGCTTAATGATCCACTATGAGCAATTTTAAACATAAACATTATTTAGTAAAGACAGAGAACTAGGTTAAAGGCCGTCAAAGTCCAAGATCTGCCACAAGATGATAAATATGTCATTGTTTTCTTTAAGTAAAACCATCTCAGAAACCAGGGGCCTCGGTCACAAAGAGAAATATGGAATACACACTTTCCCGGAGAAGAGTTTTAGATTAACTGAAAATGAACTGACTCCAGAAATATGAGCAGCCACACTTCAACTTCATGACGGGAGTACACACATTTCTAATTGTATTGGCTTGTTGAAGATTCTTGTTGTACACACCAGAAAAACATAATCAACTGTAATTACATCCAAGTTTACAAACATTACATGAGTAATGAGTGGATGTTAAAGCACGATCAGAAAGATTCAGAATTTCCTTTAACAATAAAAGTATAACAAAAGGGTGTTGCAGATGAAGCCGAGTAAAAATAATGTGCAATCTAAAGCCTGACATCGATTTTCTGGCTCCTTATGGCAGCTGCATTAAGTTCCAACGGCAATCCTTTAGGAGCTGTTCATGGAGTTGTGGCCAGTTTTAAAGTATCACCCAGTGATGAGCTGCCCATACCCATCCAGCTGCTGACCACACACCTTCACTCACAGTAAACATGTGTGTAATCCATTTAAGTGGTGCATAACATGGACAGATGAGTGTGATTTTTATGTATAACTACTAATGAAGTTTCCACATCTGATCTAAATCCACAAAATTCCTCCTCTTCCAGCATGTAGATGTAATTTTTGATTGTGCAGAGGCATACAACACTTCCATGGCATATCTAAATCGAGGTAATCAATTCCATATTGATTAGGATGTACAAAGGAAATGTGCTTGGATTCATTCACATGCACTGTTTTATATATTGAAATATGACCTAGTTTGTTAGAAAATCCATCCAAAAGTCTTCTCTTTATGGAGCCTCTGATTTTCTAGGAGTGAAAAAAATCCATTAAAGCAAACAACTGCAAGAAGCTTCTGGAAGGCTACAGGCTGGATGTGTTGTTCTCTCAAAGTGCTAAAAAAAATCTGCAGAGAATAAAAGAAAAATGCATCGAGTTTAACTAAACCACTGGCATCATAGTGGTGAATAAAAACAACAAATAAAAGGACATAGAGGCCATTTGTTGCGTTCATCAGTAAATAATGCAAGCGGCACTATACACAGATTAATGATGGTGTCTTAAATGCTTTTAGTTAGAAATAAATGGGTCCCAAATAAAACCAAATTATACTGAGATGGTTAGTAGATCTGTGACTACAAATCATATTATAGTTTATGCCATGATGTTATTATCTGTAAAAAAGTAGATGTCAGAAAAGTAAAAAAGCATGTTGCATCATCCCGCAGCCTCCCAGCTGGTAGTCGAACATCACATCTTCTGCTCCAAGAGCTGGCTCTAAATGAAAGAAGAACACAGAACTAAGCCATTCAAATGGTTTCAATGAGGCGTACAGTATTTGTTTGTTCCATATAGGATTTTTTTCCCAGCAGGATCTCCTCCTTCACTTCACAAGAGTACAAATAAGAAAATAAAACAGGTACAGGCTCCATGCAATGCTCTGGGGTCCTCCCTTTATTCAGCTACCTGAAACCGGAGCTTTCTTTGGGATAAGTCTTTAAGAGACAGAAAGGCTGAGATTGCAGAGCAGGATCACCAAGATGAGTTCAGTCGGTGCTTTGTTGTTGAACTCCTCCCACGGGAGCAGAAAGTAGCGCACATTGTTGCGGTTTCTTTTCCTTTACATCAGTTAAAGACCCAGATAATGTTTTCCTCCCTCTGGCCGGACCTGCAGCTCCTGAAACACATGCATGAAGGAGGAATAAATGTTCACAGGAGCAAGTCGCTAAGAGGAGGGAAAATATTCTGCTGGTATAAAACTAGAAACAGAACAACAGTTGCCATACAACCAAACTTCAAGGTTCTGGTTTCAAAATATTGGGCTTGGAGGACCATGGTACATTCTTATAGGATTTTCAGAATCAGTTTTATTGAAAGTATGTACAGAGAAACAAGAAGTTTGACTCCAGTACACGTTGCTCTCAATAATAAAGAATATATATTTAAATGTACATATAAACACAATTGCCTTTACAATAGAATATAATGTGAGCTCAGTCCAAGCATGCATGGTGTCGTTCTGGAGCTCTGACTGTCAAGAGTTCATCAGACAAACAGCCTGGGGGAAGAAACTGTCTTTGTGGCAGCTGGTTTTAGCAGACAGTGCTCCGTAGCGCCACCTGAAGGTAAAAGCCTGAACAGTTTGTGTGCAAGGTGTGTGGGGTCTGCTGAGATGTTAGCTGCCCTTTTCCTGACCCTTGACCTGTATATGTCCTGGATAGAGGGAAGGTCAGCCCTGATTATTCGTTGCAGTCTGGACCTGTCCTGTTTTGTGGATGAGCCAAACCACACTGAGATGGATGAAGACAGGACAGACTGGATGATGGCAGTGTAGAAGATGACCAGCAGCTCCTGTGGAAGGTTGAACTTCTTGACATGCTGCAGGAAGCATTGTCTATGTGTGAGGAACATCTCGGGTTTCCAGAAATGGTGGTTCCCAGGAACCAGGAGTGGTCCACAGCAGACACTCAATTGAGTTGCAATAATAGGTTGTATCAGACAATAATCAAGGTGCTGATGAAATACCAGCATCCACACTATTTTGCATTATATTGTCTGAGACTAGCCAGAAGTCAATACGGGATTTAACTGAGCCATCATGTTTAAACCAGGTCTGTCAAAGTGGATGTGCCTCACTCCAAAGATCTACTAGGTTAAGATCTAGTAAAACGTTATGTAAAACTAGATTTATATGATGAGATTAGGATTTAGAGGGTGATCTATCAAGCCAATCATTATACACCATGTTGAAATCTCCCAAAATAAAGTAGTTTGTGGAGTATTTCTGAGAAAGTTCTTTCAGGTGACTAGTTATTTCAGTCAATATTTCAGTCAATAAGGATTCTGAGTAATAATAATAATAATAATAATAATAATAATAATACTGTGGTAACCATAAACATTACAGAGAATTAGGAAGCAGTTTTCCAGTTTGAGTACACAGATTATCCAGTGACCCAGGGTCTCTTTCCTGTGAGTTTCTATTTTATTCCTAAGGTTTTTCAATAATAAAGACACACCAGCTGACTTGTTAGTGCCATAACAAAGAATTTACCCCCCACTGATTAGACCAAATATTTTCATCCGCCTCAATAGAATGTGTGTCTTGTAATATTATGCAGTCAGCCTTTACATTTTTGCAGAACAGAAATATTGATTTTCCCTTAAGACTATCTCTCAAGCACTGAGTAATTAGACATACAGTTAAAATTGGAAGAAAACAAGAAGATAAAAGAGAAGAAAAAGAACAAAAATACTATGAGAACTTCACGTGCTCAGGTACAAGTTTTAGTTAGTAAAGATGAGCCACTAACTTCCCAAAACAGAGCAGTCGACCTCTAGACAAAAATATCATTGTTACTTATGAAATAGGTTTTATCCAGCATTTGAACTTTGAATTTGCGTATTTAAACATAAGGCATTTTGGATTAGGGAATGTAAGTGGTATGGAATCTGAGGTTAACACATTGTTTTCCTCCTGTAATACTGTGTAAGAATCATGTACTGTTTAACTGGGTCTACAGTCATCCAGGGAAGACCCCAACTCCGTTGATGTATCTGACATGCCCTTGGCAATAGACATTTTTCCCCTCATTCCTGGCTGGCTCCATTTTGGGCCAAACTGTAGCTCTAACCTCCTGATGTGGTGCAGTCATGGCTAAGATATCAAGGACTTGTTTGTGGGTATCTTCATTATCTTTTTCTTTCAAATTCCATCGATGTTTATAACGTTCTTGTTCCAACAATCTTTCCTTCATCTCCACATTTTTTCTAATAAGTGCAGGTACATGTTGTTCAAACCAGACAGTTTAGCTCTACAATCCTTCATATCAGCTGCATTCATTTCAACTAGCTTAGAAATGTTAGCCACCATTATAATGTGGTCACGTAGCTCCACGCCGAAGTCATCTGTCTTGTTAGTCACCATGTTCCTTTGGACGTCTCCGTTGCTTGTCCATGGTCGGAGAGCGGAGAGCACTTAGAGGCTGTCGATAGCTTAGCTGCAGCATGGGCCTTAGGCAGTATCAGTTTATGAAAACCTGAGCATAATTGCTGAGCATTTTCTGGTGACTGAAATCAATTCAGGGTACATCTCAGAGATTAAAATAATTAAGTGTTATCAAGATATAACGAAAACATTGGTATGGTTACGGTTTCATTTATTTCAAAATTTTTATTCATGATTAAACAATAAAAATTAAGTGTAACAGCAGGAAGTGTCTGTCCACACTGTTGTTGGCATTTCCTAAGAGTAATAAAATGAGTAATAGTAATATTAGTTGCAGTATAAATGTCTGTCTCCTTTCCTCTCCTCCTTTTTCTGTCTAACTCTCTTTCACTCTTAGCTTTTTTCTTCTTTCTATCCACCTATTTCCCTCCTCTCTCTTCAACTCTTCTTATTTTCCTCTGCTCTTTCACTGTTTTTTCTGTCTTTCTGATTTCCTCCTCTCTCCTCTTCTACGAGTCCTACACTTTTCTAAAACAGAGACATAATATCATCATGGAGCTACAAGCTTATACAACAGAAGAAATGCACATTTAACCAGGTGATTCTCTCTCCCTCTTCATCATTCTCAGTTCATGCAGTTGTTGCCTCATTCAGTTTCCCCTGTTACTGACTGCTTTATTTTTTGTGAGGAACTTACTTATGTCCAAACCCTCCTCAGACTACGGACTTTTTTTGATTTGTACTGCAGTCACAATCTTTTAGTCTCAGCCTAAAAAAAAAACAAACACTGCTGGAAAAATGTGGCAGCCAAAGTTCACTTTTGTGATTCAAACGAGGGCTGCAGCTACGGAGAATTTTATCAAAGAATCTCTGGATCTTTCAAAAAGTGGGGTTTGAAAACTTTGAGTAATTTCTGTCATGCTTTTTCTGTGGCAGCTCCCAAGCTTTGGGAATGATCTTCTTTTGGGCATAAGACAGACATCTTCACTCACTGTTTTTAAGTCACTCCTTAAGACCCATCTTTTCTCTTTGGCGTTTGGCAAAATCTGAGATGTTTTTCCTTGTTTTATTGTGTCTGTACATTAATATGTATTTTATATTCAATCTTTTTCCATTTTGCATTGTTTTTATGATTGTGTACAGCACTTTGGTCCTGTCGGTGTATAATGTGCTTCATAATTAAAGTTGGTATGGTATGTTAATCAGTTTACTTGGGGATCTCGACGAGATCTTGTCAATACAGCAATATTATCTGTCAAATGAAATCTGAAAATCCTGTCTTACTTTGAGCCTGTGACTTCATATTCATGTCCCAAGTTTGAGACTGTTATTTTGAAGAAAGGAAGTAGCTTTTGAGCTGCCCTGCTATATTGACAGAGTCAGCTAAAAAAACGCTTTGTTACAAAAGCATGAAAGAGGTTCCCAACACTTTTAAATGGTTTTGGGAACACAGTGGAAAAGAAGTGACTGTTGAACTGTAAGCATTGTGGGACTAACTGTTAGAAGCTAATGATGCTGAAGCTGGCTTCTGATTTGTTCACTCCCCATCAGTAAACTAAAAGACTATTTCTACATTTTTGAAGGAGGCTAAACAGCATTTGATCATCTCTTCCTAACAGTCTAAACCGATTTGAGAATAAAACCTGAACCGGATTATTCTGCCCTAAACAGATTGCTTAAAACAGTCTGAGATTCATGAAACCTTTAATCCACAGGTGTCAAACTCCAGGCCTCGAGGGCCGGTCTCCTGCAACCCTTAGATGTGTCCCTGGTCCAACACACCTGAATCAAATGGCTGAATTACCTCCTCAGTATTCAGTCGTCCGGCCTCCTGCTAATGACCTAATAATTTGACTCAGGTGAGGTGAAGCAGTAGCACATCTAAAAGTAGCAGGATACCGGCCCTCGAGGCCTGGAGTTTGACACCTGTCTATTTGTGAAGACAAAAAAAATGTTTGTCGAATTCAGCCATTAGAATTAGACAGGTATAAAATAATGCATTAAACAGACAAGCCTGGAATAGATTATTCTCCGCTGATTACAGATTCTTTAAAACTGGTTTTGGTGTGTTTGAGTTTTATATAAAATGAGAATTACTTGTTTTCCTCAAACTCTTGTTGGTGAACCCAGTATTATTCATCATGTTTTTGTCTCGAAGCAAAATGTTTCACCACTAACTGCTGATTTGGCTGCTGATGTTGGATCACCACGGACGGGATCTTTGAACACATGGATCTGGTTACTTAGTCATTTAGGGGTTAATAATGGACTCCACTGAAAAACATCTGATTTCTGCAGCCCTACGAGGAAATTCATTTTTCTTCCCTGGAATATTCTCAAACCTGCTGCATTTTAGGTTCTTTTTGTTTTCAAATATCACTTCGTTATCATCCATCTTCCTTCACTGCTCCTACTGTAAGAATAAGATTGATGTTCAGCCACCATGGCCGTAGAAATTCTTATATAACTAGATGTGACTGTTTTAGCTTTATGAAACTGATAGAAGGTCATACTCTGTATGTCCTGGGAGGCTTTGGTTTCATTTGCTCCTTTGTCAGTTTTAAGAGTACTGATCGGGATATTTTAAACAATCATGGTGATGATTGGGATTATTCCCTATAAGCATGTTCTGAGTTACCAAATCAGCCTATATAAAAAATTACTTGCTTTTAAATAAGAAATCGTCTCTGATCTGCATTCAGAAAGGAAAAAATTAAAACTTTAAAAGCAAAAGTACAGATGTAAAAGAAAGAAAATGCCCACAAACCTGGTCCAGCATGAGAGATGCCATGTGAGATTTTAAAGCAGACGAAGCATCTTTTAGATCCCATTCAGTTTGGATCCAGGTCTTATAGAGTGGAGGATGCCACCCTCACTTTGTTAAACATGGATTTAAAAAAGATTTTAATGGGACACATGCCAGGCTTTTACCTGTGGATTTTTCCTTGACCTTTAATACAATTCAGCAGCATATTTTAATCAGAAGGCTCCACGAACTGTCGGACTTCAGTAATTATTTGTTGGGTCAGAACAATCACGAAGATACAATTATTAGTTTTAGGAGGAAACCTCACAGTCATTTAATCAAAGACCTCACCATTGATCGTGTCAATTCTTCCAAATACCTTTAGGACTAATTTGGAGAGTAAATTGTGTGCAGAGTCATTTTAATACAGACGGAACCATAATGAGCCTTTTTATTGTGCTTTTATCAAATCAGTTTTTTCCTTTTTCCTGGTGTCATGGTTGGGTCACCCAACTCAGAGACTTGTTCCTTTTAGCAGGTTGTGAAACTGTCCCCTGGACTGATGGAGATCCCCAACAATCAGCAGCAGGTGGCCACTTTCATCTCCTTCAGAGCTTCAGCTTCTTCCCTCTGGAAGAACATTCTAAATGTAGGATCAGACCTCGATAAAACCAGTTTTGTTCCGACTACTGTTTCTGAACAAGCTGCAATGATGCTGTCCCTTATCGGGTTTTAATGGATTTAATAGATTTTTATGAAGTCTAGATTATTTTGGTTTTATCTTATTTTTAAGTCTTGCTCTCCTCTTCTGGGTCCTCCTTTGCTTTGGTTCATGGAGCTTGGATCACTTTAAGAACTGTTCTATTTATTTGAATGGTTCTGGGTATCAATAAAGTAACCTTGGACCCCCATTTGTGCAACACTTTCCTACTTAACCTCTGCAGGGTGACCACTGAGCATTAAGCTTTCGTGTGAAATAAAGATATACCGTTTCCATCGTGACTTCGGTACCGTTTCTTCATGCTCTCATGGTACTGAGGATGGGAAACTGATCCAAACATCAGAACTGACAACCAATCCTATTGGTTAATGCAGTTTTCAAAAATTTAAATGTATTTGCCCCAAAGCGACATTACATTTTGTGGAATAATTATGACTATATCTGAACAGATGTGATATTGGAGCATCTTCATGTACTGGTACATGTTTGAGGTTGGACTCCTTTTAACATTGTGTTTGGGCCCTGCTATGATTGGCTGTTGGCACTAAAACTATCTGGAACTGTAGAAAAGAGCTGATCTCTGCAGGTAAGATAACTACTGCTACTAACCTTTGTACAGAATCTCAACCTTTCTGGTTGATGATCACATGGACTCTGTACCTGAATATATTCAGTGGATTCTCTCCTTCACAACCTCAGTAACAAAACAGAAGTGGAAAAACATTTATTTCTCTGCGACCACCAGGTGAGGCCAAAATGCACCTTTTCTTTATACATATGACAAAATAAATAATTACAATCAATAACTGACTATCTTTATTGTTTGCATCTAAAATTCAGCTGGACTAATATAAGATGAGTTGAATGAACCCTGTTGGAGCCCAAACCTAATCAGACTGTCTGTCAGTAGTTGCGAATGCTGAAGAAGCCCACGCTGGTCGGTGACTCTTTGACTGTAACGGTGACAAGATTAGCGGTGACATCGGTCACAAACACGTGTTCGATCAGACTGCGTGTGGGCTTCCAGTCCTGGTTTTGGCCCACCATCGGGTGACCCTGCCCAGCGTATGAAGAATCGTGATCCGAGTCCGAGCTGCTCTCCTCTTCTCCAGTGCTCATGTCGGTCATTTTGGCTTTCTTGCTGCCTTTAGTGGCTGTTCTCTCCTGGGGGTTCTGGATGTCTGGGCAAGACTTGTCCGATCGGCCTTGGACCTTGGTGGTCTGGATGTCAGTGATCTCTCTGAACTTGTCTCCTCCTGGCTGGGGTTTCCTGGCAGGCAGTCTGCCAGAGGTCACAGGAGCTTTATTGGCATCTGTCTCCAGATTTTGTGTGACACTGGTCTTTCTTGCAGGGAAGGCTGGATTTCTCAGACCTGTTACTGCTGTAGAGCCACTTCCAGGAGCATCACGGATTTGAGACTGTTTATTCTGAAGGTTGAGAGGTTGAAGACTTGAACCTTGATTGGAGGAGGTGTTCTTAGAACGCTGGGAAGCCCCTGCTTTAGTACTGGGTACCCGCTGCATTACGGACCCAAGGGATTGTGGCTTCTTTTGTCCACCAGGTGGGCTTAAAGTATGCGGAGTGGTTCCTTGAACTGGATGTTTGGAGGTATTCAGATTCAGAGCAGCTACCCCTTTGGATTTACAAGCAGCTGTTTTCAAATCAAGACTTGTGCCACTGTTCATGCTGGAGATGGACAGTTTTCCCTCAGTTGCATTTCTGCTCTGGTTGGACTTCAGGGGCAGAGACGAGCTCTGGACTGATGACCTGCCAGATCCAGCAGAGCTGATGGGATTTTTGACCACCCCACCCTGGGTCAGTGGGCTCCTGTACTGACCAGCCACCGTATCTTTGGCTGAGCTGCGGTGGAAACCCATGAAGGTGAAGCTCGCTGGATGAACTGGCTTCTTGATCGCTCCTGGAAGATCCGTCTCTTTGGGGGTCTTCAGGATTTTGCGTGGACCTTTGTTCTGCTGAAACTCCTTTGCTTCAGGAGGGGGGGGCTTCCTGCTTTGTTTCCTTGGGGGCTCCTGCTTTGCCATGACAATCTGTGCTTTCTTCTGAGGGACGGGATGTAGCTCTCGCGGCCTGACAGTTGGGCTTGCCTGTTTGACGTGGCTGTCATCACCCTCATCTTCATCATCTGATGATGAAGAAGAAGAGGAGCACGAGGATGAGGAGTCTGAGGACAATGAGGATGAGGCAGATGAAGAGCTGCTTGATTTTTGGGGTTCCGGTATATTTTCCTAGAATTTCAAAAGCAAATGTTAAATGGTCCATTATAGGTCCAGAGAGAAGGTTCTGCTATGCTTTGTACTTACTATGATCTTTCGGGGTCGTCCTCTGGGTCTTTTGCGTCTTTTAAGCATCAGAAGCTCCTTTTCTTGTTCTCTGGTGAGGAAAATAGTTAAAATTGAGCAGTTAACTGGGTTCGTCTCCTGTCCTCCTCCAGAACCTTCGGTGTATCTGCATTATTTCAAACTATTGGACTGTGTATCTGACAAACGTCGTGCCCTGAAACCCACGACCTGCTGCCGTCATATGGTTCCACGAGGTTTTTAAACTTTCCTTGGCTGTTTTGCACCTGAACCGAACATTATGGCAAGAATGATTGAAAAGGCAGTTTGTCAACATATTTCCTTCTTTTTGATTAAAAAAATCTCTTTCAGACTTTGCTATCAGATTTTCGACCAAACCACAGGACGGCCCCAGTAAAGGCTTTTATGCACCAAAAACTTCAGTCCTGGTTTTACTGGACTCAGCTGATCGTGACGTACTGATTGAAAGACTGGAAAAGTGTTTGAGATTGTTTAGTATTGGGCCAAACTGGTTTAGGAACAACTTTGTGTCATGTGGGGTTCCCCAAGGCTCTATTCTAAGGCCACCTTTATTTATCATCTGAATGCTTCCCTAATTTAGATTATGGAGTACTACATCTCTTACCATATGTAGACTGATACCACAAAACTTTACGTTTCTGTGTCACCACATGACCAGAGTCCACTGCAGTCAAATAGTCAGTGGGTTCATAATATCTTTGAGTAATCCGAATTTCCTCCAAAATAATGTAGAAAGGACTAAATAATTTTTTTGGTCCCAAAAATCTTAACGAGGGTAGAGATCACGACTCATTTCTTCTGTTTTAAACTACATTGTAGGTAGGCATAGGTTGGTTACCACGTTCACGGTTCTACAACTTTATGAAAGTCAGTTTCAAAACCTCCACAATTTCCGGTCATACTTTTCCTGGATATAAGCATTTTTTTTTTATGTCTTGCTGTCAGAGAGGAAGCAAAGGTCAAATCACTCAGTTCGTGTGCAGCTGCAGTATCATAACCCCCCCTCCACGTAGTCCTGTATAGCAGCTCTGCAGGATGTATGATGGCTGAGGGAGGCGAGCAGCCATACAGTGGGGAAAACAAGTATTTGATACACTGCAGATTTTGCAGGTTTTCCAACTTGCAAACCATCTAGAAGTCTATAATTTTTATCATAGGTACTCTTCAACTGTAAGTGACAGAATTTAAAACAAAAATCCAGAAAAACACATTGTGTGATTTGGAAGTAATTAATTTGCATTCAGTTTGTAATTTGTATCAAATACTTGTTCTCCCCACTGTACGGGAATACTTCGGCTACCGTAAAAAGACGGACGGCAACGGCTTAGAGGAAGAAGGTTGCCCTACGTAAGAAGCATTCTAGTAGAGAGTGACAGTAAACATCTATCACAACATATCTAACATGATAGAGCATCTACAGGAGCATCTACAGGAGCATCTACAGGAGCATCTACAGGAGCATCTACAGGAGCATCTACAGGAACATCTACAGGAGCATCTACAGGAGCATCTACAGGAGC
Source organism: Girardinichthys multiradiatus (assembly GCF_021462225.1). Taxonomy (NCBI): domain Eukaryota; kingdom Metazoa; phylum Chordata; class Actinopteri; order Cyprinodontiformes; family Goodeidae; genus Girardinichthys; species Girardinichthys multiradiatus. Next base: position 39,277,954 of record NC_061818.1, on the reverse strand, counting down.
ATCTACAGGAGCATATACAGGAGCATCTACAGGAGCATATACAGGAGCATCTACAGGAGCATCTACAGGAGCATCTACAGGAGCATATACAGGAGCATCTACAGGAGCATCTACAGGAGCATCTACAGGAGCATCTACAGGAGCACCTCCCATCAAGGTAAAGTTAATGCTGTTTTGAAATAAACGCGCCGCCTTTAGCGTCTGGCGTTAGTAAAACAAATACAATCACCATGTTACTGAGGTACACAGCTTGGTGATCGCGCTGGTCATGACTTGTCTGTGAGAGCGTTTTGGAGTTGTTGGATTGTGTATTTGATTAGTCTTGAGGGAAAGGCGAAAGTAGCGCATTATGTATACACACGTTTATAAGTTGGAGATTCAGTTTTAAGTTCCTGCCTGCATTTTTTTTAATTTAAAAAGAAATCCGGTATTAATACATTTTTATTTTAAATACATATTTCTTCTGTTCCATGTTCTGTATGTATGTTTAAAAATAAACAATTGTTTTATGGAAACATTTTCTGTTTTTGAATAAAGGCATTTCGAGAAAACACATTTCCGAGCTGTAATCATAATACCGTGACGTGTTTGCTTAAGGTTATCATAACGGCAGAATGTCACACCGGACCACGCCTGATTGTAGGTTTTATATTTGTTGTGTGTTAGATGTCTGGAAATAAGACCACAAACTGCACGACAAACCAGGGTGTAATTATGTTGTCAGCGTTAAATGTTAAACACTCTGTGTATAACTACATCAGCCATCTAAAAAAACACTGGCAGAATGACAGTAAAACCGAAAAAAATGGATGCATACTTTGATTTTTGGTAGATTAAATTATTAATCAAGCAGCTGCAGCCAGAGTCCTGATCAACTACAGAAATAGAATCATATCAGGTTTCCCTCTGCTATGGGTCGCTGAGACACTGACTGCATTCAGAGTTTCTGGTCAGATATGAACCATGCAGACCCCTCAGGTCCTCAGAGACATCTTCACTCTGTGTTCCCAGAACCAGAACCAAACAAGATGAGGCAGCATTTAGCTTCTATGCTCCTCGGATCTGCAACAGCCTGAAAACCTGAGATGATCAGAAATTGTTGGTTCCTTTAAATCAGACCCCTTTACTGCAGCTTTCCCTTAAAGGTCAAATAATATAATCACTTTTTGTTTACCATGTTTTAACCATTTATTTATTTTAATTTAATTTTATGGTTTCAAATATTTCTTTAAACCTCTGTTTTTAATTTTTTCTGTACAGCCATACCTTCTGTGTGAATGCTCTTTAAACTCGCCTTACCAAGAAAAGAATTTACACTATGATCTCCATGTTACAAAAACCCAAATATCTTTTGGTACTCTTTAAAGTACAAAGACAATAGTTTTACAGCTACTTCTGACATGATTTATTTAAATACAGAAACTTACTTTTTATTGAACGCAGCCAACAGTCTCGGGTCAAGAATGTTCTCCTGTGGCTCCCAGCTGTTGTGTCTGAAAAATATAGAAAGTGATCAAAGTCTGGTCCAGTCGGGTTCAAGGAACCTCCATGTTCTCTGATCCCATGTTCAATATAAGAGGCTCTTGATCCAGAAACAGAGGAGTCTATTGTTCAAGCAGCCACAAACTGGGTTTGGGTAACCTGGACCCTGCCTGACAGAGAGAGACGGGTTCTTTAATGACTGGCTGAAAGTCATTGGCAGGATTTCCTAACAGGAAACGATCATTTTATACTAAAGCTCAGCAGGATTTCTGAAAATCTTCCTGGTACCATAACAATAAAATATTTAGCCAGAACCGTCAAAAGCACAATATCCAAAATATCCATATTATTATGTGTTATCGGGTCCTGATCTGCAAGAGCAAACTAGAACAAAGCTCTAAAACGTGAAGGTGCCAACTGTTGGACCAACAATCCAGATGTTTTGACCATCAAACCTAAAACCATCCAGCTGCTGAGCAAACATTAGGCAGGAATGTCCTCCAGGACTAGAAGCTTTCCTTAATTTCTTCCAAAAAGACATTTATTAAGTTTACTTGATCGGTTCTGAGGGATTCCATTTAAATTAGCATTTTATTTCTTCCTTGCCCTTATGTAATGCTTAATCAACTGATGTATTTCTTACATTTTATTGTACTCTTCTTCTCCTTCTGGTGTACTCGTGTATGAATGGTCCGATATAAATAACGGCTCTAGAGAAGTTATGAAACTCGGTTGTACATCTGCCTCTTTCCTAACTTTTTAAAAGCCTTATATGGCATCAAAATCAACTTTCAGGTGTCTTTGTCCTAACCGGCTAAAATATCATTTTCTGCTTATCGACTTTAAAAGGCTTTTGCAGATTTTCAGGGATGTTGCTCGTTTTTCCCCTTCGTACCTTTGCAGTTCGGTCACTTTGAACCTGGTACAGACATCTGGGACAGGACATTTCCTACCAATCCTGCGTCAGTTCGTACTGCTCTGGGGAGACGTTACATACCTGCTGTGACAACCAAAGATTTCCAGTAATTTTCTATTTCCTTCTCAGAGGCAACTGTAAGGAAATGTGTTTTTTAGAGCTGCACGATATCAGGAGAACACGTAACTGCGATACTATGATGATACCGATTCCAGTTAACCAAATTTTTTCTGACACTTTTCTTTTTCTACCATTACATAATGTCCCTACGACTCTGACAGTTTTAGCATCTTATCCACTAAAGACAAATGGTAAATGGCCTGCATTTGTATAGCGCTTTATCAAGTCCCCAAAGACCCCGAAGCGCTTCACACTACACTCAGTCATCCACCCATTCACACACGGACAGTGGTGTAGCCACAGCTGCCCTGGGGCAAGACTGACAGAAGTGAGGCTGCCATACACAGGCGCCACTGAGCCCTCTGACCACCATCAGCAGGCAAGGCAGGTGAAATTGAATGCCCAAAGACACAACGACTGAGACAGAGAGAGCGGGGGTTCGAACCGACAACCCACCATTACAGGACGAACTCCTACCACTGCCGCCCGATGTGGGCATTAAGGGCAATTAGAGTCCATCCAACTGACCAAATATATTCTCTATTTGCTGAGCATGAATGCACTTGGAATTATAACATCCAATCAAATGTTGCATCCAAGCTGTCCTTTGCATTTTGGATATTGAACAGTTTTAAGACTCCGGTACATAAAATCTACCAGCAGGATGGGACCCGGGTGTTGATTTGAGACATTTGGGCCAAATATTCTACCAACAGGCTCATTAAAAATAGATTTACTAAGAAACACATAGATGAGGTCAATACCAATTTCAACATATGTCCCTAACTTTTATCTGAGTTTTAGAAACTCAAAGGTTCAGTTAAAGTAAATCCTCCTGGTTAACACATTAATAGACTGAATGGTGGGAGTTTCTAGTTTTGATGCATTTGATGAATAGCAGAAACAAACGAACAGTTTTTTAGGAATCTGACCTAAATCACCTACTAGAGCTGAACAGGTCAAATCTGCTGATTACAACTCTGGCCGACATTAAAGCATCAGCAGGCTTCCAAGGTACAGCCTGACGAGTAAAACATCATGTGCAGAAAAGTCAAACCTGCATGGCTCACTGATTATTCAGGTGACATCTTCCTCATACATGTCTGTGCAAATCCAGCGTAACGATGCTGGTCAGAACTGGAGCAGAAATTACAGGCCTGCCTTGAAGCTTCCAGAATTAGTAGTTTTATTTTTAATCAGCTTCCACTCTCTGCTGGGGTGAATTACACACAGACTGTTCTCAACACAGAGGGCTTTTAAATCACCGGGTAGGGTGTTGGTTTGTTAGGTCTCACAAGCTACTGTTCTCAGACGACCTTTTCTTCCTTACCAGACAAGTTCCCATAGAAATCTCAACTTTATTAACTCATCTTCAAGCTCAAGATTTTGCTATCCCTACTTTTCTTAGATGTATCTTTACACATCTTTTGGACTGAAGTTTAAGCCACAAACCTGAAGGAACATTTGTAAACATGATGCAAGCTGTTTAAACTAAGAAAAAGAGCATAGTTGATGATTGAACACTGAAAATGGTGGAAGCTCTTGGCTTTAATGACTTTAAAACGCACCCATTTCAGAATTTAACCTTCAAATTAAGGGAAAATTACCCGATTTTGATCTCTAGCTGCACTTCTTTTTGGTGCAGCAGTTTTTAAGGCACCTGCAGGTTTCCTTCCTCAGCCTGGCTGCATTTATGAGCCCTATTATGAGTCAAAGGAGCTGATCAATACACCGAAGCTAGCGGAAAACTGATCTGCAATGAGCTTTCTCTTTATCCCTGGAAGTGAACAGTCTATTCTGATCAGCAGTCAGAGAAATAATCCACCCCCACCCTCTGCCAACACACAAAGGATGTGGTCCCAACAGAAAGCCACGGAGCTGGCAGGCAACAGTGTGCACTGATGGAGGATTACTGATGGCAAGTGACATGGAAGGAGCAACAAGAGAGAAAAAACTAACATTTCCTGTTATAACCTGATATAACGCTGTATAAAGTAGGTATAGATGTGATTTTTGAAGCTATCGCCAGCCTGGGTGATCTATGTGCAAAATACATCTTAACGGGTAATAAAATCACTGTTTGTGGCTGTCTGTAAAGAGCTGAAGCTGAATCAGTTTAATGTTGCACAGAAAAATCTGGATTTCTGAACAAAAGAAGCAACTAGGAAGGTATAAATAAACAATGCCGAAACGCAAAGCTCAAGTCTGAAGTGTTCTTCTGGTTCTGACTCGGTGCTTTGGACTGGAAAAAAAAGGTAAGGGTTCGGTTCTGATGCAGGCAGCAGGCTCCTATCAGACACGTTGGTGTTGTTTTCATTGTTCGGGCTGAGCAGCGCCACTTGCACTTACTTGGATGACCATCCCCTCCACTTCACCAGAAACTCCAACTTTCCCTGAAACAAGAGCGGAAAAACAGCCACAGCGGAGGGAAACGTTAGTGAGCAGCCGCCGGAGGATGAAAACCGCGGAACGAAAAGTAAGACGTTGTTTCAAGGGGGCCCACCTTTCTGAGTCGTTTGTTCAAAATGCACTCGGCATCAAAAACCTGCTCTCCCACGGCGCTCAGCTCCTCCATGACTGCCTTCACCCACAAAACGGAGGCTTCCTCAGCAGCCAATCAGAGGCGCGATGGGACACCACCGGATGTTCGTTGTGGCGCCTTCAGAATAAAAGCTGTTGATATGTAAAATGGTCAATGTAGAAATACTGTACGTTACAATTATGACCACTTGGTTCCCCTTTTGTGGATAGAACAGCTTGGACTACCTTGAAGGTGTTAGCAGCAGATAATTTGAGTCATGGATCAGACATGGATCATGGAGGAGCTGAGCGCTTTGGGCAAGACACTTCACCCACCTTGCCATGGTGGACAGAGGGCTCGGTGGCACCTTTTGTATGGCAGCCTCACTTCTGTGTTGCTCACCACTCTCAGCATATGAATGAGTGGCTTTGGGGTCTCTGGGATTTGATAAAGCATTTTACAACTGCAGTCCAATTACCATTTATTAGTCCAGAAACAATCAATTCAAGTCCAAGTCAACACCAAGGCCCGTTGTGGTGCTTCTCAAGCAAATTTCTGAACCATTTGTCTTTGTGGCAGGGAGCGTTGTAGATTTTAAGAGAAACACGAATATGTCAAACACTATTTCCATCTTGGGAGAAGAAGTGAAGGAGTATAAATACCTCGGTGTTCACCTGGACAACAGACTAGAGTGGAGATGCAACTGTGAAGCCATCTACAAGAAGGGACAGAGCAGACTGTACTTCTTGAGGAAGCTTAGGACCTTCAGTGTTTCCAGCAAGATGCTGCATATCTTCTCTAAGTCTGTTGTGGAGAGTGTGATCTCTTCTACCATCATCTGCTGGGGAAGCAGCATCAGAGCCAGAGACTTAAAAAAGCTCAACAAGCTGATAAAGAAGGCTGGCTCTGTTCTGGGGACTCCTCTGGAACCTCTGGAGATCATTGTGGAAAGAAGGATTCTTCATAAAATGAAGAACATTATGGAGAACCCTGAGCATCCTCTTCATGAGACTGTCTTACAACACCAAAGTGTCTTCAGTCAGAGGCTTCTTCAGATCTGCTGTAAGACGGAGCGCTACAGGAGATGCTTCCTGCCCACAGCCAGACTATGATCATACTATCAACCACTTGCAGACCATCAACAACCTCCAATAAGAAAAACATAGATGCTGAATTATTTGAACTCTTTATTTTACTTTAAAGTTGAAATTAAATATTCCTCCATTAATAACAACATATATATGACAGCATATAGTCAGTAAACATTATATTTAACATATGAAATAAGTTTAATTTATTAGTAGTTAAAGGTTTTGATAGAACTGAAGTGCACAAACTTTTATTGATACCTATAAATGACAAAGAAAATTAGAGTAACACAAGCTTAGAGAGCTGGCATTTTGATATGAACGATAGATTTAAAGTTAGTCTTTAGTTTAATTAAATTGGTTTAATTTTGACATTCTTGACCGGAAGTGCTATGATTCTTGACGCAGCTTGACTGTGAAACAGCGAGGCGGGTAAATCAGACTATGAAATATGACACTCTGCAGCTACCGTAGGCTCATTGAAACAAACATGATCATTTGTTGCCTACTAATAAAAATTTAAAAACAAAATTATTTTTTTTTTTCTTTTTCAGGAAACCTGATGAATTAATGCAGCAGAAACGTCTCTGCCTTTGCTTGAAACTAAATAAATTGACATCATTTAATTACCAGTTTATTTTACAGGATACAACAGAGATATTAAGACATATGAAAGAGAGCAGCATTATTATCCAAAACATCCATGTACTGTAGACTCACATAAAATTAAACTAAATAGCTACTTCATGTATTTATTTCCACATTTCTTAATTTGTGGTCTTTGTCAAGAACTCTGTAATTTTCTACACACAGTCCCACAATTCCCAGTGATTTATGCTGTGAGAGAAAAATGTCCACAGGCAGACATTTCTCCGTCCAGAGCGAAGGAATAAAGTTTTTTTTATGTGACGATCAGAGTGAAGTTTTTTTTGTCTTCTCTTCTTCTGTTGAACTCTCCAATCTGAAACAGATGCAAGGACTGTAATCAAGGCTGAGAGAGAGAAAGTTTGCTTTTATTCCTAAAAGCAAACTCTTGAAAAATAAAAATAAAAAGAACTGAATACATTCCTTTATGTGCTATATCGTAATATAAGACTCGTTTTCTAGAATCCTTGGTCCTTACCGTTTATTCTTTCGTTTTCTCTGGAGGATTTTGTATGATGTTGCTACTGTGAAAACTAATAGGAGAAATCCAGCTACTGCAGAGAGGCCAATAAAGCCGTTTTTCCAGTAATTAACAGTTTTACCTAAAAGGATAAAGTGAGAGAAAAGAAACATTGAATTATGTGTTTTTTAAACATCATTTCTAAAGTTTCTTCAGTGCTTAAAAAATGAACAGTTTGCAGTAAAGAACTCTGACCCATGGTGCAGCTAATAGACCACTTTGAATATGAATCCTACACACGTAACTTTTTATATTTCAACTTAATCAACTTGACTTACATTGTTTAATATCACAAATGATGCAGGCGCTGCAAAGAGCAATTCAATGTGTTCAGTAGTTGAAATTAGTAATGTTTTCATAAAGCACATTTGAAAATAACCACACAGCTGACAAAAATAATGGGTCAAACTAAACGAGAAAACAAAATAAAGTTGCAAAATCAAAAGGGACAATGAAAATAGCCAAAACACCACCATATCATTTACTAAAACCTCATATCTCTACGGCTGAAGGTAAAAATAAGTGTTAAACAGGATTATAGTGAAGATGTCTTGATATGTAAAACCCAAAAATGACTGTTAGATATGAATAGCAGAAGACCCAAAATAGATCCCTGAGGAACCTCACAAGTCAGAGAGGCTGCAGAAGAAGAATGTTTTCCTAATCAAACTGGAAACGTCCTTTTTGCCAGGAAGTGAGTCCGAGTATTATGTATATTGATTTATAAAGCCATTGTTTTACAACAAAATGGAGGCATTTTGGAAAAATTTATCTGTTATAGTTTAGCAGAAAAAGACGGCTATGAATGGAAATATCTACCTTTCATTAAAGGTTTCAAGATTTAGTTGGTTGTCAGAAATCGAACAAAATGTTTGTTATTGCAGGAAATATTTCCTTTAATAAATATACATTTCTGTTTTAGTGGAGTTTTGTTTAAAACATATTTTTTGTTGACATTTGCGCTTGAACTAACCAAGGGACCCAGGGCTGCCTCAGAACAGGAGGCTAATGAAGCAAGCTTAAATGTTTCCATCATTCTACTTTTTTTTATCCTTAAACATTATTCTTTTAAACCAGTTTAAATCCCATCAGGAAAGTCACCAGAACAGTGTGGTTGCTGTATTGTAACCCTCCAGATGTGAACAGCAGTCTGGAGAGTTGGATGATGAAGCAGAGGCAGGGAAACTCACCGTCAGCGCTCGTCACCAGCATGCGCTGCGTGGCGCTCAGGTGGCCGTCGTTGAGCTCAGGCTGGATGCCCAGAATGTGACACATCAGCGGGTAGATGTTCACCGTCTCAAACGGCCCCACTTCGAGGTTCTTGTGGAAAGCCGGACCCACGGCCCTGAAGAAGGGCTTCATGTCCATCTCCTGGTTGTCAAAGCCATGCTCTCCTTTGTTGAACTGAACTGGGAAATACTGCAAGGACAGGATGTGGATGATGTAACACATTTTGGAAGGATCAGTCAGAGTGTAACTTTCAGAAGCAGTCATTTTAACAAGGACTTCACAGCTTGGCCTACTTCCAGCAGAGGGAGGTATTGGCTAAGAATAGAGTCAGTTTACTGCTGTGATGGCCTTTTCTCCTTTTATAATTGCTCTCAACCCATGACCCTGTTTAAATGACATCATTTTAATATATCTGGACTTTTTTACATTTCACATAAGATGCAAACTTATAATAATTCATTGTATATTATGGCTAAAAGTAAGTAAATAAGTAAAACACCCAGTTATCTAAGTAATTGCATAACACTCTTAATGAGCTTATCTTTCTCTAGGATCAACCCAAATCGTCTATAAGCCATAAAGGGAGGGAACAAAGAGTCGGCTAATGTCCTGATCGCTGCTGGTCGCATCCTCAAGATGTGAGATAACCCACTTTCACAGAGTGTTCTGTTTCTTTTGCTCTTTAAGTCCTGATGTGGTGCTTCACAGGTTAGACTGACAACGTTGAGCTGAAGGCTGCGCAGCGGCTAAGTGAGTGCAGAGCCAAATGAAAATGCTAATTTTGAATTTCAAGGCATGAAAAGCTTCGCAGAGCATTCGAGAGCGCTGCGTGTCACCAGCCAGGCCTGGATTATCCGTGCAAATGCACTTGATTAAAACTGTAATGTGCCAAGATTAAAATTTCACTCCTGTTTCTGATTGAAAGGAGCTCAGTTTCACAACTTCCAGAGAGCAAATTCTGGGGCTAATTTAATTACATCGGAGGTCAAGACGTGAGGATATTTCTGGAGTGAACCCAATGGCACTCACATCAGTTATTGGCCTTATTATCTCCGTCTGGACATAAGTGCGCATCATTTTCTTTCCTTGTGACCAATCAAGTGGATCATAATCGCAATTTTACTGGCAGCTGTTAATGCTACCAAAGCTGGTTTTGAGATGCTTGCAGTTTAAAATGGGGCATCCTGGATGTGGCACAAATGGCAAATTATTTTACCCTTTAAAGGGTAAATCAATGAGACTTGCTGTGGGGAGGGAACTGTCAGAGTTCCTGTCACTTTGGCTTTAAACTGTCCTTCATGATGTACGTCAGGTCATTTATAAGCAGAAACATCAGATTTGTGTTTTCCTGCTGCAGGTTAAGGTGTGGTTCAATAAATTAGTATATAATCTCACACAGCGTGATACGTTTCAAACATTTCATTCTTTCTTTTGCTTTTGGTGATTGTTGCTTACAGCTGATGAAAACACAAAAATCCGTTTCCTAGAACCTTAAAATATTACATCAGTCCAGAAAAAAGTATTTTAATCCAAAATTGTGGACCTACAGAAGAGTATGTTTATATTCTGTGCAGAATCTGCACTCAGTACCTGGTCTGGGCTCCTTTTGCATAAATAACTGCATCATTGCAGTGTAGCAAGGAAGTGATCAGCCTGTGGTTCTGCTGAGGTGTTCAGGAAGCCCAGGTTGTTTGGATAGTGGTCTCCAGGTCATCTGCATTGTTGATTCTGGTGTCTCTCATCTTCTTCTTGACCACTTCTTGACCACAGTCAATAGGTTCTTTGTGGGATTTGAGTCAGGCCAGTTTGCTGGTGTTACCATGGTGATTTAAGCAAGTATTGGTAACTTTGGCAATGTGGGCCGGTACCAAGTCCTGCTGCAAAATGAAATCAGCATCTCCATAAAGCTTGACAGCAGAGGGAAGCATCACCTGATCTAAAATTTCCTGGTAGATGCCTGCGTTGACTGTGGACCAGTGGACCAGAACCAGCAGATGACAAGGCACCCCACGTTAACACTGACTGTGGAAACCTAACATTGCACTTCAAGCAATTTGGATTCTGAGCCTCTCCATTCTTCCTCCATACTCTGAGACATTCACTTCTAAATGAAGTCCAAAATTTACTATCATCTGAAAAGAGGACTTTGGACCGCAGAGAAACAGTCCAGTTCATTTCTCCTTAGCCAAGGTAGATGCTTCTGACGTTGTGACTGGTTCAGGAGTGGCTTACCAGAAGATATGGAACAGTTTAGCCCATGTCCTGAAATGTGTGTATGGTGGATTTTCAGGTTCTCAATCCAGCTGCAGTACACATGTTGTGAATCTCGCGAAACTCTTGAATGGGCTTTGCTTAATAATCCTCTCAAAGCTGCAATTATCACAGATTCTTGTGCACCTTTTTTAGCCCACTTTTTCTTTTCACAGAACTTTCCACCTATATGCTTGGATACACCTCTGTGAATAGCCAGCTTTTTTAGCAACGAGATTTACCTTCCCTGTAGTAGGCATCAGTGACTGTCTGCTGGGCAACTGTACCGTCTTCTCTATTATTGTGAAGGTCATAGCATGATCATAAAATCATATTTCTGTGTTAAAAATCTTATTTTATTGATCTGATGAAATATTTTAATATTTTATTAATAGAACAGAATAAGGGCTTGAAATGTATCACTGTGCATGTGTAGTGAACACCCACCTCTTAGTTATTAGATGCAGATGCAGTCTTTTGAGCAAAAACAAATTTAAACCAATATACGCACCCCATTGAGAACGTATCCAGGGTCAGTCCATAAAATGATGGGCGGGATGCGGTCATTGTTTGAGAAGTGAAGGTGCTCCGGCATCTCCTCCTTCTTATACACATGCAGGTGTGGGTGAGCCCCCTTCAGGGCGTTGTAAACCGTCTCCAGCTTTCCGGGCTTAGGCAGCAGCATCCCGGATGGTCCGTAGTCCAACAGGTGGAAGGACACATCTTGAAAGTTAAATCCAGGGATTTTTGACAGGGTGATTTCTTCCAGCTGAGCACCACGATAGATGGAAGTCATGCCGTGGTCTGCTGTGATGATGATGTTCAGTTGTTTGGTCAGCCCGTGATTTTCAGTTGAGTTTCGGATGTAGCCCACGGTTCTGTCCACTTGCTTCACCATCTCTCTGCGTTCTGGTGAGTCAGGGCCGTATCTGTGGCCGGTGCCGTCTGGTTCACCGAAGTACATAGACACAAAGTCCAGATCCTGATCTCTGAACCAGTCCATCACCTTGTCTGTGTTCTCGTACCAAGCGGTCTCATTCTTGTAGTTGTAACGGATGGGCTCCACTTCGCGCATCATAGCAACCTGTCCCTGGTAACTGGAAGCTGTTCCAGGAAAGTGAAGAGAGCCAGCTTTCAGACCCTGGAAAGGTAAAAAAGGGACATTGCATATAACGTGTGTGCTGAATATATTGACAGATAGGTACAGGCTTCATCAGGTCGTAAAGCGGGTCATAGTAGTGGTTCTGACACAAATGGCACCCTGGGGCAAGTCCCTTCCTCATAGTAATTGTATAAACTACAGAAACGAATAAAGTTTTCATCAGTTTCAGTTTGTATTTTAAATAATCTCTGTTCCGTGTAAAATAATCCAATTCAGGACAGGTATTTTAGATGTTGAGTAGATGCGGACTAGATATCTAAAAAATGAAATGGCCCTTTAATTCTCTGCTGCATGCCACCCTGGGCAGTGAGCCATACAGCACCCACAGCTGGGTTAGGAAATCCAAACTATATATCGTGCCTTTAACTTTTCCTCCACATCCAGGTAAACCTTTTGTGTAATCTTTATCTCGTAACATCTAGGCCTGCAGAAGAACTTCAGAGCTGTTTGAAGAACAGAAAGGGGTTCTGTTGCTAAGATGGAAATGGTTCTGCTCAGACCTGTCGCTGCGCTGTGATCCAGATTGGCAGTGTGCCGTTGTCCCACCACTCGTTCACAAACTGGGTCTGATAGTAGGGCTTCTTCTCCATCGTCGTGGTGTTGAACCACATGTTGTGGATCACCCCATGATTCTCAATGTAACGGCCTGTGGAGGAGAACCCCCATCAGATGGCTTGCAGTCCATATTCACAGATATTGATTCAACATCTAATTTGTTTCTCCTGTTTGTTTTCAGTTGTTTCAAAGTAAAATCAAATCATTTTCCAATTCTGTCATAATAAGCAGATCCTTAACCACATAAACTGTTGCAGAAAGTGAAACATTTTACCTGTAAGGAGGGTGAAGTGCGTAGGACTGGTGACGGTGATGTATGGAGGAGTAACATAATGGGCCTTTACTCCGTCTATGGCCATCTGGTCAAGGTTTGGAGTGTCCACATCATGGTCGTAGTCCCACCGGAAACCGTCGAAGGATATGAGCAGCAGCTTCTGCCTCTCTCTGTTTACCGGGACTCCGAGGGTGAAGGAGGCCCAGAGGATGCAAAGACTTACAGCCCACAGCATGATGAATGCCTCAAGGATCTGAACTGACCCCGCCCTTCGATTGAGACTTTAACTCACAGGAGATCCCACCTCTTTTCAGTTCTCTTTCAGTTCAGTTCATGTTCTGAACAAAGTTTCACTAAGTTATCTGTTTGTATTGATTAGATGGACTTTATCTTGGCTGTTTCAGCCTTCCGCCAGATGATTTTTATGAGCCAGTTTTATGGCTGAGACTTGTTTTCACTGTGAATCCCTCCACCCTCCTTCATTCCCAGTCATTTGAGTCTAGAGTACTGGCAGTAAAGCAGATTAATCTCTTCGAGCATGTTGCTCGTTTCTCCTCTTACTCAGTTGTTGATGCTGCCTTTCTGCTCGTCTGTGTCTCGGAGTTTCTGGTGAATCACTGATGATGGGGGAACGACACTTTGATGGCTTTCACCTTGAGTTGGGATGGCGCATGATTGATCTGACATCAGGAAAATGAAGAGAATGAGAGTATATATCTCATCATCAGGTAGCAGTGGTCCCTTGGGAAGCAAAGACCCTAATAGACCTATTTCTCGTAATGTCTCAGTAGATTTCCCTTTTGGATGTTGTTCGAATTCTTATAAAACTTGAATTGCAGCAGCCATGAGCAGGACAAAACTATTTTAAAAAGTGTTTCACATCAGATCATTTTTGTCAACATCACTGCATTCTGAGGTAACCTTATCATTGTCCATTAAGTTGCTGGACCAGCTAACTCTTCAGTTTTGTTCTTTATTGTGTGTGTCCTTGACAGAAGTTCATGAGAATAGTCTAATCTTTATGGAGATAAGGGATAACATTCATCAGCTTTCATTTACCTTATCCATATTCATCAACTTTCTCATATTAACTCTATCGGCCCGTTGTCCACTGTCAGCAAGATTTGGCGAGGTGTTTTGAACTGCTGAGACCTATGAAAGGCTCAGATCTTTGCTATAAGAACTTTATCAAACACACACATTTAGAACTTGTGGGGCAAGCAAACTTTATTTGACCCTCTCAGTCCTGCGCAGGATTTCCTGCGGGATTCTCCCATTTTTGTCTTCAAGAAAATGTGAGGTTCTTGCCTTCAGCTCTCCCTGCTGTGGTACACCTTTCCCACACAAACAGCCAGAAAAACGGCCTCAGCAGCTGCAGCTGGTAAATGTAGAGTGTAGGAGAAGTACATAAATTAGGACTCTGCATTGCTCATACTGGTGCATATTTTAGAAAAGTGTCTAAATCTACTCTGAATTGTCTTACATTCAGGGGGAAAAGGACTGATGCAGTGATAGGATAATCTATGTCCACCCTTGCTGATTCTATAGGATTTAACAAGAAAAGCAGCTGCCAGGTGCTGCTGATTGAATGCACTTAATTAATTGATCATCACCAAATATGATCACCTTTATAAAAGCAGGCGATTTGTCAGTTTGCTGCTATGAAGCATGCATGTGCATGTTGGGGTCATTGAAAAATGGAGAAAGAATGCCTTGATAGGACTTCCTGGTGTTTAGGAGTTCCTCTCTGGTGAATACATAAGTGACCACATAATAGTGGTAGAGAGCGCAATTAACACACAAAAACAATGAAAGTACAAGAGAGCAAAGTACCGAGGCGTCCATCTGCAGCGTCATCTTGGATGTAGACAAGGATGTTAAAAATTGACTGAACAAGTATTTCTTGTTTGGAAGCAAAACCAGAAGAAATCTGTAAGAGCGTAAACACTTTTCACCCACAGCATTGAATGGAGAAAATTAAGAGTAGTTTACTGTACAAGACTCCAAATGTTATCCCATTATTTACTATTTGTTGCCATAAATCTTAAAAGATTAGACCTTTCTGTTCTAGATAAAAAGATAAATACCAAGGATATTATCGTGTTATCTTTAGTTGCTCTGAACACAGCTCTAAAGCTGCATTGTGGGGAATAAAATAAATGTTTACTGTGTTTCAGCTTTAAAGCCTTCTGGATGCATGGATTTACTCTAATCTTCATACAGCAAGCTAAATGTCACCAGAAACTTTTAAAAAACATTTTTTTCTTTTCATCTTGAAGTTAAGACAGTTTAAATGAACCACATTTTAAAGTCTGAAGAGTCTTGTGGGTGTTTTCAAGTTGTACCTCACTCTCCAACTTGTCTGAGAAACAAGCAGACTTTCCCACACGCCTGATCTTGAATCAGAATTGCTGATGAAAGATGAGTGAGATCCAAATTTAAAATACATAAACACAACCACACCTCCGCAGAATGAAAACAAATCCTCTGCTGCATCTGTATTCGGCTCACTTTGGAGTTTGAATCGAGGCTGTTCTCCTCCCTGCTGTGGCTGGAAGTAGACCATCAAGTCCATGCCAGTGTGCTGTGATCGATGCGTTTTGAATTGTGTGCAAACAAACTTTTAATGCATGAATGACTTTTTATCAGATTATGTGCAAGCAAGTCCAAGTAGAAACCTCTAAACCGCAGGGAAACTCGAATGGAAGTGCACGTGTAGTAAATAACCGCTACCAATACAACATTTTAATGGGCCTGTTCAACATACTTAATCGCTGTCATGCTGTAGGAACCCAGTGTGCAGCTTTACCTTCTTTGGCTGAGTGTAATGAAAAGCTGGGATATAAAATCAGAACCATCTGTGGGATCGTAAAAACAAATTTAAATGCGTCCCAGAAATGACGGAGGATGCTGCCTTTTACATTCAGCTATAAGCACAGAGCGCCACCCTGCTGCAACTCAGCTCATTATGTAACGGTTCATTTAGCAGCTGACTTGTTTGGAGAAAACATTATGACATGGTTAATGCAAGCAGAACACTGATAGTAATAAACTGTCTCTGGATATCTACAAGCATCGACATGACATTTTCAGGGTTTTCATGAATAGTTCAGAGCTTTTACAGACAGGTACAGCATGAATAACAGATCTTTAATAACTAAAGTCACAAATGACTAAGGCAGAATGTGGGTGTTTAAAACAGTAGTAAAGTGGACAGTTGTGATGAAAATGAAAAATAAACTTAGAAACAATTAAAACAGGAAATCTGGAAATCGATCCACCAAGCAGACGCATATATTAAACAGGACATACCTAAAGAGATCAATACAACTTTAATAACCTCTTAAAACAGACAAAATGATCAGAGCTTTGCATCTTATTATCACAATTAGCTTGGCTAGCATGTCTAAAACAGCAGTCTGTGTGTTCAGTGTATACCAGTGGTAAAAAGTTAAAACCATGTTTTTCTCACTGTCGGACATTAAATCAGCCTCCATCGTTTTTATTTAGGGATCCTCCACCCGCTCACCAGATGCTTGGGTCAGTCTTCACATTAAAGTTCAAGCAGGATCAGTTGTCTGTTAGATCCAGCCTAAGAGATAATGTTGTGAACACATTCAGGAAACTAAATATGATTTCCAAGACTGGCCACCAGTACTGAGCGCTGAACACTAGAAGCACAACTCTGAACATCCCACCAGCCTTGAAGACATTGGTTCTTCTGTGAGCTATTTGGTGTTTAGCAGGATGTTGGTGAAGGTGATGGACTCTCTAGCTGTCTTCAGCACCTGGTCATGGAATCTCTTCTCATAGTGAATCTGCACATCTGCTAGACCACACCATGATGCTACCACTACCATGCTTGATACATGTTCAGGATCAGTATACCAGTTCCAGAGCAAAGGGGGGACACCAGAATCTCAGCAAATCATCACATCAGTTTTTTATGTGGATTTTCTGCTAAGAATATAATGAATCTGAGGAAACTGAAGACTACAGTTTTGCTCATTTGCACAAAAAACATTCTTACTTAATGTTGCTGAGGTAACAGAAATGATTTATTTTAACTAATTATTCAATTAACATGTAACCAATCCTAGTTTTGCATTTTTGTTTATCTGCTTTGCCAATATGTAACCTGTTCTGATAGATAGGTTCTCATAAATGTCCCATGTCAAAAACTGTATGGCTACAGATGTTTAAAACAGGTCATAGCTTTATAACACTGCTATTAGTTTGAAATAGTTAAAGATGTTGGGAAGTGTTTAGGTTCTCTGAGCATTTAGACGTTCCTGCCTTGATTTTATGTGTTATTTCTATGAATCTATGGTCTCATGTTCCTTGTGTCAGAATGGCTGGGGTGTTAACTCTTGCTAATTAGCAACAACTGCTCCACCCTTAGCAAGTACAAAGACATATAGGCAGGGATTAGAAGAAGAGAGGAGAAATAATTATTGTCATATTGGTTAATTAGAAGACATTTTTCAAATGACAGCATGAAAACAATACAATGCTGTGAAATTAAATGAGCTTTCAGATAATTAATCAAATCTGCAGCTTCCCTCTGCCTTATTGAGCAAAGTGAACTTCATCATGAAGCTGTTTTAGTGCAGTAAACTTTCACTGCTCCGAGCTGATGGGGAACAGAAGTTCAGTGAAAAAATGTAAAATAAATATTTATTTATGAAGCTATGGTGAAAACAGGCAGAGTTCAGAAACATGAAATACCAGAGAAACTGAGTTTGTAGCTCTTATGAGGGGCTGGTCCATGTGAGCTGGAATATTTTTTAATGTATTGCTGGTTTATAAGAACATTTTGGAACTAAAAACACTTGAAGCAGACCAAGTTCATGAAGAGCTCAAATAACCCCAGGCCCAATCCAAATACGTTCACTTGTTGTTTATTGCAGCTGTTTCCTAAACAAAATAAGTACATACATAGATTATTATAAATACACCCACATAGGCCACTTTATAAGGTATACCACATAGGCCACTTTATAAGGTATACCTTGCTAATACCAGGCTGGACAATCTGTTACCTTCAGAACCATCTTAATACCTGGAGGCATAGTTTTAACAAGGCATCTGAAAAGTTGTGGGTCTTCATTTTTTTAACACCGTTATGGCTTCCTAACGGTGCATAGAAAGGTTAGCGAGGTTGCATAATTACAGGATGTAATTCCGGGTATTTAGAGGGTTTTACGGTACATTTTCAATATTATTTCTGAGATTAAAGATGCAACAAACAACTGCTATTTTCACTGAAATTCCACCATGAAAAAACAGTCTACACGTTAACATTAAGGTAGTGTTACAGAACCAACACATTACCTCTAAAGGTGGGTTCTGTCAGAAATCAGCCTCCCACCATCCTAGCAGTGCTGCAAGCTTTCCAGCTGAAGATCTAATTTGAGGATGAAACTTTACGGCATGGAAAGCGATGCTAGATTCCTGTAATCTCTGGGAATCACAGATTCTACATTAAACCAGTTAGCTCTTCATTTTCTTCTTTGCTGCTTTACTGAAACGTTTTTCCTGCTGGGGTTTGGCTCAGGTGGTGTCCTGCCCTTCTTCACCAGTCTGCAAACTTTCTAGCTAAAGACTCCCCCCAAATGTCCATAAATGGAGTGCACACAGAAAGAAATCAGCATCATCACATTTTATCTCCATAAACCACAGGCTCTCCCCAATATCCAGTCAGTGTTAGTTTGACTTATTTTTCTCGTCGGTCCTTCTGCCTTGCCTCAATAGCTGTTTTATTGTTGTCTCACTTTACAGTTTTTTGTGGGATTTACACTGCTTAGAGTCCTAAATGCAGCAAAATATTCTTGATTGGCTTATTTATAGAATTTCAGTCAATAAAGACGGTTTTGTATTTGTATTGGACTTATAAGTGAACGGGTTGAGTGAATGGTTGCCTCATCATGGCGGACAGGTTGTTAACACCCGTCAGTCACTCTGCAGTAACTCTTACTACACACAAGGGGTCAGTGTAAAGAATAGACTACTACTACACAGCAGGAATTGTAACAGGAAGTACACTCTTATTTCACAAAAATAGACGTTCAAAATGTAAATTTGCAGAACCAAGACAGTCAAGACTACAGCTGCAGTAATATGGCTTTTTTGTCCAAAAGTGTGAAACTCTTGGTTGAATAAAAATGCAACTGATGAAGTGTGTTACTTTACAAACTGCAACACTGCCTCCTGCACCCCTCCATGCTGAAGATAGAAGGAGAAACATTTTCCTGTTCAAATATGTGGTTGTTTTCCTGTCTGAACAACGTGCAGAAAGAAAGAATGCCAGGCGAGTTAAGCTCTCAGACTCCACCTGTCTCCTTGTGTGTTTGTTACTAGTGTTAGTGGCATTTTGTTGAGGGTCAGTAAAAACTGCTAAAATATTACTACCATCAGCAATACACAGCAGTTATTTTTGTTTATTTGATATACTGCAACAGTTGGACTCCCCTACAGATATTGCTTATTGTATAAACCATCTCTACGCAGCAATGGGCATGTGTGATTATCTGCAGCTTCTCCACCTTATCATGAAATCATCACACCTGACTTGTTTAGACTTTTCTTTTAGTGAGTATGAACGTGCCCATTAATTTACATGTATTTAATGTGTATTGGCGCACAGTGCGATGCACATTTACATCTAGGTGACAATAAAGAGGAATATTTACAATTTACTTCCAATTGAAGCTGTTTCCAATAATTTTATATGGTGTGTCGCATTATTTTATGAGTTTAAAGCTGCAGTAGGGAGTTCTGAGAAAATTGTGGACTTAGCCTAAACATTTGAACAAGCACACCTTACAGGTCCCCCCTCCTTGCTCTCTGCTGTGCCACAGCCCGCCTTCCACAGCTCCTCCCCCACAGCGAAGCCTGCCATAAACGCGCAAGCTAGTAAGCAGGGCTGACGATGACGGTGAATAAACAGCTATGTCACATTCACTGGTAGGGATGAAACATCAACGATATTATTTACATTGACAATGGCCTGCCCATACTTTACTACAAACATGGTCCTCAAATCGTTAGCACAGCGCCATTAGCACAGCTGCAGCACACTGGCAATCTTAAGCTTGAACGGTGAGTGTTGTGTTGGGAAGGGGTGTGATTGACACTGCTTAGGCATTCCTTCTGGCTCTGATTGGTTGGTTCTGAGTGGGAGTGGTGTATTTCAGCAAAGGGCAGTAGGACCTCTGGGAGGAGCCAGAGGAGTTTGATTGTTTTCACAGATTACCTGTCTCATATTGTCAAAGTGACAGTTTTATGGTGCCTGGGAACTGACATTGGGGAAAAAAACCATATAGCGTGAGCACAAAATACTACTTTTTTCCCACAAATACTCATTTGTGCCACAAATGAGTATTTCGTGGGAACGAATTAGTATTTTGTGTGCACGCTTTATATATATGTTTGCCCCATGTCAGTTCCCGGGCGCTGTACAGCTTATACAAAATACATTTCTACAAACATTACAAGCTGCAGCTTTAAATGTGGTCCAGTTTTATCATTCAGGTTGAAATCATAAAATCTCAAAGTCATGAAATCATATCAGGTTTGATGTTCCTTGATTTAAATAAAATTGAAAGGAGTCATATTTAGATGACTTTTAAAACTTTGTAGTTTTTTATTGTCAATTGAAAGAAATTGGCGTGGCTTCCGCACATTTTCGACGCAGGTCACAATTTTGCGTGAATTTCTGCACACTTGCGCCACAAGGTTTTTGTACATAAGCACACTTCTTACATGAAGCCCCAGATGATAACGTTCAATTCAATTTAATTATACAGTCCCAATTTGCAACAAAAATTGTCTCAAGGCACTTCACAAAACAAATCCAGTTTACTCACTGAAATAAAAGATGATGGATTCTGCTGACCTCATGTTGCAACAAGGACAGACTCTTCATACCTGTCATACTGCCACCCTCATTCCTGAAGAGAGCACAGGATTCCTTCTGATGTTGCATCTTTGTCATGTTGCAGTCTGAGCGCAGTTTCTTCATACAGTAAACATGATGACAGACAAGGGCTGAGAGCCAAAGGTTCTCCTGTAGCCAAAAATCCAGGCAAAGGCTCCTTTTTTAAATAAATGTATTCCCTGTCATTCAAAGCTTGCCTCACTGCTGGTTTGCACGGTGAACATTAAAGTCTATGTCAGCGCTTCGTCAAACCAACACTGACCTTGAGCTTCTGTCTGTGTGGCTCAACAAAGCCTCAGTATGAATACGGCTGCTGTAATGTGCGCTGACATTGATTTGATAACAGTGAGATTAACATATAGAGAGGCTGCAGTCATTTCTACCTGAAGTGCACAGCACAGCACACATAACAGACATTATTAAAAGTGAGTAGCAGGAAAGTGACAACAAATATTTCCATAATAAAGCAGCGTTTCCTTCAACAGGCTGCAGCTGTAGCATGTCATTCTTATCTGTTCAAGCCTTGAAGAGGCCATCAAGCTCTATCTTTAGTTATTACCAGCACAGGCTATATGACCTCAGTAAGTAAATAAGAAAAGAAAATAATCAGATTTCTAGTCAATAATTGACTAAAACCAATGGTTGTAAACTGTTCCCCTGCTATTAGAAGAGAGCTGATGTGTACTTTTACCTCCCTGCTTTTTATTATCCTGCCATGTTCAGATCACAGGTTTAACTGCCAAAATGCCAACATTTTATTCGTAATAAAAATTCTTTGTATGAAGACAATAAGTTTGGTTTAGATAAAAACCTTGCTGACATTATCTGAGGAATCCAGACAATTCAGACTCATAAGGTCAGCAGTGTTTTTAAATGGGATCAGAGCTTCACCTGTTATATAAATGGATTTAGAAAGCTCCTTCCAACAAACACTCCATGACCATTATGAGTTACTTAATAATAATAATAATAATAATTTAGACTTTATTGATCTCACAATGGATAAATTATCCTCTGAATTTAACCTATCCCTTAGAAGCAGTAGGCTGCCATTGCATGGCCCCCAGGGAGCATTCAGGGACCCAGAGTGGCAGGCTGTGAGATTCGAACAAGGGTACTTGTGGGTACCTCTGGGGCACACATGCCCACTCTCTAACCACTAGGCCACCACTCCCGCACTTGTCTTATTTTATTGTGATATAAGGTTCAGTAATGCTGTTAGTGAAGTGGTGTCCAAATGTTTTGTCAGGTGGGGAAAAATCGTCGAGTGAAAAGCATTCGTGGGCAAAAAAAAAAAAAAAAAAAAGTATATATTTTATATTTTAAAACTAAAATCACGAATTCATTTCATGTGATTTTTTTTTTTTTACCCCTCCAGGGGCTGTAAGTGGCCCCCGTAACGCATTTCGGACACCCTTGCTGTAGTGGAACCAGTGAACCACAGTTACTGAAATTGTAAAAAACGCTTAATATTCAGTGGTTTAATCGTTTTTTCAAAGTTGTTCCAAAAACATCCTGCTGTCAACACAAGCCGTTCAAACATGTTTTTACCGTGGCACAAATATTTCACTGTATTTTGGTCCAAAAATAATCAGCTAGCTCGAGGTGAGTGAAGACATCAAGCTAGCTGATGTCTTCACATCAGCTAGCTAATGTGAACCTGTGGAAGATTCCAGCTGAAATCACTCCATCAAGCTCTTCAGCAGACTGGTTGATTTAATTGTTCTGAAAGCATTGCTTTGCTTGTGTTACCGTTGGATACCTCCAAGAAAAGCTGCCACCTACATCCCTTTGCATCAAAACAGCCTTACATGAGGAAATTGCTTCAGAGAATCTAGCAGTTGAAAGAAGTTTTTTTTTTTATCTTAAAGGGAAAAGTAATCTGCAAGTAATGGGAAGGTAACTGGTAATTGTTGTGGAATTTTCTTATCAAAGTGGGTAGAAGTTGACTCATAACAAGAGAAAATCCGGACTTTGTCTTATAAGTTTTATTCAAAGGCATTCAGCGTTTGAAGACCCTGACACTGAGGTTAGTCAGTGAAACAGAGCCACGAACAGAAATCACAAACAGTATTTATACTAAAAATGAGGGTGTTATCTCAACTTCAAAGAGTTTTAGAAATATGGCCCCTAGACCCTCCCCGGGTCAGAGTTAACAAAGTTATTTATGAGGGCACCCATCTACCTTCCTTTGAAATATACACTTCAGGAAGGGTTAACCATAAAACTCTCCAGCATGTGAATTTAGAGTCCATCTGCTAAATAAAACAGAACACTCATCAAACACAGAGGTCAGAGGTGAGAGGTAGATGGAAGGTCACCTGTGAGTGATACAACACAGAAACAAATGAGAGAGGTGAAGGGAATATCAGAGCACTTTAAAAGAATTTTCCATTACACTCCTTTCTTCTGATTACAAGATAATCACAAAACTAAAAGAAAATTCTACAAAACCATCACCCAAAGCTTATAATCAAAGTAAAACTAATAAAAGAAAAGAATACATAACAAATACATGTGTTATGTCATGGCTTCCTCTAAGATCTACTGTAAAGCATCTCAAGCAACATAAAATCCATTGGTATCCATACCATCTGCCACTGTAAATGCAGAATCATCACAATCATGACAAACAGAAATTAAGTTCACATCCTCATCAACAGGCAACACAGAAAAACGTACCAGTCTCATCACCATTCCCCTAACCATTGGAATAATACAACATGAAAGAAACATCAAAATCAAAAAGAAACATAAAAGAATCACTCCAATCTTTACTAACCAAGATGTCCATCCACCAGTAAAGAACCAAGACCAAGGAGTCCAAGAGGAACTCATATTCTCCTTCTGTTGGGTCGTCAGCAAGTCCTCAAACTTATCATGAATATTCGTCATGTTCTTAGACACATCGGGAATAAAAGTGCAACATTGTTCCCCAATTAAATGACAAACACCACCCCTCTCAGCTAACAGATAATCCAAAGCCATTCTATTTTGCAAACTCATAGTTCTTATAGCCTGCTGCTCCGTAGGTAGAACAGTGAAACCTTCCTCAGATAAAGCAGTAAGATTTTCTAACTCAACTGACAACTCATTAATCCTATGGGCGGCGTTAGCAGCACCATAATTAGGAAAAATTGTACCCAAAATCCCTTTCCAATGTGGGATCCTAGCTCTCTTTTGCCGTTTGAGCATTGTCTTCCTCTCTAATAATGGGCTGATTGAATCATAAGTCGTGACTGTAGGTAGTAAATGAGCTAGATAACATACTCCAGACCAATTAGCAGGCAGATACAGATATGATCTGTTTCCACACATCCAAACCATGTTCTTAGGACACGAGAACCCATCTCTACTAGGAAAAGTAACAAGAACCCTGGTTAATTTACCTGCCATGCCATACAATTGACTTCCATTCGGTAAGGCTGTAAGATTAAGAGTTAACACAAAAGGATCTGGAGCCAAAGATTCTGAAATAGTATACGGATCAGTTCTGACAGGACAAGGTCTAGATGTATTACTGTGGATCAAGGCACATGAAACTGGTATAATAGTTTTACAACCCACCGTCTTTCCAAGGAAATAAGGTGTGCTTTCCTCCTGAGCAATACAAATATCTGGATCTTTAATTGGATTTCTATTACCCCGAAATCTATAAAGAGTTCCTGTAGACGCACACGTTAAATTAGTCTCACTAGAAAATTTACCAACATTTCTGCTTTTCCGTACCGCATAATTCCTCACCCAAGGAAAAATGACCTCCACCAACCGGTTATCTGGAAAGAAAGTAGCTAGAGTATAAGCAGTATCAATAGGAACTGGTACCAAAAATGGTTGATCATTAATAGCATGTGGAATCAAACAACAAACATAGCAACTATCATTTCTTATCTTCCTCATGGTTTGATGCATCAGTTGCCACCAGACATTATCAGTATGATCATAGTAGTCAGAAAAGTGATGGATCTCTCTTCGAATCAGCTGATGACTATTATTTACACAATTCCTCAAATTAGCCTTACATTGTCTTTGCTGCACCTTTTCCCAAATGAACACAAGAGTTATAAAAATACTTGAAATACCAATCATTAGCATCAGAACAGACCATCTTCCATTTAACTGCATCGTGACCTTGAAGTGGAATGTCCTTTCTTCTGGTACTGAAAGCAAACAGTTTTTTCTCAAAGAAAACAAATTATAAACAACTTTAAAAAAAACAAAAATCCTGCTGCCTCTCCTGAGTGGCTTCTGCGCTTCAAGCTGCCCTGTTACCAGTCTGGTACAGGTGGGCGGTCGTAGGAAGCTCCTCTAGAAATATGTTTAGAAACAGGAACTCTAACCAGCTTGAAGTTAGGCTTCCATAGTCCAACTTATGATTTTTAACTTTCAGGCAATGCGATGGCCTTAAGTAGATTCTGAAATAACGTTGCACTGCCCAAGGGATTATTGTGCCCTTGTAAGAACAGTGTTCTTCAACCACCTGTTCAATCACTCGCCAGTGATCAGCTTACAGTTCTTTATCTTATGGTGGTCCGCTGTCCTCACACCTTTCAGGCCGTGGATGATCCAGTTGGAAGATGACTTGCGTCCTGGAAGCCAGATGAAACTGGAGGAGCTGGAGCTTTCCTGCAGCTTTCCTGCAGCTTTTCTGGCTGTCTAGTAGGATCTGATATGGGCCATTCCAGCACCTGGACTTCCAGTGTTTTCTCCTAAATTCTCTGACCAGAATCCAGTCGCCAGGAATAAAGGACTGGAGGGTGGAAGTGGCTGTTTCTGGTAATGCAGCCTTCACCGTCTGTGAAACTTGAGAAAACACAGTAGACAGGTTTTGACAGTAAAACAACATCCTATCTTCACACAAAGATGTGGAAGAAAATTATCTTGGCAATATCCCCATGTCCAAATTAGGAGACCTGCCACACAGCACTTCAAAAGGACTGAGATTTGCCTGTGTCCTTTGTCTCAATCTCATATAAGTGAGAACAATAGGCAGAGCCTTCACAACACTTGGCTAATTTTCAATTCAAAGTCCCATTCTCAAACCTAAGTGCTTAACTACATGAACTTCATCAAAACATCCAACAAAATCCAAATAATTGATCTTCTGACTTCACCTGATATACTAGCAATGACCATCAGCTAAATATTCTGAATATCAAAAATGTGACATGATGTTTGAGGAAGGTCTGATTACAGGTCAATATTTCATAGTTTCAGAATACCCAAAAATAATTTCAAAAATGGTCTAATCTATGGAGATGTAAAATTTCACAAAAGAATCAACACCATAATTTCAGAGAGGTTTTCATAATGTGGTCTTAGGGAGCTATGCACCATTTATATAAACAAAGTACAACGTTTCTCTCGCATTGTCACTAAGTCCTCACTGGAGGTCTGAGCTACCCTTTTTCCCATGAGTGCTAAAACTTTTGGAACCCCATGTTACTTTATTCTGACATTCCCCTCTTCTGGCGCAGGGTCCAACCCATGCGACAATCCAGCAAAAAGTTTGTACAAAAATGTTTTAGTAACCAAGATCACATAACCTAGAACCAAAGAAATGAATTCTGACATAACTATGTGTCACTATGAATTTAACGAAAGCAACATAAAGAAAATCCAGATGTTTTTAACTGCAATTCAGTTCCATTAACAACTAAACACAAACTGTAATTATTTAGTTCATCAATGTTTCACTTAGAAATTAGTCACATATCATCCTAATTTGTCTTGTACAAAGATGAGTATTAGATTAATGGACATCCAATGTAATTTGGATGAATAAACCCTACAAATTGAATCTAATAAATAATTCCCACCAAGTATAAAGGCATGACTCTGATTCTTTATCAAAAATATATTCCTTACTTTTGCATATCTTGAACTGTCAGCTAGCTTAATGGTACCAGGGAAACTTTCAATCTAATAAATCACCAATGATTCTGTATGCAAAACTAATTCTTCAAACTAGTTTAAACTATTTCATTAACCTTTTAATAGTAAAATACATAAATCTAAAAGTCATGCTACATCCTTAATTATTATACAAAAAAACATGTTTTTAAGGCAACAATCACTACAAGCATTTTGACTCTATTGTCTCTTAAACAGTGTTAAAACTCAGGAAGGGAGGTGCTGAGCGTTACCATGACAGCAAAGGCATGAACCAATCTAGTAGGTGGGCGGAGTCAGGCAGAACTAACCTCTGATTGACAGCCTATGGGCGGACCCACAGTTTCTTCATCCCATCCCACATTAGTGTAACTTAAACTGCAAAGCTATTAACATGCACCTACCTCAGAAACAAGCTGCTTCTTAACTCTCCTGAAAACTCAAAGTTTTAATCAATCTGAGATTTAGAAACATTATTCCAAACATGGATTATTGTTTCATGCAACATATAATCAAACATTCATACCAACAAAACAAAGACAAAACATCAGAGACAGACAAATGGCCAAATTTGAAGCTTCAAGAATTCAAAGAAATTTTTAACAATCTCTTTTCAGAATATGTTTTCTCAACCATATCTTTTAATGCTATAATTGATCAATGTTGTTATGACAATCTTCAGGATTGTTTTTTTTAAAAATGAGTGCACATAGTCCAAAGAGATCTCAAAGTATTTAGAAGCACAGCAACAGTTTTCTCTTATATGAATCCAAATTTACTGATGCTGAAACCTTTTGCTAATTCTTTGTACTGTAACTCTGTAATAATAATAACTACAATCCTGAGAGTTATTGTTATAGTTCTCTTTTTGTTTGGCTCAATTTGATCGCAGCTGCATTGCAGAATTTCAAGTTAAATGCAAAGAAGTATTTTTAATTTAATTCAATTCAAATTCAAAGATACTTTATTGATCCCCGAGGGGAAATTAGAAAAGTCAGCATTGACATTTTTATGTTATACCCAAACTAAACAAAACTGCAGTGTTTGACTTAATCATAAATTAAGATAAGAAGCTTGTCTCCAAACTGGACTTTTTCCCACATAATGTTTCAAAAAAGAACAAACATCATTTTCTTTAATTTGGCTATTTAAATTTTGAGAGTTGGGGAGAACTTATCACTAGAACCCCTCTTTAATAATCCAATGGTGATAAATGTTCCAATATTTTATCTCTTAGTAATCTGAAATCACCTTGTGTACCTTTGTACTCCTATGTATTCCTTTAATCTTTAAACCCTAAGAAATCAAACAAGGAGACTTGAGTTTGAGCCGACCATCCTCTTACTGTTAAGAGAGCCTTTATTTCTTTTCTTTTCCTAAAATAAAGGATTTTACTTGTCTTTATTCCGTTATACAAGTCCTAACCTTGGTTCCAAAACTAAACTCTTCAACCCCAATCTGTGTTCACCAGAGTAGAAATTTTGAGTATTATTGCATTTCAAAGTCACCAAAATGACTGGAACTCATCATTGGCTTAGATCTATTTTAATAAGTAATCAGCCTACCTTTAATTAAGTCTTATAATTTCATGGACCCAAAATCTATGGCTTACAGGCTTCAGGAGTCCAGGAACCACAAGTTGAGTACTACTGCATTGAACAATGGTGTTAACTTTCTGCAGAGATTGAAGGATTGGCTAAATATATTATTTCTGCTTGGACAATAATCAGATTTAAAATTATTAGTTCACAGCTCCTAATTTACCTCAGATCATATTTGCTCCTATCCCAGTTCATAAGAAGCTTCAGACAACATTATGCTAAAAAGCCAAAAACAAAACAAAAACCAGATCTGTTTTAAAATAAAGAAAAAGCATGCTTAAAAACTTGGTACTGTGGTGGAAAATAACTCCACGGTTCTGAAGGCCTTTTCATGCAGAGTCTTTTAGGAAGCAGTTTAATTTTTGTGTGGTACCACTGTCCAATCAAATTCTTTCTAAATAACCCAATTTTTTCATACTCATTTTAAAGGTTTGTTTTACCAAGGGAAATATGTTTAACAAAACCAATTACTCTCAAAAGTTTTAAAAGTTTTAAGCTGGTGATATCTTAGAAAACAACAAGTGTTTTAATATTTCTGTGCAACACAGAACTGATCAGGTGTCCTTTCCTTCTCCAAAGGGAGAAAAAAGAACCTGCAGAACCAAACCTTTCATAGTTTTTTTGTCAGGACCTGATATAAGGTACAGTGTAAATCAACACGCTGCATGAATCAGAAGAGGGAAGAAAAACCTAATATAACCTCTTCCCAGCAGCTGCTGTGAAAAACAATGAATTTGTACTTTTCATAAGCGTCAGTTAACACTTGCGGACAAAAACTGCACCAAACTGTAAGTACTGTGTCAGAGACTGTATGAAGACCATCTGCAGTAGAACTAAGACTGTTTTAATGAGGTCTCTACCCATTAGATTTATGGGATACAAACTCTGACAACAGAAAATAATATCTGAAGGAGAAACCCATCAGGTTTTACGCATTCGCTGGGTTTTAAAAATACTCCTTCATGAGATCTGTCCTGAGAATAACATAGAAACACTTGGTTACTGCTGAGTTTTGGAGATGTTGTAACTTCCTCTGCTTTTAATAACTTTTAATAACTAGAATAATTGACCCTGAATATTCCACGACGAAAGAGAACTTGTTCCTCTAAAATAATTAACTGGAAAGTATCAAATGAGTTAAGTTATCACCCTTTTAAAGATACTTTTCTAACCCTAAAATAATATTTTAACCCGCTATATCTGTCAACGTCAAGTAAGCATCACATGAGAAGCGGTTAATAAGCGTTCTTCATTGCAGAAAATAGGAAAAGATTTATGCAAATGTGTGTGTGTTTGTACGTTACCCCCATCAGTTTCTTAATCGCTCCAGAGTCAGACTGTCATGGCACACAGTCCTCTAACAGTCCAAAAAACAACCAGGCCCTTCCCAGGTCTGTTGGTGAGACATTCAATCATTCTTTGTCCACTTTAACTTCTCCAGGAGGGAGAAAGAAGAAACTTTGCTCCGGTTTCTCTTCTGCCCACATAAGATGTGCTTTCAATATAAATCCAGTGTATCGCTCTTCTGGCTCTTGCAAACAGCATGGATCTTTGTCCATCTCAGAGAATCCGGATTTTCTTCTGAGTTTCGTTTTTTTTTCTTGTAGAAAGTCACACTGCGATTTTCAACATGCAGGAAGGCAGATCTCTCTCTTTCAGGCCGTGCTGGAGAAGCGTCTCTGGTGGAGTAGCCTTGGAGAAGGGCAGGTTTCTAAAATCCAGACTCAAAAACGCAGATGTTGAACTTAAATCCCATATATGTGTGTATTTGTGTGTGAGAGAGGCAGAAGAAAAGTTTAGTATAGGTTCAGATTTTGTACAAATACATATTATCAGTCAGTCAGTCAGTTGTCCCCCTGCCTGTCACTTCCTTCCACAACATGCACTATACTCCTTTCTAAAACAACTTTATTTTCGCATCTCTAATGTCCTTTTTTCAATTTTACCTTCTTTACCGACTGATCGCAATATTTAAGACAAACGAAACTTCCTTCAGGAAAGTTTTAACTCTTTAACCCCTTAATTGATGCACTCTGTGCTTTTTAATCTTTTCTTGTTTTTTTTTTTTATTTTTCCATCAACTGTTTTACTTGAAACTTTTTAAACTATTTAACTTATTTACACTCAAACGTCCACGCTGTGAAAAACCAAACTTATCTTCCAAATTAAAGCACATTTAACACAATCATCCCCACTTTTTCCTTTCATTATTTTATAAATCAGAGTCTGAAGAAGGAGACACCCCTGATGCCTCAAGGTTCCGGAACCATTTTTTTTTTACCTGTTCAGCGGCACGTCTGCCCACTGGCTTTTCTCCTTTATGAGGTGTAGAAAATTGCTAAAAACCACCCGCAAAACCCTGTGTTTTGCTTTATCTTATTGTTACCAATAAGAACCTCCCTGCAATTCCTTTTGCAGGGTAACCGGGCCCTCAGCTGATGTCCTCCCTCTCGCAACTCTGGAACCTAATTAATTAGTTAGGAGATGATGGTTAATGTGTAATAAAAATAATAATATACATTATATCATACAGAGCAACTTCTCACCCAGATATATTTGAAGACAAATTGTTCGGATCTAATCAGCCAGACGCCGCAGGCGGGCATGAGGACTCCACTACCGTAATATGGAGGTGGACTGAGAACAACTCTCAGGCTGGCCAGGCGTCCGTGTCCCATCCTGCGGTCTCCTCTGGCACGTTAGATCCTGTTCGTGACGCCAAAATTGTTGTGGAATTTTCTTATCAAAGTGGGTAGAAGTTGACTCATAACAAGAGAAAATCCGGACTTTGTCTTATAAGTTTTATTCAAAGGCATTCAGCGTTTGAAGACCCTGACACTGAGGTTAGTCAGTGAAACAGAGCCACGAACAGAAATCACAAACAGTATTTATACTAAAAATGAGGGTGTTATCTCAACTTCAAAGAGTTTTAGAAATATGGCCCCTAGACCCTCCCCGGGTCAGAGTTAACAAAGTTATTTATGAGGGCACCCATCTACCTTCCTTTG
Source organism: Girardinichthys multiradiatus (assembly GCF_021462225.1). NCBI lineage: Eukaryota > Metazoa > Chordata > Actinopteri > Cyprinodontiformes > Goodeidae > Girardinichthys > Girardinichthys multiradiatus. The sequence continues at coordinate 39,246,751 of NC_061818.1, read as the reverse complement.
AAATATACACTTCAGGAAGGGTTAACCATAAAACTCTCCAGCATGTGAATTTAGAGTCCATCTGCTAAATAAAACAGAACACTCATCAAACACAGAGGTCAGAGGTGAGAGGTAGATGGAAGGTCACCTGTGAGTGATACAACACAGAAACAAATGTGAGAGGTGAAGGGAATATCAGAGCACTTTAAAAGAATTTTCCATTACATAATTTTCTGAAAATATATTGCAAACTCTGTGAAGGTAACTAGTAAGTTCCAGGAAAATAAATGGTACGTTCCTGGAACATAGCCTTGAAGATAATCTCTTGAGGCATCACAGAATAGTGTTGCCACCAGAGCAGAGCTTACACAACATTTTCAGGGGGGTGGGTGAAGACTTTTGGACAACAGCCTTGTGACAAGGGCAGAATAGAACGTTTGCAGAACTTTTCCAAAGAAAGTTATCAACATTTAGAAGAAAATACAAGGATGGACAGCAGATAAGTTATTTTCTTTGTTGAATCCTCATTCTGAATGTGTGGGACATCTGGAGAACAAAAAGTGAGAGCTAAAATGCAAAGAGTAATGCATCTTAATCCAATCCATGTGTGGCATTGCTTCTCCTGAGAGGGCTTTCTCTCAGTTCTGTCCAAGAATGCTCCTGTGGGTAAAGCAGGACGTTAAAATGTCCTCTGGGAGCAACCCAGGAGCAGTTTAGTGATGATCTGTGAATATTCCAGCATGATAGAGCATCATGTCACAAACTTGACACGGACATTTTGAACTTTTGCTCCAGGTCTGAATCCCTTATGAGAACCTGTGGTCAGTTGTCAATCAGCAGGGGAAGAAACAGAAGAAAACAAACTGGGATCGACTTCAAGCTCTATAAGACAGAAATGATTCACCATCAGTTTAGATGTGATCTCCAGCATGTTTATAGAGAACTACAGAAGGTGTGAAGAACAAGGATCAACCCTGGAAATATTGAATCTTCACAGAAATTTGATGTTTTTGCTATTAAAAGCCTTCGAATGTATTATAAAATGTGTTTAATTGTTCTTAATTAGTGGTCAGAAAATAAAATAGGCTTCAGACGAAAGTAGCTGACGCACCAAGAAAAAAAAAGCCTGTTGATACCAGCTCCTTCCAGGACGGCTTCAGAAGCTGTGAAATCCAATATTATCCCAATCATTCCTCCTTTAATATCTTGTACATTAAAAGGTTGTTCATTGAACAATCAGGTTTATGAAGTAAATTAAAACTAAGATTGTTTTATGCCTTTTCTGCAACTCTGTATTAGTCTGCACTTTCTCACTTAATGGGTCTCTTTATTATTTAATCTGCACTGCATTTTGAAAAGTGGATCCATACTTTCGAGGGCTTTCCATCAGCCATCCTTGCTTTATTGACATTACCAGCGGCTACTGACGTCATCACACTCATGTGCGTGCACCCAGGGTTTAGACCAGGAAGCAGGGTCGTAGTTTAACACTCCTCTCTGCAGCTTCTGTACTGCTACCCACCCATTACCCTATTAAGACAGTGTCTTAATAGGGTAATGGGTGTACAATGGGTGTACATATATATATATATATATATATATATATATATATATATATATATATATATATATATACTACTGAAACACCTGGTTTTAGACCACAATAATTTATTAGTATGGTGTAGGGCCTCCTTTTGCGGCCAATACAGCGTCAATTCGTCTTGGGAATGACATATACAAGTCCTGCACAGTGGTCAGAGGGATTTTAAGCCATTCTTCTTGCAGGATAGTGGCCAGGTCACTACGTGATACTGGTGGAGGAAAACGTTTCCTGACTCGCTCCTCCAAAACACCCCAAAGTGGCTCAATAATATTTAGATCTGGTGACTGTGCAGGCCATGGGAGATGTTCAACTTCACTTTCATGTTCATCAAACCAATCTTTCACCAGTCTTGCTGTGTGTATTGGTGCATTGTCATCCTGATACACGGCACCGCCTTCAGGATACAATGTTTGAACCATTGGATGCACATTGTCCTCAAGAATGGTTCGGTAGTCCTTGGCAGTGACGCCCATCTAGCACAAGTATTGGGCCAAGGGAATGCCATGATATGGCAGCCCAAACCATCACTGATCCACCCCCATGCTTCACTCTGGGCATGCAACAGTCTGGGTGGTACGCTTCTTTGGGGCTTCTCCACACCGTAACTCTCCCAGATGTGGGGAAAACAGTAAAGGTGGACTCATCAGAGAACAATACATGTTTCACATTGTCCACAGCCCAAGATTTGCACTCCTTGCACCTTTGAAACCGACGTTTGGCATTGGCATGAGTGACCAAAGGTTTGGCTATAGCAGCCCGGCCTTGTATATTGACCCTGTGGAGCTCCTGACAGACAGTTCTGGTGGAAACAGGAGAGTTGAGGTGCACATTTAATTCTGCCGTGATTTGGGCAGCCGTGGTTTTATGTTTTTTGGATACAATCCGGGTTAGCACCCGAACATCCCTTTCAGACAGCTTCCTCTTGCGTCCACAGTTAATCCTGTTGGATGTGGTTCGTCCTTCTTGGTGGTATGCTGACATTACCCTGGATACCGTGGCTCTTGATACATCACAAAGACTTGCTGTCTTGGTCACAGATGCACCAGCAAGACGTGCACCAACAATTTGTCCTCTTTTGAACTCTGGTATGTCACCCATAATGTGGTGTGTATTTCAATATTTTAAGCAAAACTGTGCTCTTACCCTGATAATTGAACCTTCACACTCTGCTCTTACTGGTGCAATGTGCAATCAATGAAGACTGGCTACCAGGCTGGTCCAATTTAGCCATGAAACCTCCCACACTAAAATGACAGGTGTTTCATTGTCCAACCCCTGTATATAGACTCTGAAACATGCCTTTTGCTGAAAAAGCTATAGGCCAAATAAATAAGCCAAAATATTACATAAATTATATGTTTTGCATTTAAGATTAAGAGCATCTTTATCCAGAACTTCTCAAGTGGCCTTGCTTTAGCTGTGTATATCTATCTATCTATATATTGGAGGCCCTTTGGGCTTGTAAAAATCATGGGTCGCACTACATGATACACTTATTCCTTCACTTTCCAGGTTATCTCCTGGAATTTACTGGATAATTTGCAGTAGTTTTATGATTTCTTTAGGACTTATTAGGTACTTTTACAAAACCTTTAATGGAATGAACTGTTTATTTTCACCAAATTTGCTGGTTACTCGCACTGACATTATAGCATACCTTTCATGGAGTAGGGGAAATTTCCTGGAGCTTTAAGGAACTTTCCTGGAACTTCTAAGTCCTAGCAAAGTTTCTGTAGCATTTCAGGAAAGTAACTCATATATTCTGGTAAAGTAACTAATTTAATTTTGTCATAGTTCTGACTGCCGACTTGACCCACATGCAGAGAACACTCAGAAACCAAGAACGTTTTAGTTATTTTATTTAAAGACTGGAACGAGGGTCCGGTGACAAGGAAGCCAAGCTGAACTGTGATGGGGAGGAACAAGGGTAAGTTTGCAGATATGCTTACTGATGGGGCGTCGGTATCCGCCAGGGAGAGAATGTGTCGGGACTGAGTGCTGATCCAGAGTGAGGTGCCGACAGGAGCCAGGTAGGTAATCCTTCGAGGAGGGTGGACAAGGTTCGCAACTGAAACGGTACTCTGATCCGGTCGGGCTGCTAGCCAAGGTAAGATGTCCGGTGAGGTTCACGGTCTGTGGGACTTTCCAAAGATTCTTCGAAACCAAGGTAACGATGCATAGAGCAAGACCTGTGTGAAAGGAGCTTCGGTTTGACAAACACTTGAAAACACAAGATTCGAAGAGAGCTGGGTGTAATACCACAGGGGGCAAAACAGTCAGCCGCTGAAGTGTTGGCAGTCCTCCTTCTTATAGCACCGTGGCTGATGACCAGATAGGCTGCACCTGTCAGCCTCCAGATTCCAGGACTCCTGCGACACCTAGTGAGGAAACTGATTACTGACACGATCAGCCGTTCAGACCCTGACAAATTTAAAGAATACAATTAATGAATTTTAGGAACGTTCCCTGTAAGTTGTGGGAAAGTACTGGGTATGGTCAATGAAAGAAGGGGATAACTACACCAGTATGGGCTGTATTTATTGGTGCTACTTGAGCTTTAAACCCCAACATCAGGCAAAACAGAAAACACTCTGATTGTTCTGGTGCTTCTTTGAGATTAACTGACATTTCTCTATTCCTTTCTGGTTGGTTTTGGTGGAAATATGCATGAAAACATTGTCTCATGGGTGATTATATGTCTCCAAAACTTTCAACAATGGCAATACAACCTTATCAAAACTGTTCCAGGTGTTGTTATATATTTGTAGTGGGCAGTATTTATTTATGAGGGAATCTACATTCTGTAGTTTATGATTATTATTACTCTAGAACATGCTGAACTTATGTAGCATATGTGTTTGTTGTGAATTTGTGTGAACCACAGAGAATGTGAGAGGATGAGTAAGAGCTGGGAAGGGAGTGGAGGATGCTCAGGCTTGTGGAGGCAGCTCGGCTGATTTGCGGCTTTGTTCCAGCGTGTGGGCCCTTTCAGGCTCTGTTGCCTATAACAGGTTGACGTGATAAACTCTGCAGCCGAGCCCATCAGATGTGGCACCTCCTCCTCCTTCTCGCTCCTCTCCAATAGGCCTGGTGTCTCACTGTGGCGTTGTGGGACTCCGGTGTGCTGGCATTACACGTTCACGCGGCAGTAATTGATTTCTTTAATTTGCTTCAAGAGAAACTGTTGTCAGCCAAGCAAGCAGCCATTTTTCAGGCCACTTTAATTAAATGCCAGGTCTTTAGGTGTGATATGAAAGTTGTTTGGCCGCTCTGATCTTCTATTCTGTAGACAATTCATTAACATTTTTCTTTCTGCCATTATGTTTTGCACAAAGCTTTAAAAAAGTGTTCATCAGTGACATTCTGTTTTTGTGCTTTACTTTCTATCATTTCTTTAGGTGCATTTAAACTGGCGATTAAATGCACTGTGGCTGTTTCACTTGAGATAAAACAGAGTCTGTAGAGCCTCAGAATAACAAGCAGGTCCTCAGTTGGGTTTCTTTAATTGTGAGCTTTGTTTTACAACAGATTGTCAGTATTTCAGGTAGCCAACATAAACCTGAGGAGACGATGGTGGGCTAATTACCCCCAAAAGTCAATGGTTTTTGCTTGCAGCAGCCACATTACCAGGAGCAGATGTCAAGCTGGCTACTTTTCTCAGTAATCCAAAGTGTCACTAGATCTATAATCTGTTGGGAATTACAGGTCTAATAGCACCAAGTGTCTCCCACTCCTCATGTGGAAACCCGGATCAAACGACATAAGGCAGGTTGGTCTTGAGTCTGGAGCAACAGTCATTTATTTCAGCTCCAACAGAAAGGCAGCAGGAACACCTCCCTAATAATATCCTGATGCCTCCCCACTCATTCTGACTCAGAGATCTTCTAAAAGGCCCCTTTCCACTCATCCTCTCTGAGAGCGGCCTTCCTCTCTTGGAAATGAACATCAGCTGCCTCTTCTCACCTCCCACTACCGTCAACACAGCAGAAGCTCTCTGCCTGCAGAAATACCGCTGTTCCAGTGTGTCGTAGTATTTAAAAAAGATGAATCCAGATAGTAAGACAGCATTAATCCAGATCTGTTACACTATATCGCCAAAATATTTGTCTGGCTACCTTTACATGTAAACGAACTCGGATGACGTCCTGTTCTTAACCTATAAGGTCAAATTTGTTGATGAAGCAATAGCAACTTGAACTATTTTATAAACATCTTTCACAAGATTTAGGAGTGTGTTCATAGTTAGAGGAGAACACGAGAACCGCAGCTTCTGCTCTAATCCATCCCAAGGGTGTTCAAGAAGGTTGAGGTCAGGACTCTGTGCAGATCAGTCCAGTTTCTCCACAACTGCAGCCATGGAAGCGATTGGACCACAAGAATTCATTGTTCTTTTGCTGTGACCCAATACTTTTAGCAATATGGTATAATTAACATAGGCTCTGTTACTGCATACATGACCAGATAAATGAATACTTAGAATTAGAAAATCAGAACGATGCTGAATTAAAGAAGAGCACAGAGGACTTGAATGATTTATTGTGTTTTGACCTAATTACTTTGAAGTGACGGATAATTGTGAAGGGACTGCACAGCATAAAAAATAGAAGACATTTTAGCTGTTTGAATCCAAGTTCATGAAAAAAACAGGATAAAAAGCTCTGGCCTGAAATGTTGGAGGAGACACAAACAGTTGAACAGGTAAAGTAAAACGACCAAATACTAGGTTTCCATTTAGTTTCCATTTAGTTTCCATTAAGCTATTCAAAATTAGGAAAAATATTCATAAATCAATCAATTTCATAATCTATCAAATACAGTCTGATGTATTAACTTTTTGTGTTTCTTGGGAGCCACTTCTGTTGCATACTGTGGGAAGAATCCAGATATTTATGTATATTTCTCAGGATTGGAACTTGAGTAGACGTAATGCACAAATTAATGATTCAACCAAAAAGGAAAGGAAAGACAAGAGCTAATGACTGGTAGAAACCAGAGATGATTTCTACCCGACTGGAGTTTTTTACTCCACTCCAGTCGCATTTAAGTGGCAAAAATTAAAGACATCTTGACTTAGAGCTGAGCCCTAAAGACTTGAGACTTGACTTGGACTCGTGGTCTGAGACTTGAGTCTCAGTACCAGTTTCTATCTCATGTAATGAAGACTGAAAGCAACCCAGTACCTGAGCTCCAGACTGCAGTACATCCTGACACTATCCTGAACAAATACACAAACACAAACAAATATAAAGAGTAATATACACACTCACAGTATATATACATATTTAGTATATATACTACGTATATATATCTATATATATAAATCTATATATATATATATATATATATATATACAGTACAGACCAAAAGTTATATACTGAACAAAAAAGTGTGAAACAACTGAAAATATGTCTTATATTCTAGGTTCTTCAAAGTAGCCACCTTTTGCTTTGATTACTGCTCCGCACACTCTTGACATTCTGTTGATGAGCTTCAAGAGGTCGTCACCTGAAATGGTTTTCCAACAGTCTTGAAGGAGTTCCCAGAGATGCTTAGCACTTGTTGGCCCTTTTACCTTCACTCTGTGGTCCAGCTCACCCCAAACCATCTTGATTGGGTTCAGGTCCGGTGACTGTGGAGGCCAGGTCATCTGGCGCAGCACCCCATCACTCTCCTTCTTGGTCAAATAGCCCTTACACAGCCTGGAGGTGTGTTTGGGGTCATTGTCCTGTTGAAAAATAAATGATGGTCCAACTAAAAGCAAACCGGATGGAATAGCATGCCGCTGCAAGATGCTGTGGTAGCCATGCTGGTTCAGTATGCCTTCAATTTTGAATAAATCCCCAACAGTGTCACCAGCAAAGCACCCCCACACCATCACACCTCCTCCTCCATGCTTCACGGTGGGAACCAGGCATGTAGAGTCCATCCTTTCACCTCTTCTGCGCCGCACAAAGACACGGTGGTTGGAACCAAAGATCTCAAACTTGGACTCATCAGACCAAAGCACAGATTTCCATTGGTCTAATGTCCATTCCTTGTGTTCTTTAGCCCAAACAAGTCTCTTCTGCTTGTTGCTTGTCCTTAGCAGTAGTTTCCTAGCAGCTATTTTACCATGAAGGCCTGATTCACACAGTCTCCTCTTAACAGTTGTTCTAGAGATGTGTCTGCTGCTAGAACTCTGTGTGGCATTGACCTGTTCTCTAATCTGAGCTGCTGTTAACCTGCGATTTCTGAGGCAGGTGACTCGGATGAACGTATCGTCCGCAGCAGAGGTGACTCTTGGTCTTCCTTTCCTGGGGCGGTCCTCATGTGAGCCAGTTTCTTTGTAGTGCTTGATGGTTTTTGCGACTACACTTGGGGACACTTTCAAAGTTTTCCCAATTGTTTGGACTGACTGACCTTCATTTCTTAAAGTAATGATGGCCACTCGTTTTTCTTTACTTAGCTGCTTTTTTCTTGCCATAATACAAATTCTGACAGTCTATTCAGTAGGACTATCAGCTGTGTACTGTATCCACCTCCTGCACAACACAACTGATGGTTCCAACCCCATTTATAAGGCTTGAAATCCCACTTATTAAACCTGACAGGGCCCACCTGTGAAGTGAAAACCATTTCAGGTGACTACCTCTTCCAGCTCATCCAACAATTCTTGGTCATCATCCTTCTGGAAAATGTTCTCTTGCTCCGAGTCAGCTTGAAGAAGCAGGAGGGTTTGTCACAGTTGGTACTGTATAACGAAAGATAAAAGTCAGACACTCATGGGTCTGTTGGCAAGTGGTCTTTTGTATGAACATTCATTAAACAGGATTTTGCTTCCACTTGGAAGCATGTCACAAATATAAGACACTGTAACATGAGCAAAACTAAGGTAAAGCTTAAACAATCCAGAGACAGTTAAAATGTACAAAGCAACATAGATGGAATTAGAGTTTATTTTGTTTACAAATTTACAAATCTACCTGTCAGTTAGTTATAAGTAGTTCTAAGTACTTCTAAATACACTGCTAAAAAAATAAATAAAGGGAACACTCAACACATCCTATATCTGAATGAATTAAATGTGCTAACAACAAAATCACACAAAAATCAATGGAATTCAAATTTATGAACCAATGGAGGCCTGGATTTGGAGTCACACAAAAAATTTACTTTAATTAACACACTACAGGCTGATCCAACTTTGATGTAATGTTCTTAAAACAAGTCAAAATGAGGCCCAGTATTGTGTGTGACCTCCACGTGTCTGTATGACCTCCCTACAACGCCTGGAGATGCTCCTGATGAGACGGAGGATGGTCTCCTGAGGGATCTCCTCCCAGACCTGGACTAAACCATCCACCAACTCCTGGACAGTCTGTGGAGCAACGTGACGTTGGTGGATGGAGCGAGACATGATGTCCCAGATGTGCTCAATCGGATTCAGGTCTGGGGAACGGGCGGGCCAGTCCATAGCTTCAATGTCTTCATCTTGCAGGAACTGCTGACACACTCCAGCCACATGAGGTCTAGCATTGTTCTGCAATAGGAGGAACCCAGGGCCAACCGCACCAGCATATGGTCTCACAAGGGGTCTGAGGATCTCATCTTGGTACCTAATGGCAGTCAGACTACCTCTGGCGAGCACATGGAAAGAAATGCCACCCCACACCATTACTGACCCACTGCCAAACCGGTCATGCTGAAGGATGTTGCAGGCAGCAGATCTCTCTCCACGGTGTCTCCAGACTCTGTCACGTCTGTCACATGTGCTCAGTGTGAACCTGCTTTCATCTGTGAAGACCACAGGGCACCAGTGGCGAATTTGCCAATCCTGGTGTTCTCTGGCTAATGCCAAGCGTCCTGCACGGTGTTGGGCTGTGAGCACAACCCCCATTTGTGGACGTCGGGCCCTCATACCATCCTAATAGAGTCGGCTTCTGCAGACACATGCACATTTGTGGCCTGCTGGAGGTCATTTTGCAGGGCTCTGGCAGTGCTCCTCCTGTTCCTCCTTGCACAAAGGTGGAGGTAGTGGTCCTGCTGCTGGGTTGTTGCCTTCCTACGGCCTCCTCCACGTCTCCTGGTGTACTGGCCTGTCTCCTGGTAGCGCCTCCAGGTTCTGGACACTACGCTGACAGACAGCAAACCTTCTTGCCACAGCTCGCATTGATGTGCCATCCTGGATGAGCTGCACTACCTGAGCCACTTGTGTGGGTTGTAGAGTCCGTCTCATCCTACCACGAGTGTGAAAGCACCACCAACATTCAAAAGTGACCAAAACATCATCCAGAAAGCAACAGCTGTGAAATTGATTGTCAATCAGTGTTGCTTCCTAAGTGGACAGTTTGATTTCACAGACGTTTGATTTACTTGGAGTTATATTGTGTTGTTTAAGTGTTCACTTTATTTTTTTCAGCAGTGTATTTTGTAATAAAATAGTTGCACAAGTTTCATGTAAAATTAATAAAATGTCTTCCTTGTAAAATAAAAATTCAGATGTGAAACTAAATTTCATCAGCATTATGTGTTAACTAACTCATCATTTCCAGGATGCTTTGTTTCTTTAAGTAATCTACCAACATTCCCTCCCAGAGTTTCTGCACCAAATCTTCTTTACTGGGCATCGGAAAGCTGTTCTAATGTTCAATCAAAACTAAATTGTGTAGTTTTATCGTCTGTTTTTTGAGGATCACCTGACTTAACTGTGCCTCTATCCCTGGTTAGGATAACTTCCTCATCCACTCAGGTTCTGCCGAGTCCTCCACCTAAGGACTGGACTTTAGTTTGACACGAGTGATGTAAAGCGTACACCAACCACGAGAAAACTCATTATGTGTCGAAAAAAAAATCCACAATCTACCAAATTTTAGGTAGATTAGATATTTCCAATTGTGCGATTCCAGCCACATTTTAAAACAAGGTGTGAGCTGGCTCTGGAAGGACTTGTTTATTACGGATCAGAGTCAGGACTTTGAGAAATGCTGGTCTAGAGACTCAGGTTTACAATTTTCACCTTTTGAAGAATGCACAGAATTTAGCAGAAAGGTTCAAGAAAGAAAATGGTCCTGTAAAGGTAGCCTCTACTTACGCCCACCTTGATGCATTTAAAAAGGAGCACCATGTTTGTGTCAACACAACAATAGTTTAGTCTTTCTGCCTGAATGATTCATAGGTCAGAGTTAGGTGGCTTCACAAACAAACCGTGAATAAGTAAAAAGCAGCGAAAGCATTAAAAAACACTGAAAAAGCTTGAGAAATCCTGTAGATGTACTGATCAAAACATCTTCACACGATTACAAGAAGATCTAGCTGCTTGTAAGGAAAAGTGAAGAAATGAGGGCTGGATCAAGACTTTTACACACTTTTCTAATCTAATTAACTGTCACAGTTAAATTCTAGTAGCATGAAACTTTAGTAAAAGAGACATTCAGTCTTAAACTTTCAGCAACTTAAACCAACACCTGCTACTACCAGTGTTACCTTTGACTTGGTTGGAAGATATAAACACAAGAACAAACAGAAAACGAACAAATTGTGAAAAACTTTCAAAGCTTCTGCAAACTTTCCTTGTTCATCCTAAACTCCAGTGTTTCCCTGAGATGCCATTAATCCAAGCATGACACTGTCCCCATCATTTAAACCTTTTTTCTTCTCTAAGTGAAACATGAAATGCGGTAATGCTTAAAAGGCATCGTTTGTGTATTGTGTTTATCAGTCATAGACCCACACTCTATCCTGACAGCTTCTTGAAGCAGTGAGACTCATTTTCCCTGACAGTTAGCATTTTTCAGACTGCCGTTTTTGAGCTCATCATCTGTAACTGTGACAGCTGTAATTCTTGGCTGTTTGGCAGGCTTTCTCCCCACTTCAGTCCTGCGACAGAAGATGGAAGTTCCTCCTGTGGACAAGGACACAAACCTGCAAAGAGTCCTACAGCTTAAAGTGGCCAGAAAAAAGCACTACTTTCCCATCGACTCTAAGTCCGCAGTAGCTTCTGTAGGAAAAGTTGAAACCATATAAAGATATTTCAGAGACAACTTTTCACTGACAGACCATAAGAGCATAAGGTAACATTGATGTAATTTTAAAACAACACAACACAATAAAAAATGCAATAAATAAGGAAAACAAATGCTGATATCATAGCATTAATCTGACCATTCCTGCATGTCCTCCTCTGTCTCTGTCCATGTCCTGTCTCATTACTGTGAATAAAAGCCAATTGTGCCCAAGGAAGAAAGTTTAAGAAAAGAATAATGAGTAAGTTACAGTTAAATATGAGAGAAACATCAAAATCCTCATGTTGTCTTGTAAAGAGGATATAAATAAATCCACCCATGGAAATTATTACTATTTGGAAAGATAAAATGTCTCAGTGACATTAAAACACTGGAGCAACAACACATATAGTGTTAAAAGGGAGTTTTTCCTCTCCACTGTCGCTACATGCATGCTCAGTATGAGGGATTGCTGCAAAGTCAACGCCAGTGACTGTCCACTGTCTCTACATGCTCATCCAGGAGGAGTGAATGCTGCAAGTCACTGACTGGATGCAATCTGCTGGGTTTCCTTAGATAGAAAAACTTTTTATCCAATTTGAATAAATAACTGAATCCGACTGAACTGTTCAATGGTTACGATTAATTGGAATGTATGAACCTGACTGTTGTGAAATGCCTTGAGACGACATGTGTTGTGAATTGGCGCTATATAAATAAACTGAATTGAATTAAATTGAACATATAACATCCAAAACTCTCAATCATATCCATTATAAATACAGATGATAATCAGCAGAAGTAAGAGAGCAGTCAAAGCAACACCAGAGCATCAACGGACCAGCCGAGCTTTTCCTTTGTTCCATTAAAATGGACCTAAACTTCCCCAGATCTACTAGTTCTGACCCTTTATACTCATTTCGTTCATTATTTTGCATATTTTCATATATTTGGTAAAATTATTTGTTTAGGTCTTAACATTCACTACTTACAATTTATACACTTTGACTTTGGTTTCTAATATCTTGACTAGAGTCTGAAGTGAAGACTTGAAACTTGCCTGTGCAAAATACTGAGTTGGTACCACCTCTGGTAGGAAATTACTCTCATTTTCACATAGTTCTTCAGTAGTCTACACTCAAAACACTTGAAAGGTCTTTAGAAAAGACCTCCACAGACTGAAGCTCACCTTTGGATGTATAACACCCCAGCCTGCTAGGCTGTCTTTAAAGCCCCAGGGCATCATTACACAATCTCCTCACATGCAGCTATATTTTTACATTTTTAAAGCTTTTTTCACCTCCAATAAATAGTTTTTTATGAACATATTGCGCACAAGTTGTCTGATAACTCATGACAGATTGTTTGTTCCTGGACTCGGTTCCTTTTAATTACTGTAAGCAGTGGGCTGCAATCTATTTTTACTTCTTGAATAGAGTAAAAAGTCACATAAGCCGAATGAAAAATGAGCGTGTGAGCGTGTGAAGACAGAGCCAACTGAAACACACATTAAATATTAATTCTGTAATGAATAGCAGCATTTATATCCATTCAAAACAGAATTTCACAGCACAGACCCACTCTTACTCAAACAAAAATAGACCTGTATAGGTTAAAGAAAGAACTCAACTAAAGCGTGATGGTTTACGGTGGTTGCAGTGTCAGGACTTCACCCAAAATGGGTTTAAAGAAAGGCTTTTTATCTGAAAATAGAGCTCCAGTCATTGTAAAGACACATTAAAAGGAATCCCAGATCAATTTCCCAAACCAAATGCTGCATACCAAGAGTCATTTTGACAAAGTAGCCGTGTGATTATTTTTTTATTTCCATTTGAAAGCAATTAGCTGAAAGGTCCTTCCCCTGAGTTTCTGTGGCAGAATGTGTGGAATGACTCGGGATAATTGCTGTGAAATGAACAGAGCGCCAAGCTGAGAGGAGCACGAAAAACTGCAAGGGTTTCCTCTCCATGGAAACGCCTTCTGCCTTTGTCAGTGCACCAGGAAATTAGGCAGCAAGTGATAACGGGGCTGAATGAGTAACAAATGCAGGGGGGTGAGTGATATTTACTCCATTTCAAGCCATTACAGAAATTGAGTGTTTCCCCACAACTGACGTGCGCTGACTGAGAGCTGGATCCAGAAGGAGGAGGAGGGTCATTAAACATGGCAGCCGCCGGTGACATGAAGTGGGATTGTGCTGGAACAACACAGCGCTCGCACCACCGATAGGCAGGACAGATATAATGAAACCGGGTGCTGTCAGTGTGTAGCAGCAGCTGATGATACTGATGCCTGAGAGGAGGACGAGGTGTTAGACGGAAGACAACTCTGAGACGGTGCTTGCAGCTCATCTGAAGTCTTTGCCACAAGCTGCCTCCTCAGCCTCTGCCCTAATTGCTGCCTTGCTTGGAGGCAGATATCCCTCGGTATGCTTCTCATGTCTGCCTCCATTACACTAGCTGCAGAGCAGTCTGATTATTTTTGTCGTTATTCTCATTAGTAATTAAGCAGTTATTGGCTCCCTTCTTGCATTGAGTTTGATTAGGCCTCGAGGTCCTGAGATATGGATTTAGTTTGCATCATGGTGCAGCTCTGGAAGCCATGCAGCCACACAGTATAGATGCACACTGAGGGGCTAAGGTGTGCAAAAGCAGCAGAGCTTAACTTTTTGTGTCAGTTAGCTAGACAACCCTCAGCTCACAATGTGAAGTGCTTTTACCTTTCATGCTCCGTCCTTGTTGGGAACGCTGGAGTGTGTGCCTCCCTTGTACTGGAGGACACAGACATCACAGCGGCTGAGATTTCAAGAATATGCTTAACAAATACAGCAACGGCAGGAGATAGAAAGTAATTCTGCACGCTGCAGTGAGAGCCAAAGTTCAGGAAAGCTCAACGAAAGAAAGAGGTCATGTTTTGTCTTTTCCATTTAGTTTTAGACCAACAGAGAATCAATAAAACGCAAAGTTTATTAACAAGCTCACAACTATCATTGGAAAAAAAATGAAAAAATTGTTTTATTAGGGTTTTAAATAGCTTCTGCAGCTCCAAGGTACTGAGAAAGGAACCTGAATATTCTTAGCTTCCAGTTTCTATAGTTTCTCCTCTCCTTCCAGTAGCTGTTTCTGCATTAATTAACGTTTAAAATTGAAATGGTTTCTCCCTAAACGGATCTGCTCTTTTACTAAGAGTTAAACAAACGCATTAATCATAATAAATTAATAATTAAAAATAAAATGTAATGCTAGGGTTTTCTGAATCAAGATGTAATAACGTTGATCCTTGAAAGGCTCTAAAATCATTTCTTTGAACTTGCAGTGAACAAAAACACACAACAGATTCCATACGGTCAGTTTTTATTTCACACAGTGTGAAAAACTAAGTACACCTCCAATGACTCAGCCTCTTACGGTCATTTGGAGAAACTTTGGTCCTCTCTTCTTCATTCAAAGTTGCTCATTTCTTGTATGATCCAGTTTGGACCAAGCTTCAGCAGTTGGACAGATGGACAGATATTTTGAATATTTGGTGCACTCAAGAGATTATGGTCAACTTAATAACTTCAAGGTTTGCAGCTCCTGTACCAGCAAAACAAGCCCAGATCATCAGCCCTCCACCACCGTGCTTGACAGGTTGTAGGCGATTTCTGGCTCTATATTTTTTCAGAAACAAGAGGCTTTCTCCTTCAACCCTTCCAAACAAGCCGTACCTGTTAATTATCCTTTCATGACCTTTAACCTTTAACCTGCTATCTTCATGCTCTGACCTTGGGATGAATCTGCTGGGACGTCCACTCCTGGGAGGATCATCGGCTGTCTTAAAAATCTTCCACTTGGGAATAATCTTTGTCTGCTATGTCAGTGGTGAACTTAAATAGTTTGAATATGGTCTTATAACCCCTCACAGATTGATGTGTGGCGAGGTGCTTGCTGTTGTCTTTTTATCATGGCATAGTGTTAACATGCTGTCGGTTTTTGTACACTTAGATTTAAATCCTTCTGAAACTGGTTTAAGGGCAAAAAAAACATAATAAAAACCCCAAACTTCATGGTTTCCTGTAGAAAGCTTTTTGTGGAAAATATATGTTAACATATTACCTTATTATGTGTTTTAATGTAATTTGAAAATATGAACAACCATATGAAGTGTATAAAAATAATGATAAAACACAATGACAGTCAGGACAGAACAAAACCTGGCTTCATGTGCCAACCGGAGCGCTGCTATGAAGCAATGCTGGGGCCCAAGATTGAAAAATATGATTTATGTGTTTTATGGTTTGCTTTTTAATTTATTTTAACAACCTGATGTTTATCAAAAAAACTGGACTGCGCAGAAAAATAAAAAGACAGTCAGATTTCAGCAGTGGTTGGCTAAAATAAAAAAAAAAGGAATTTTACTGGGGCAGATTGAATCTATTTACCTTGGGACACAGGCCCCTCTAAAATGGGTCTGGACACGGCTATTGTGACAAGTCTCCAACCTAAAACTCAAACAGTCAAATCGATATGTAAGGTTTAGTTAATTATCATATTTTGCTTTAAAGCAGGTCTGGGACCTGGATCAAGTCTTCCAGTCCAACAAACATTCAACACCAGGTTCTAAGTGGTGCCACCTTCACATTAGCAGATGCCATTTTGACACAATACAAAAGTCATATTTTATAATAAAATCCACTTCTTCAATCCAATAGTTGTTTACTGTTTATTATTATAAAGCAAAATCATGTTATCCATGAACAACTTCGCTGTTAGGTGAAGTTTGGAAGAAAATACCTTTAGCATACAATTTTCAATGATAAATCATACATTTTAGTTAATTATCTCAATTAACTGATGACAGGTCAACTGAAATAGGATTAAAAGCAGAAACTATTATGCATAACCCTTTTTTAAAGCACTTAGGGTCTTTTTCTTTAACCTCCAGAGTTTAGCTCTGTCTGCGAATCAGTCAGCTTTCTTACCAAATACAGAATTTACTACGTAAAAAGGAAACATTTATGGTTTAAGTGCCTTATTTTTAAGGTCAGCGTGTCTGATGCACTTGCACCAAAAAGCTTCACATTAGTATTTGTTTTATCGTACTTCATAGACACTGGCACAGATGATTTGAAATGGCTGAAGGAAATGTAAAAATCACAGCGGTGAGAACTTTTCGACGAAGGTGACACCAAAAATCAAAGAAGCTCAGACCCGCTGGGTTGCCATGTTTAAGCCTCAGGGATTTCCTCCCTTTGGGAAGAGTGGAAGAGGGAGATGAAAATAATAGTGTGAGTATAGAAGAAGTTCAGTAATCACGCCAGAGTGACAAGGACCCAAAAGCAATTCCTGACTGAGCACTAATCCCCACTTTTTTGTGGAACGCACAGAGTGTGAGATAAGCTTGGAGGTTAATGCAGAGGCGTCTCTCCTCTGTCCTCGACAGTGACAGCCCCTGACAGGCGGACCCCAGCAGCACGCCTTGTTTATGTTAATGCAGGTGGCTCGGGCCAGGTCCCACGCTGAGCTGCACAGATAGAGACATCAGGGACTCATCATAGAGGTACTTGTGACCTCTTGCCACGCTGCCCAGGATCTCTGTGTTCTTAAGGGTGGAAAACGGGGACATCAAGTGTAGAGCTAGAGGTAAAAGCTTGTGGTGATCCACATTTCAGATTGTTGACTTCATGCCAGGGGAGTCAGGTCCAAATACATCTTATGTGATTATTCTTATGTTGCTGAAATTAAGGAAGCTTTAAAATGAATTATGATTAGTTAACTTTATATATTGATAAATGGCCAGTCAAGAGAAGGACGAAGGTGAGGGAACAGCGAAACAAGTTGGTTCTGAGAAAGTAAGAAGCCCACGTGACCCATAATGTAGACCGTGTGTTCATATTCTGGTGGGACGGTTCCGGTGTAAGGATGTGGTTCTGAAACTTCTAATTTCTCCTTTCTTCTTTCCCCAAACGATCCCTCTAAATTTAATGTTAGGGATCAGAGCTCAGAACTTTAGGGTGTGAAATGTTGAACTTCTGACCAGTAAACCTATAATATTTGGATCGTTCAGTTTCTCGTTTAGAAAGCTTTTGCCTTTCTTCCTGTAGCAGTAGAATAATGACGTATTACTTGTTCTGTTTGGTTCTTTTTCTGCTTCTTTTAAGAAATCACGAGAAAGGAAAACTGGATCAATAATAAATAATAGTTCCTATAACACTGATTATAACTTCAGGGTGGTTTTCCTTAGTGTAATAATTTCTGTGATGCTGAAAAACTGAATTATACATAATTTTCTTCTCCAGATTTGGATTAAATGTTGTGCGGAAGGGGGGTTGGAAGGTGGATGATTTTGACTCATTTTTTGGGAGTTAAAATGATCTAATCTTATATTGGTTTAGTTTATTTACATTGTTGTTTAACGTTGCTTATCATCTGGTGCGTATACATATTAACGAATGTGCCTTTCATAAACCAAAGCCTTCTCCGTTGTGCTGTGTCAGACTGACTGTATAAATTAGTCATACACCCCTAGTTCTGCAGTTATTTTCCGTTCCCTGCATTGTTTCTGAAAGAACTGAGAATGAACTTTGTGACTGCAACTAAAAACGTTTTGGTTAAAGTACATTTTAGGTTTTATGACATAGCGGCACTGTTATTATTTCCTAGCCAGCACATGCCTAGTTCTGCTTCAGAGACCGTGCGGCTCTCCTCCCGGCTCGCTGTACTTTCCATTCGGCGTTGTCACCTTGTTTATCTGTTTGCTACTCTGAGGTATCACTCTCATCATATGCCTTGTCTCTCACTGATTAATGGTTGCGCCTTGGTGACCTGCCACCCCCCTCTTGTTTATGTCAGTGTGATGTAGGGCTGACCTGGGGAGCAGTGAGCGAGCCGGGGACATTGAGACAGATGAAGGGTCAGAAATATGTGTTGAGACGCTTCTCCTCTGGGTCTCCTTCACCCGCGTGCGCTCGACCCACGCCAGCCTTTCATTCTAATCTGATGATAATGATATTTGCTCAGGACGACCTCTGCTTGCACAGTGTAATTACCCCCCAGCTTTCTATGATCTCAGCTATTGGAAATCGATGGGCCATAAGAGTGCCCCATCAGAGCTTATTACTATCACTACTCGCTATTCGTTACAGCGCGATCAGATTTAATATGCTGTTGAGTTTTTAACCAAATGTTTTTCCCAGTTTTTACATTGCCTGCTGTCTTTGTTGACATGGGCCTTTAGTGTGCAACCCTCCAAATATTCAGACTAAAATCTAAAGTTTTAATGACCCATAACTTCTTTTGTTATGCTAAAAAGATAAAATCCATATTTTACTCCTCTGAGTCATCACCTTTCAGCAGGAACATCTTCTTTAGATATTGTTTGGTGTTTTTTTGTTTCCTTATGTTTCCTTGCTTATTCATGCATTTCTGTGCGCCTGCCTATTTAAAACAATTAGAGTAATCCTTTCTGGATGACTCCATTCATTAGCCACTCATCCAGGGTTAAGTACCTGCAGGAACAGACAGCGGTGGTCATCAGGTGACCCTGGCTCTGCACACTTTGGATCGAGACACTTCAGTTCCGTAACCTTTTAAAAGCCTCTCACAAATAGAGCTTCTACAAACTAGCATTGTGGCGGTACGTGTGGTACACTGATCTAAACATTATTTGTGACACTTCAGACAAATGAAACCTGTTCTATCAGGAATAAAGCAGTGTCTTTGAGTGACCTTCTCACTTGTTATTTGTTATTGTGAGCTTTGTCAAAGAGATAGTGGGACCACAGAGGATAAACCTGAGCAGACTTACAAAACACTTTTTTTGTCTTATGGTTACAGGAAATTGCAAGTGCTCCTTCTTTCAGGTGTAGGGTTTTGCATATTGGTATGTAATACAAAAAATCTGGGCTTTTAGCAGGTTATAAAATGTCTCAAATCTTACAATGTACCAAATCTGTAACAGATTGTAGATCCTCGATTTATTATTTGGAAAACAAAAATGGAAAAGCAGAAGTAAATACACCCTTACTGCTGGGATTTAAAAGGAAAAATACCAGTCAGATTCTGCTGGTCAAATTTCTACAACCATTTCTAAACTATCAGTACATCATTCTACAGAGAGAATGATTATTCCCAAGAGGGAAACCTTTCTGACAGCTGCCAATCTTCCCAGGAGTGGACATCCCAGCAGATTCACCCCATGGTTGGAGCTCACAATGTTCAGAGAAATGCCAATAAACCCAGGAGCTTCACCTCAGACTCTAGAGGCCTCAGTTAGAAGGTTAAAGGTTAAAGGTAATCACTGTCAGTGGCCATCTGCCACGACCGACTGGGGGTTTGAGAGATCAGAGCAGAGACACAAAAAGAACACAGAAGCACTGATCCAGGAGTACTTTCTATGGGAAGGAAAAGTAAATGTTAATGGATGTAGCTCCTTTAGTCGTTTCACCTAGAAAGAAAGAACAGATAAACTCTGAGCCAGTTTTCAAGGTTAGAGTCTGAAAGAGAGCACATAGAGTTAGTTACAGTAAAAGCTCAGTCAGTAGCCATGTCTAGGAGAGAGAAAGGGTTAAACACTAAAAGACAGGGCTATGTGGGTCATCTGTAGAGGGTGAGTATTAAGTTGTTGCCAGGAGAAGCTTGGACGATGCCCCTCTCCAGGAAGGTGTCACAGGTAGACAAACTTTTCTGCTTAAAGAGAATATGGCAGTCTGACTTGGGTTTGCAGAACTGCATCTGAATGAACCACAAGACCTCTGGGATGATAGTGGAGGGTTGATTTGTTGCCATGGGACCTGAACACCTTGCAGCCATTCAGTGGACCATGAACTGGTCAAGGTTCTAAAGGAGTTCTTAGTCCTCAGTGGTTGATCAACAGGTCAATGATCCCAAACACAGCAGCAGATCTATAAAAGAATGACTGAAAGGAGAAACTAGAAAAGTCTCAAAATGGCCTAGTCTATGTCCAGACCTCAATTTGACTGTACCTCTCAGGTGGGACCTTGATGCAGAAACAAATGTCTGCAAATCTCATTGAACTAAAGTAGTGTTGTCCAAAGTTTTTGCACGATAGACTGCCAAGCTGAAAGCCCTCACATATTTTTTTCCAGTAAAGAAAGTACAATATTTGAATAAAAGTAGAAAACAATAATTATTGTTGGTCTCAAACAATGTCTGACGTTTGACTTAATAACAAGTGTTTTCTTTGGTCTAGAAAATGTTTTTACGTCTATTCCCAGCAGGAAAAACAAGAACGCCCTTGCTGTAATAAGGCAAGTTTGATGGACTGGTGTGTTTGAGTAAAAAGTCGTGGATGTTTGTGGCCCTACTTTCAATGAGATTAAAATGAAAGCAAAACAACATGGCTAATAAAAGAAAAGAAAAGTGTTTGTTGCACCAAACATTTCCCTTCAAGAAGACATGCATCTGTGTCCATCTGCCTCAGCTCTATTTGCTGAAGGGCCAAATGTGAACTGCTGTCAGGGGTCACACAAAATTATTCAAGGGGCTGCAAATGAGTCTCTGGGCCGCACTTTGAACCAAAGCAATACAGGAAAGAAGAGTGGACCAAAGTCCCTCTGCAACGATGTGAGAAACTGATAAAGTCAGAAAGGATGAGCGTTACTGGTACTTAAAGTGGTTCTACAAGGTTTTGGATCATGGGGTGCACATAGTTTTTCACTTAAAGTTTCCTCATTTTGCCTTCATCTTTGCTGAAAAAATACTAAAATAATATTAAAAGTACTTGAGGTTAGATTTTAAAGATTGTAGAACATTCTTCTTCTTCTTCCTCTTCTTCTTCTTCTTATTATTATTATGTACTGATCCATAAAACTATAGACAAGAAGGATGGTGTACTTTCTTTTTACCATGGCTGTACATATTTAACAAGGCCGATTTGGTTTCTTTGTTTTCCAGATGGCTGCTATGAGGCTTGGTGCTGTTTATTTGCTGTTTAGATTAGCTCATTGTTTGAGGTGTATGTCTTTAAGTCACATTCCCAGAGCTTCTTTGAGCAGCAATTTCCTTTTATTGACCGCTGTAAAGTGGCTGGCTCTGTAAACATCTAGAGGCTGCCATGTTTTTATGAGCTAAAAGAAACCAATAACACAGCAATCAGCATTTATTTTAAGATGACACATTTGTGGGTTTTCACTGAGAAGAGGAGCTCCTCTGACCTCAAAATAAAAACAATGATATCTTCAGGCTGCGGAGGCTCGAGGTCATAACATGGATTTCTGATGAAGCAAACATCTCAAGCAGAAATATCAAAAGGATTAAACCTGAAAAGGGTCAGAGGATGAAGGAGGGAAGACTTGGGGGTGGTCATCAGTGACATGAATTGGTTGTGAAAAGGTATTTTTAGCCTAGGACAGGAAAGGTGACAAAAGAGGGCTGGGGGAGGAGTGATCGATATGTTTGTGCAAAGGGCAGAGGACCGCCGAGACACAATAGTGGAAGTCATGAGTGAAGCAGTCCCTCAGGGGGACGGAGAGCCGACCAACGTGTTGACACAACAAATGAGGAAATGCTCACAGAGACATGGCTGATGAGCAGCGGGTAGCTGCAAATGTGTCTGTGCTGCAGAGTAACAGAGAAGATTTGTTCTGCACAGGCTGCTGAGCTGGTGGAAGCCCAGAGATGGAGTCCTCAGATTGGGAAAGGCTGCTTCATCTTCTGCTATCGCAATCTCAAAAATCTTAAAGTCCAGTTGTCATTCTGCAATGGGGGGGGGGGGGCAGAAGAAGAAGTTCACTCAAATGGAGCCCAAACTTTTGTTTTGGAACATCCACAATGAAACTTTTTGTTGGTAGCACATTTTAAACCAGTCCATTTTTAGATTTATTGACTGGCCCAAAGCAGCGATCGGTTTTTCAGCTTTGGATTTCTGCACCATTTGGTCAATAATTCTGCATATAAAAATCCTTGTTGGATGTCAAAGTATTGCCTTATTTCCAGCTCATGCCTCAGTGAGGATAAAGTGAAATCCATCTGCTGAATAAAACCCGGAGATTGGCCCAAAACATTTTCTTTTCTAAAATTTGATATCATTTAATCTGAAACCTCTCTGCTTAGATATGGGGACATTTTACATACCATTGGATCAAATTTTAAGTAAATCTTTACCGTCACCAGAATGTCACTACATTTAACATCAATGAGAAAAATTTAACAAACTGAAAATCCTCAGTGAGACATCTACTACAAATAAACCCAGGAGCCGTATTACAACTGTTAGCATAGCTCTGAAATCACTTCTATAGGAGGTTTAGCAGCAGAAACGTCTGGTGGTAAAGAACTTGACAAAAACAATAATGTTGGTCATTGATGACTTATTGTTCTTTGTCACATCTAGCAAACAAGCCTGGAGTCATTCAGTGTTGAGGGAAAAATTATGGAACCACGAACCAAAAAATAAAAATCCAACCAGTCTGTTGTTGTAGCCCGTATCTTTCTTTAAGGCCGATCTTCTAGGACCTTCTGAAACCCAACGAATTCATTGTTTTATCATTACTAATTTGGCTGAAACAAATGATGCTGCATCCTATCATCTGGAATTGAGAAATTAATTCTCAAAATAAAAATCTAAATAGATTTTACTGCCTTGTGGTATAGCACCATGTCTGCAGAATGGTTCACCAGATTGACCAGTTTGACCAGCTAGATTAAGATCTGGACTGTTTGAGTTGGACACCAACTATGAGTTGGTGTCTTGAAGAAATGCTCCTTGCTTGTTCTTTGTTCCAGCTGTCAGCTTTTTGCTTGGTCTTCACTCTCCCATGCTAACGGCAGATTCATTTGCAAAATTAGGCTTGTGCAGGTATTTGTTTTAGAAAAGGCTCATTATTTTACTCTACTCGATCTAGAGAAAGTTGTCATTAGTTTGAAAACAACTATTTGAAGAAAAAGAACCAGACTGTTGCTCAGTGGTCCAAAATCCTCTTTTCAGATGAAAGTCAATTAGCTTGGAAAGTTTGGGGAAGGAGTAGAGAAGCAGAGAAGATGATCAAGGTCCAGTGTGAAGTTTCCACAGTCCCTGATGATTTGTGGACCCGTGTCATCTGCTGGTTCTGGTCCACTGTGTTTTATCAAGTCCAAAGTCAGAGCAGTCATGAGTTCCAGGACAGTAAAGAGCACTTCATGCTTCCTTCTGCTGACGAGCTTTATGGAGATTTCATTTTCCAGTAGAACTTGGTACCGGCCCATGCTGACAAAGGTACCAAAAACTGCTTTATTTACTATGGTGTCACCAGCAAACTGGCCTGATCCGAACCCCCAAGAGAACCTATGGACTATTGTCAAGAGGCAGATGAGAGACTCCAGAACCAATAATGCACACAAGCTGAAGTCCACAAATGAAGCAACCTTGCCTTCCTGAACACCTGAGCAGAACCACAAGCTGATCTCCTTCATTCCACGCTGTATTCATGGCCAAGTACTGATAGCAGATTATGTACAGAACACGGACATACTGTTCAGTAGGTCCACATTTCTAGATTAAAAATCCTTTTTTATTGATCTGAGGTAATATTCTAATTTTTTGAGACTGAATTTTCATGGTTTCTGCTGATTTTACTGAAATAAACTTTCCAGTAATACTTTAAGAAGCCAGAGTGTTCGGCAGTGAACAGTTTTGGGTCATGTCTGTGAGCAGTAAATAAAGTCCAAATTGTGTGGATTTTCAGTTTTTGTTAGTGTTGTATAATTTTATCCAGTTTGGATCTAAACAAATATTTAAATAAAAAGATAAGGGTCTTTATTTGTGTTTGCTCAGACGTGTAGCGTCCATGTTGTCAGTCTGACAGTTTATGCACAGAACATTTCTTAACAAACACAAATCCCTGACAGTTTCTTGCTGTCTCTGTTGGGATTCAGAGACTCCTCGGGTCAGGATTCTCCCTGACCAGCCGGTGGGCTGCCGTGTTGTCACATCACTGTTTATTATCCATTTACTATAAAACCTTGACAGTGCTTGCGCTCTGACTGCATTACGCTCTTATTAGTGCTTTGTGTGTCTGTCCTTCCAGCCAGTCACAGCTTCCCAGCTCTCACTGGACACCAGTTAATGAGGCGAAGGGCACATTAAAGTTTCATGACAACATGATGAGGAACAACAGGCTAATGTATTTCATCAGGGCAGCGAAGGTGAGAGGTTTGCTTTGGATAACATGAACACAAAAATCCAGATAAGAGTTCACAGGAGTCAGAACCATAAAATCAGACTCTGGTTGAAATCTTTCCTGTGACATCTGGTTGTTGATGACATTAATTATGGAGTTTTGCACCATCAGAAATAACTCAGTCATCCAACTTTTTGGAGCTTGAAGACAAATAAGTTTCCTACAACTGACTTTTCAGCATTTCTGACCATGTATACTATCAACCTTTGGCATTTACTGTAAAATATGTGTATACGTGTGGCTTTCTGTGTGTGTGTGTGTGTGTGTGCCCAAGCATGCGCGTATTTCACTCGGCTGTGACTGGTTAAATGATTTCTTGAAGGGCTAGGGAGCGGCTATTTCATTTTGGCACCTAATAACAGTCAGGTCACTCTGTGCCCCAGCTGATCCTCTTTGATATGGTCCGTGCACTGGCCCAAGCCCTCTTTCACAGGTGCCAATCATTCCAATCAAGCTTCCATCCCCACCTCGGTCACCAACGCCAAGCCCTGAGGCTTCACGCCTCCTTCACAGCAGCAAAAGAGTTTTGATAGATGAGACAAATTATTTGACCCTAACGACCAAGCTATCACTTCTGTTCCCCTTCTGTTTCTGGAACACACATTTGGTGCTAAAATACTCAAATGATTTTTAGCAGAAGGATCCTTTTACACAAACACAGCAACACACAGTGAGACAAGAAGATCTACTGTGCCTTTTAATTATACTTCTTGTACTTTATTGTGTTTTGTCACGTTACAGCCCCGATTTTAGACCAGCACAAAGAGATTGTCACGGTGTGACATTTTGGACTTTGGTTTTGGTGTCTTGTGAGGGTTTATTTTGTCTAGATGTTTCTATTTTGGTTTTTGCATCATGTTTATTTGTTTCTTTTCCTCCCTCTAGCATCTCCTTGTGTGTATTGTGTTCCTCTAACTCTTAGTTCCTTTGTTGTTGCTTTCTTATTATTTTTTGTGTTATTATTATTCACCCTTGGATTCTTATTTAGTATCTCTGTGTTTAGTTATGGTTAGGTATTTGTTCTTATTCCAGCTTTAGTTATTGTTTACGTTTGTTTATTTTGTAATTTTGATTCTCCTTATGGCTCTTGTTTATTTCTTAGGTTATTGTTTCTATGTTCCCCTCTAGTTTCTCTGTTTACTTTAGTTCATAGTTATTCTAGTTCTTTATTTCCTCCTCTGATTTATTCTCTTGCTTAGTTTGTGTTTTCTGTTTGTTTATTCCTTTCACTCTTCCTCAGCCTTTGTATTTGTTTCACCTGTTCCTTCTGCTTTCCTGCCTCCTTGTCACACCTGTTCTCAGTTCCCTTGATTACCTGCCTTTGTCTTTCCCCGTATATTAGTTGGTTTGGTGTCTCTGTTGATTCGCTGGTTCCTTGTGTTTGTCATACCCCGTTCTCAACCCATGTATTTGTGCTGAGTTTTTCCATGTTCCTGCAGAACCTCTTGTAAGATTTTGGATCTGGACTTTTGTTTGTATCTGCAGTGCCTTGTTTGGATTCTTTGAAAACCTCTGGAAATAAAGCTGAAAACCTTTTACAAGATGTTGCTGCCCAGCTCTTGTCTGCAATTTGGTCCGCCCGCAAACAACATCTTGACAGAGATAGTTTTTACAGTTTTTTCAAATAACAATTTTAGAAGTGTGTCATGCAATTTCTTACCCCTCTTTACTCAGAAACCCCTAAAAAAGAAATCCAACCAATTGCATTGGTTGGAATTGCAATTGCAGCTAATTCCTTTGAGAAGTCACCTAATTAGCCTGAGTCTAACTGGAGTGGTTCTGTTTTGGCCTTAGAGGTTTGTTAGAGAACAAACACCATCATGAAGACCAAGGAACACAGCAGACAGGTCAGAACGTTGTGGAGAAGTTTAAAGCAGGGTTTGTCCTGTCTCGGTGTATATAAGGACCAAACAGCAGGCAGACAGGATGCAGGTAAAGGATATTCAATCAAACAGAAACTTGCATGAATGTAGAAACAGCAACATTTTCCAAAAATGACAAAGAAAATAAGAGAAAAAACACAGGGATCCAACTGGAGTCAAGACAGGGTTAAGAGGAACAGGAATGTAACAGGAGGAACCGACGAGGAGTGATGGGACTGTGGGCCTAAAAAACTGTGGAGGCTGATTAGTAGGATGGAAGCAGGTGGGTATGGTTACTGGATGAAGAGCAGCTGAGGGAAAGCAGGGAAGGACTGAAACACAACAGAGTATAATCAGACAAAAACGGGATGAGAAACACAAGACAAAGATCCTCAGCAAAATGACAATAAAACATCAAAAAGTGGAATCAACCCTGTCCTGATTTTCATGATCACGACAGGGTTGATTCTACAACATCCCAAGTTTTAAACGTCTCCCAGAGCTCAGTTCAATCCATCATCTGAACATGGAGAGAGGATGGAAGGAGAGCATTAAACAGAGAAGCTGCCATGGTTACTCTGGAGGAGCTGCAGAGATCAACAGCTCAGGTGGCAGAATCTGTCACCAGGAAGAAATACTTGATTGAACTATATTTGCACCTCGGACATAAAACTTTATTCTAAAATGTTACCCCAGGCAAACAGTTTGAGATGTGCTATGTTGGTGTCATAGAGATCTAGAACACTTTCCCGTGGGAGCTCCTGAGATCAAAGCTCGATCAAATATTTTTCATTTTTGATGTGTAGGTTATCTGCTGATTAATTAGCCTGGTTTAGTTTACAGCGAGTTTTGTTGGAAGACAGTCGCCGGGATGATGTTTGTATGAGTGATGATGAGCAGACTCCTTAACACGTTCGTTCGTCGTTGCTGTAGGCTGCTCATTTTGGTTCAGGATTGGTTACACCTGCAGGCTACACCTGGAACAGCAGGAAAACTTTTCTGCCATAATTCATCTGACTTCAGATGAGTGGGAGGGATGCAGCACTGCTGCAACACATTCAGAAAGCTGATTAAGATTCAGTCATTTTTGCTTTCCACCCCATGGCCGTAAACTGTCCGACTGAAGAGATAAAGTTCTGGTGAAGGAGGACGAGACTAATGTTTTGTAGCTGTTTCCAATATTTATTTTTGCTTCCCATTTAAAAAAATATAATTAGAATTATTAAAGACATAAATTTATTGGACTGCAGGTTCTTTTTTTTTTTAGACAAAAACACCTACAAAACACCTGAAATTGGGTGGAGGTTCACGCTTCAGCGGTTCTACTTGAAATAATAAATGCAAAGAACTGACTCAGGGAGGCTGAATTCATTTGCACAGCACACTTTTAAGATTTCCATTTGTAAAAAACGTTAAAATGATGCATTTGTTTCCTTCTGCTTCACAATTGTGCACTACTTTGTGTTGGCCTCCCTTATAAAATCCCAGCAAAAGACACTGATGCCAGTTGTAATGAAAGAGTGTGAATACTATTGCAATGTCTGTGCTGGCTTTGTGTGGCAGTTCTTTCTCCACATATATACACCAAACACATTTCAGCTGATGCTGGGATTCAAATGTGTCATCTGGCAAAGGTTGATGGGTTTAAAAAGGCCAACGGTCAGAGGTGAGCCTGGTTTCCAGATCCCATGAATTGGCCGCTGCACATTATATTTAGCGAGTGACTGGCTTTGACTTTGCCCTTTTCTGAGATGAATTACTAACTTCATTGCTTCCCCCACCAGACTGCTCGGTGTTAAACCAATGACAGCAAGACAGAAATCAAATTGAACTTGAGATCAAATCAGGGCAGCCGGTGCCAAAGGCAGCTTCACCTTTAATGAAAGCCTGTAGGCCAGCCGTGCTGCTTTTTTCACACATTTGTTTGCTCCTGTAATGTTTCTGAACAATGAGTGAATCTGGCAAATGAAGCTAAATTTGAGTAAATTTGCACTTTAATCCTATTTTGCTTGTTGTAGTAGTTTAATATGTGTTCAGCTCTGTGATTTTGCTGCCAAGTGTGACTGGATGGGAAGTTCCAATTGCTTCTGATCAAACTATTTTAGGCCCAGAATACTCGAAACATCCGGATGAACACTACGGAAGTTAAGATGAACCATCTTGTTTTTCGATTCATGGAAACCCGGGAGGATGATGTGTGTGCATCAGTAGAACACCCGTGACTTTAGTCAGTTTTCAATGCACTGCTTTTTAAATAGTTTCATTGATAAAATCTGATGTGTTCTAAATTGTGATGATATTGAATAAACGCCGGTAAGACATTTTCTGACGTCCCTGCGTTGGACAAAAACATCTACAGCAAATGTCCCAAAAATAAACTTTAACAACCTTCGGAAGTGGGTCAACTAATGTTTTGAAAGAACAACTTATTTTTTGGCATGTGGGTTAAACACAGTACAGAACAGTTTGGACTTCTGTGGACACTACTCAGAGATTTCCTGCAAGACATTCTGCAAAATTGTTGGAATATTTAGTGTCTTTAGAAAGTCCTCTCCCAGTTGTTTTTTAGGCATAATTGTTGGAAAATTATTGTCATTCAGGTGCAAATCATCCTTCCCTTGTATTATCCCGCTTCATCTTATCAGATCACATCATATTGTAGTATAAAACATCCTAAATCAGAGGTAACAATTGTTGGAAATCTTATCAGAACACATATCCTAATTTATTAAACATGACTGTATATTTTTTGGAAAACAATTTTAAAGGAAGTTTACCCTCTGACCCTTGTTGCTTTATTGTACAAAATGGCAGATTTGCTCCATGATGCTGAGTATTTCTTCACCGCTGTGAAGTCACACGTGATGTATGTTTTGTCATCTTTGCCTGCCCAGAAGAGTCCACCAGGACTTGCAGAGTACTGCCCAGATTTCTGCAAACATGCTGTGTATGTCGACAGGGAATATAATACCCCAAATCAAAAGGTGGCACCAAAACCACAAGTCAACTCTTGAGCCAAAGAAGAATAAAACACAATGATCGATGTGTTTGAGAATTAGAGAATAAGGGATCTGCTGTTTTCCTCATTTTAGACACTTGTCTTGCAGTGAAGACAAGAACGCATTATCGCCCCCTATGGGGCTGTAGTAAAAACAGCATATCTCGGAGTGGAACATCATTGTGGTTTATCTGACCCAGACCAGTATGAATATGAGGTTGTGTGAGTGAAACAGAAGTATGTAGAGACTTTAACAGTTTGAGTTTAGTGAAATGCTTTACTACGCAGGAGAATGTGCATGACCTTTTTAGCTCCTGTAGCATAAAAATATTTAGATTTACAAAAAACTGTAACTGATGAATCTCAGTCTGGATTAGCAGGTGGAGCAGGTTCTAGGTTTGACTCCCGGCCCTGGTTGTTTGCTGCTTGTCTTTCCCTCCCCTCTCTGCCTTCTGTCCTGAAGAAACTGTCAAAAAAAGACCACTGGTGCTTACAAATGGCAGTAAAAGTGTACCTGTAGATATTAGACAGTGGCAGATCTTCTCTTCGGACAAACAGCAGTGATAATGGAGTCAGTACGCAGGGAAGGATCATATTTGTATGAGCCAGATGTTATATTAGTATGATCAAACATTTAGAAATGGAATTTGTTTCAACTGCTTTTACAAATAGGCAGACGGAAAGTCATATTTATTTTTTCACAAGCAACTTCGTGCTTATTTTGATATGTTTTCTAACCATAAGAAACAGGGACAAAAAATCCCTCATGCAGTTTCTTTTATGCTTCTTACACATCTTCTCTGAAAGTCTTCAGACAACTCTTCAACATCGAGGTGGATTTTCTCCTTCCAAGTGCAGGAGCCTGTGCTGTGTCCAGAATGGAGGTAAAGGCAATCAAATATTGAGTTACATGTGATTATTTCAGAAGAACTGCCTCGGCTGGAGGGAAATCAAATGGATGTGGAGAACACTGAAACAAAGCCAGCATCTACCGGATAACGTCTTGCAGCAATCAGTGCAAATAATTAAACACATATATTTTGCCAGAGGCTGCAAACAACAAGCAATCCTTTCTCTGTATAACCTTAGAAAATGTATAGCCTGTTGGTCATTCCATAAAGCCTCCACTGCTCCCAGAAAAAATAAACCAATTAAACACAGGTTAGAAGATGGTGAGGAGCTGAGTTATTTTACTTAATTATATTTAATTGCTTTATGTAATCTTTCTCTGCTGTTTGCTTCGTTTAGCTTGACACAAATGAATTATAATCGAGAGAAACATAACGACTGAGGAAAACCTGGAATGTTTTGGAAAATATATTTGCTGTTTATGTTAATATATATTTAAACTACAGCATCTAATAAAAGCCCAGAGGTAGCAGTGTAAAGAGCTTTTATAGCTTCTCTAAATTGCTGCTGGACCTCTCTTTGAGCTTTGGCAAAGTTGCCAAAAGGCAAGCATTATGCAAAGGTTTTCCATGGCAATGTGAAAAATAAAAGTCCGGACTTCAAACGAGGCATTGCAAAGAGTTCAGGAACCGAATGTTCTTTGGGAAAGAATAAATCCCTTTGGCACTGACTTTTGACTTTGTAAGTTTGCAGACCTTTTACCTGCAGAACAAGGCTTTGGAACGCTGACAGCGAGAAGACCCCAAAGAGCTTAACGTGACCCATTTATGCTTGGAGATGGATCTTGGACTCGACTCTGAACTGAAAAAGTCAGTGTTATTCATGGCAGTGATTTACTTTTTAGTATTTGAACAGAACAATTTTGCTGAGTTTCATTGACATTTTTTAAATGATTTAAACCCTGCTGTAGAAGTGCTCATTAAAATCAACTCAGAGGAGCTAAATACAGAAGACCAGACTTTTAAAGGCTGAATCATGAATCTGTATGAAGCCAAAGGCTCTTCTGTGTTGCAGGAGTTTAGTAGCTTCCTTTCAGTGCTATCAGTATTTTCCATTGAGCTGTAAGCTTTATCAGGACGACTTCAGAGGAACATAGTCATGTTGAGGTTTTGGCTAAAAGCCTTTAATCCGAACCTTTTATCAGAATCGGGTAAATATGTCTTCAGTTGGTTGACAGGAACTAACAGAGACCAAACCAACTGTCAGGAAGCTGTAAAGGAGCCGCAGACTTTGGGTTGTTCTTCACTCATACGCCGTTAAAGGATGAGATTCTCACATTGATCATTAAAAACTTTAGAAATGATGAAATCACAAATTGATTAGATGCTCATTTTTGACCTTTTTAAACATCCCTTCCTATTCAGTGCCCTGCGAGTATTCAACCCCTTTAACCTTTTGTCACTTATTGGGATTTTTATGATAGACCAACATAAAATATGAAATGATTGATTGATGGAATGATTTGTATTCAGCCCTCAGGAGTCAATGCTTTGTAGAACTACATTTCACATCCTTTACAGCTGCAAGTCGTTTAGGATGTCTCCCATTCTTCATTTTTACAAAACTTATTTTGTAAAAATGGATGGAGAGCATCAGTAAACATCAGTTTTCAAGTCTTACCACAGATTCTCAGTTGAATTTAGGCCATTTGACTAGGCCATTGTTACACATTCTTACTCTTCACTTCACAGTCATTGTGAAGTTTTTCTTTTTGTTGGTCTATCATATAAAATCCCACTAAATTGTATAGAAATTAGTTTCTATAACATCAGAAAATGTGGAAAACATATTTAAGGCTTTTTCTGTCCTATGCGTATGCACTCGTTCGTACAACTTTATGCACACAGAAATGGGTGAATAAAATAATTTACAATTTAGTAATTTAATTATTATTATTCCAATTGTAAGGGTTTCTTTTATTATTCTGCTTTCATGCATCTATTACTTTTGAGGAATTCTTGATTTTCACCAACTTTTCAGTTTTGCTTACTGACCGGTTGAATCTTTGATGCTTGATTTTGTACACTTGAGGTTAGATTTAAATCTCATCCGGTAAAGACCTGGTCATTCATAGTTTGTTAATTGAGGGGGCGTTTCCTGCTTGTTTTAGATATGTCTCTCTTTAGATCATTTAAATCATCAAATCATCTCCTCAACATATCTCCAAATTCTACAAGAAGCTGCTAATGACGCAATCATCTAAGTCAGGTGTGTTCAGAACAGGGAAGGATCAAAAACATGCAGGATTTTGGACCTTGAGGGTTGGAGTCTCCCAGGCTTCACACTTAAAACTGTAAAACTGACCAACGGTCTACCATTGTTGTTTTTACTGTTACTGAACAGTAACATCGATCTTTTGCACCTCTGTCCAGAGATGTGATGTCAGTTTTTTTTTACATTTGTAAAAGTTTGTTACATGCTTGTTTTTAATTGTGAAAATGCTTTTTGTGATCCTTCTTCTGAAAATTAATCTTTTAGTCTGAATCATCTTGAAAACCAAAACACTTATCATAGCTCTAGTTTTCTATATCTAACAGTGGAGCACTTTCGATTCCCATGATAAATGAACTACAGTGCCTTGCACAAATATTCATATTCATCTACATTTTTTCACGTTTTGGCATTTTGTTTAAAGGAAGCCATAAGAAGTCCAGTTTATCACAAGCCATGTCGGCGTCACAACAAACATGTGGAAGAAAGTGATTGAGAATCAGAATATCCTTTATTGGCTTTGTCACAAGTACAACAAAACTGAGAAAAAGGCTATCTGGTCTGTGCATTAGCAAAACATAATTTATGTGAAATACAAAACTAATAGCTGTTTGTTAAAACGATATAGAAAAAACACATGTACACACAGTCATACTACTCAGATCAGATGAGACTGAAATTCAACTTTTTGGTGTACGGGCAAAACACTGTGAGTAGATGAAGACTAACACTGCACATTAACCTGAACACACTGTCCACACTCTGAAACATGGTGGTGACAGCATTATGCTGTGGGGATGCTTTTCTTCAGCTGATGCAGGGAAGCTTGTCAGAAGAATGGATTTAAATGCAGGACGAAAATGTGTCAGAGGCTGCAGAAGAGAAGAGACAAGGTCGGAGGTTCAACCACCCTAAGCCTACAGCCAAAACTACAATGGAATGGTTTAGATCAAATCAGATGATAGAGTGGCCTAGTCAAGGTCCAGACCTAAATCCAAAAACATAAGAGACTTTTTAAAACATCTAGGCCATGCATCCTTTTACTTACTAAAATTCTGCACCACGTTGTGTTGGTCGGTCACCTAAGTTTCTTTGAAGCTTGTGTTTGCGGCTAAATGTGAATACGTTCATTGGATATGAAAACTATTGTAAGTCACTCTATGTGTAAACATTGAAGCATTTTTCAGAGACAATCATGGAACCACAGGGCTTCACTTTCCCCATGTCTGTATCCCTCTGTGCACATAATGTTAGATTCCAGATGCTGCTTCTGCTTAAACATAATTATAGCTGTAAGGAAAACTGGTTCAATCAAAAAATGCAGCAATCTATGGTTCATGCACAGTGGTTTTATTAAAAAGATTATAAAATAATAAAACATTAAAAATAAAATGACCCCCAAGCTTAGGAATCAAAGCTTTGGAAGTTAATGATCTGATGATCAAATTGAATTGAACATCTGTCCTGCTGTTTTTAGCATTAATAGTACAAAACTCTGATCTGGCTTGTCTCATTAGAGTACAACATATATTACACACACATGTATATGCATTTCATCTTTGCTGAGGCCTCGTCCACAGAAGCAACTGCAGTGTAATAAAATCGTCACAGTAACTGATGACTGATAGGTGTAGCTTAATACTATCTGATCGCTGCAGTTAAACCACAGGCTAGAATAAAGGAAAACAGAAAAAATCCATAAGGTCAATCAGAAAGCTGCATTATTTTATCTTAGATTTTTTTTTGTAGAAATATAAAGAGGTGGTCTTGCTCAGTGGGCAGATGCTTGTCAGAGAATGAGCTAAATGCTGCTGCCTGCGTCCTCACTAGAACTAAGAAAGTGGAGCACATCGGCCCGGTTCTAAAGTCCTTACACTGGCTCCCTGTAGCTCAGAGAATAGAGTTTAAAATACTTCTGTTAGTCTATAAATCACTGAATAGCTTAGCACCAAAATATATTACAGACTTGTCAGTGTATCAACCACCCAGACCTCTCAGGTCTTTTGGCTCAAATCTGCTCTGCAGAACCGGAACCAGAACCAAACATGGAGAAGCAGCTTTTAGTTCTTATGCTCCACTAATCTGGAATAAACTGCCAGGAAACTGTAAAAGCGCTGAAACCCTAAGTTGCTTTAAATCAAGATTAAAAACTTATTTGTTTAGAGTGGCCTTTGACTGGGCCATCTAAACATTATTGGTTACGTTTTCAGTCCAACTTTCCTTTCATTTTCTTGTCCATCATTCTATTCTCTTTATTTTCTTTTTCTTTTTTAAATGACCTCTGTTGTTTGATTTTATCATTTGATTTGTTTTTCTGTCTGTATCTGTGTTTATTTGGTGTGTGATTATATTGTAATTGTATGTACGGCGCTTTGAGTGTCTCGTTGCTGAAAAGCGCTATATAAATAAACTTACCTTACCTAAATGGACACTTTTTTACATTATATTTCACACCAGACAAGTGCTTCACAATTCCACCAACAATCATAAAATAGCAAATAGAATAAAAGTATAATGATATAAATAAAACAGAAGAGTTAACATTAATAAGGACTATCTAGCATCTCCTGCACAAATAGTCAAACAGCATGGGAAAAGAGATGAGGTTTTAACACACATCTAAATGATTTTGTGCTCTGAGCGCTGCGGAGATGTAGATCCACAGTCTTGGAGCGGCTACAGCGAATGCCCGATCACCTCTACATTTTAACTTTGGTGTCGGAACATCGAGGAGAACCGGGCTGGTTGTCCAGAGTGCTCTAGAAGCTGTACAGATCTTGAGGAGATCACCTAGGTAGGATGGGAGCGATAAAATGTTAAAATCAATGTGAAGACAGACGGGAAGCCAATGAAAAGATTTTAAGCCTGGAGTTGTGTGTTCATGTTTCTTTGTATGGGTTAAAAGACACGCTGCAGGGGTGCATTGCTTAGCGTAGCGGTAGGGCGGCTGACACTAGTGAAGGCCTCAGTCCTCAACGCATCCGTCCCGGCTTCGAGTCATGACCCCAGAGACCCATGCTGCATGTCTTCCCTCTCTTTCCACTCCACTTCCTGTCTGGGTAGTTTGGATAAAATAACAAAAATAAAGGCTACTACTGCCAGAAAACACATCTAAAAAAAAAAAAAAAAAGAAGAGCTGCAGCGTTCTGAACTATTTGTAAACGGCACAAGGATGATTGATCTAGCCTCAGGTGTAACAATAGTCCAGATGAGAGGTGATATAGGCATGAATAATGTTCTTAAGATCCCTGAAAGAGAGATAAGTCTTCACTTTAGCAATAATAATAACAATACTTATCTGTTTGTTCAACTGTCCAGAACAACACCTGAATTACTGAAAAAGAGCCAAGAACATCAGCTTGATTAGACCATCAAACCAGATGACCTCAGTCATGCAAATTTTAGTTTTAGCCAGAGAGTTTAATAAAGGTGTCCATGCATTACTGCCGTTTAGGTTAACTGGCATAACAAGCTCCTAGATTGACAATGAAACTCCTGCCTGTGAGGCATGACTTGAACCAGCTCAGAGCT
This sequence comes from Girardinichthys multiradiatus, assembly GCF_021462225.1. Classification (NCBI taxonomy): domain Eukaryota; kingdom Metazoa; phylum Chordata; class Actinopteri; order Cyprinodontiformes; family Goodeidae; genus Girardinichthys; species Girardinichthys multiradiatus. The sequence continues at coordinate 39,210,522 of NC_061818.1, read as the reverse complement.
GTATCTTTTGTACCAGCAACATTTTCCAGCCGGAGTAAAAGAGTATATCAAAGGCTGCTGATAAGTCCAAAAGAACTAGAACAACAGAATCCTCAGTCTACTGGTAAAAGAATGTCTGTGGTGTGGCATGATCTACAACCTGGCTCAGACTCCTCACAAATGTCATGGCTTCCTAAAAACCTTTGAAGTGAATTAAAAACCACTCTCCACCAAAATTTGGGAGAGAAAAGGTAGCTTGGATATTGGCCTGTAGTTGGAAAGTACAGTTGGGACGAGGTTCTTCTTTTCCAAAAGAGGCTGCACCACAGCATGCTTAAAAGCATAAGGAACACAGCCTGATGATAAGGACTTGTTAATCACAACAAGGACACAATGACCAACAGCATGAAAAACATCTTTAAACAGACAACGGGGAATACAGTCTGCAGGAGAGACTGAGGCGCTGATCTGATGAATTCCTGCCTCAAAGTAGAGAACGTCACAGGCTCAAGCTGCTGGAGAACAGTTGAGCATGAGGGAGATGAGAGATCTTTATTCTGATGAGATGAGACACTAAGAGTAGAAATCTGTCTGACAAATAATTCAGGACAGCAAAGAATGATTAGTAACTCACAGGTGTTACTAAGACACAGGTATGACTGTCACTTAATATTTCCGAAGAGACCGAAACTATTACCTTTTTCCACTTTCAGCCCGTCTTTACTGACATCTGTGAGAGCGAGTAGTTTCATTTATCCAGGCTGAGATAGTCATTTTCTGTGTTTGGTTTATAGTGGAGCGACAGAGTCCAAAGATCAGAGCAAATGGAGTTAAAGCAATTTAAAATGTCCGAATGCTTATTTCCGAGCCCAGCTGCAGGTACAAAAATTTTCACACAAGTCTTGTGTAAGACTCGATGTGTAAAAATGCTCTGAGGTTGAAGGATTAATTACACAAACACTGAAAGCCTGCTGTTTGATATGATATCCGACATTGTAGTAGAAAACACCACTGATAAATGACCATCACAGATTTACAAAACATGGACATCCATAACACAAAACCAAGTGAAGTATGTGGGATTTTCATGAGTGGGTTCAGACACAGACTCCCTGACTTGATTACCGTGTTAGACTCATGCAACTCCTTATATTTTGGACTTGATGATCATCTCTCCATCATCTGCAGTTAGTCCAGAAGGCATCCCTCCAGTTTTAGTAGATTTTCATTGGCTGCCTGTGCATTTTTGCATTGATTTAAAAACTTTTAAATAGTTCGGCCCCTAATTATTTAACTGTTCCTCTTACCTTTTATAACTTCAAAAGAGCACTGAGATCTTCTAGCTAGAAGCTCTTCGTGCTGCCGACGGTCAAATTGAGGCACAGAGGGGACCGGACTTTAGCTGTGGCAGCTCCCAGCCTCTGGAAAAAACTGCCCCTTGATATTCGTAATGCAGAGTCTGTTCAGTCTTTTAAATCCCTCCTGAAAACTAATTGATTCACATCGGCTTTTAACTCAAGTTCAGGGTTGTCATGTTTCCATATTTTAGCTTTCTTTATTTCCTATTTTTATTGTATTTGTTGGTTTTATGGCGGTCTTCTGAATTTTTGTTGCATTAAATGTGCTCTATAAATAAAATTGATATTGAGATTGACAAGATAAAAAAATATCAATAATTTTTAAGAACTCTTAAATGTCCAGTCCCACAGCAACAAACAACGAATAAACAAATTACAAGCATCAGCAGGATCCGAGATTAACGTGGCTGACAGCTGACCGTAACCGGACCCCCACCGCCGCTATAGTGATGAGCCACAGCAGTTTGTGACATTTTAAACACAACGACCCTGTTAAAAAATAAGGCAATCACCTTCAGGAAGTTTAAACTCTGCAGGCTCTGATTGGCAGACGAAATAAGTCCAAAACACACAGAACCATGAACAGGAAAACACTTTGAAAGCAGCCCAGCCAACGGGAAGTTGAACATTAATTGCTAATTTTGAAGAACTGTTGTGCACTGTTTCTTCAAGGTCCTAGCCAGTATATGTGTGTGTATTTATTTGCTAACCTTCTGAGGACTGATAGGACTGAGGTTCAAAGCCCGGTCCTGATGTGGCAGATCCAATTTTAGGCTTAGGGTTAAAGGTTACTGGTATGGTGTGAATTATGTTTAATTTAGGGGTATAATTATGAATATACTGGTAACATTTAGGATTAGGGATGAATGCAGTTATTTTGTGTGTGTGTGTGTAACAGTTAAGACAGATGCTGCACTCGTCAAATATTAAACATCCACAACATAGAAGGAAAAATCTTTGCAGAACCGGAGCAAACCAAACAGCTTTTAGTAAAACTGATTTTAAAATATATTATATTCGAGAAACACTGGACTGTGCACCTATTAATGCATTCAGTCCTGCCAGGAACCGACCTTCATATGCTTTATGTTTATTCTTCACATGCCACATATGAAAGGAATCTATGTTCTGCTGTAAAGTGATTGTTTTCCTTAAATGTAATCTTCTCTGAATGAAAATAATTTATTGGGCCAACTGAATGAAATATGAGCTGTGTTAAGGCTAGCTGGACATAAGCCTGAAATGAAAATATTTTTGTGGAGGTGTAGGGGAGCAGATAATACAGCCCAGAGCTCCTCAGCACTTGGCTTTTCAATTTGTGCTCAGTCTTTATTTGTTTTCCCATCATCGTGTCATTGTAAAATCCAGATTGATACATTACTTTAATTACTGGAAATCATATATTTCACACACACCACTACAAGTCCTTCCCCAAACACTGATTTATCCGTATACACAATTTCCTTCCCACAAACAGGCCTGCTCTCCTCGCCCACCTCTCTTGGGACAAACGTTCTCTTCGATTTTACCGAGGAAAATAGACATGTTGGTGTTTTCCCCCCAATCCTTCCTCCATCTGCTATGACCAGAAACTCTAAAAGCTTTAGTTGTTTTTCTCCTGCACCCAGCCCTTTTTAAGCATAATGCCGAGCCAATATTCGCCAAAATAAGAAACAAAAATGTTGAAACAAAAAAGCAGAAAAAATAAAAAAACAAACCTGTGTTTGTTGCTGTCATCTAATGTCAGATTCTTTCTGCTTTGATTTACATCAAATGTATAAAAAAAAAAAAAAAGAAAAAAGTTTTGTCAGTTCTTGTGTGCTATGGTAACCAGACCCCCTGAATATAATACCCCAAGAAATGAATATTGTTTTCACAGGAACAAATACATTTCCGGGCTGTTCTGCCTGTGCATGGAATCAAAGCTGATCTGGGGTCAGAGGTGAGCTCCTGGCAAAACTTAATTAATACTGTCTAACTATAAAAAGGACAGGATAGTAGAGGATCTTTAATAATCAGTGTGTACCATGTTTTAACATCTTGCTGTAACTGTTCTGCACCACAGGTCTTGTTAAAGGGGTGTAAAAAGTTGGATTTATGTGTTGCAAAATATTGCAATGAAAACTTTAGAAAAATTTAACCTTTTATTTCAGCACATTTAGTTATTATTTATTAAACAACAAATTTCACAATTATTGTGACCTCTTTGACCATTTTTGTTTGCACATTCCCTGTAGATGGTCTAGAGTCCTGGGTTCTTCTCTGATTTGCTTCAGTCCACAGGTTTCTGTAGGATTTAGGACTAAGGAATGAGATGTCCATGGAAAAAGGTTGATTTTGTATCTGCTGAACCATTTCTGTGTTAGACGGGACATATTTTGACCCATGATCCTACAGCAGGCCCCAATGACGACCCATTTTCAGTTTTAACCAGAGCTTCTCTTCTTTACACTTGAGACAAAAAGTCCATAAATGCTATCTAAAAATTCAAAATTAACAGGTTGATGTCAAGCCAAATCCACTTTTAGAAGATACCACAGAAGATGCTGTGACTAAAACCACACTCTAGCCATTTTATTAGGTACACCTCTTTATTGATTGGTAACACAAATAGTGAATCGGCCAATCACATGGCAGCTGCTTAATGCATTTAGGCATCTAGACAGGGGGAGAACAAGTTATTTTCAAAAAAGCTGCTGGATGAAGAAGGGAGATCTCTTTTACTTTGAAGGTGGCATGGCTGTTGGTCTGAATGTTTCAGAATCTGAGAGTCTGCTGGGAATTTCACACACAACCATCTATCACAACCCGATGAGAATGGTCAGAAAAAGGGGAAATGTTTTTTGGATGAAACTGCCTTCTTGATGTCAGACTGGTTCAAGGTGCAATTCAACAGTAGCTCAAATAGTCACTTGTTGCAACCAAAGTATGCAGAATACCATTTCTGAGCACACAACATTTGGAATCTTGAAGCTACAACAGCAGAAGACAACAGCAGGTGTTATGCAGGATGATTCAAACCACAACAGCAAGTCCTACTCTGAATGATTCAAGAAAAAGTCGATTAAAGTTTTGGAATGGCCTAGTCCTGACTTAAATCCAATTGAGATGCTGTGGCTTATAATGAACAGGTCATTCATGCTCAAAACCCTCCAATGTGGTCGAATGTGAACAGTTCTGTAGAGAGGAGTGAACCAAAATGTTCCCAAAGTCATGTAAAAGGGCCATTGTTAGTTAATAGACACAATTTATGGTTGTTGTTATTCCCGGTGCATGTTGGACTCTGGCACGGCTGCCCTTTGTCACTGGTCCTGTTCATAACTTGCATGGACAGGATTTCTAGGTGCAGCCAAGGGCCGGAGGGGGTCTGGTTTGGGTACCAGTGGATTTCGTCTCTTCTTTTTGGAGATGACGTGGTCCTTCTGGCCCCCTCTAGCCAAGGCCTACAGCATGTTCCCGGAGTGTTTCGCAGCCAAGTGTGAAGCGGCTCGGATGAAGATCAGCTCCTCCAAGTCTGAGACCATAATTCTCCACCAGAAAAGGGTGACTTGCCCTCTTCAGGTTGGAGGGGAGGAGTTCAAGTATCTTGGGGTTTTGTTCACGAGTGAAGGGAGAATGGAGTGGGAGATCAACAGACAGATCGGATGTAACGGATATCACTAACAGAATAAATTCGTTTTTGTAAATGGCTTTCTGGTCCAGAGGGACTTTAAACCTCCCTCCTGACAGGATCAGCTGGAGTGATTGATGGAGAGGATGAAAAGGATCTGTGATCAGGGTGGCCCTTCTGATCACAGAGCTGTTGTGCAGTTCAGAAAGGGAGGTTTGAGGTGAACAGATAATTTTGCTGGCCTGGTTTGTGATCCTGAACAGTTTGGTTTTGTTTCACAGTGAGAGAGTTGTTCCAAGATAAAATATTGAAAGTGATGACAGATTAAATGAGTGCTTTAAAGACCAGTGTTAATTGTCCTTCTTGAAAAAAAAAAAAATCACACTTTTCTAACCAGGTGGAGACGTGGTTTTTTAAAAATGGAGTCAGTGTGCTCTTTAAAAGACAGCTGGGTGTCTATCTGTCCCACCTGAAAGACCCCATATCCTCCACCCGCTGGCCTCAGATGGAGCTTCCTTCATTAAAAACCATTTAAAAGAAACTGTTGGGGTTTAAGCGGTAGGTCTAAAAGGCGCTGCAGGGAAGTACATGAATGAAATCCTTGTGTGTGGCTGTGCATACTCCAGGTGTTTGGTGATGGTGTCTATATTATTTTTTTTATAAGAAAATATATTCATTGTAAACAGAACTTTGTATTTACTTAGATTATCTGTCTGAAATAAAACTCTAAACTGAAACATGATAAAAAGCAAAAAACAAAAAATCTTTAAGGGACGAACACTTTGTTGTCTATCATATAATTTCCCAATAAAATACATAGAAATTTGTGGTTAAAATGTTAAAAAGTTCAAGCGGTATCAATGTGATTGCAACTCGGCTCATCAAAACTTTCACAGATTAGTACCAAAAATAAAAAAATGCTGGTTGACATTTCTGCTGCTTTCCTATTTTTTCTCAATCTGTTGGTATTTTTTTTATTGCTGCCTTAAAAGTGCAGTCGAGTCTTTTTTTGCTGCTGCAAAGGCCAGCTGCTACTGGTACAAGCAGGCTTTGATCTGCACTCATTTAACCTCCACATTTTTATATTTGTAAGATACTGATATTGGTTACTAGTTCATAGCAAAGGTTCAGGCCTGGTGGTGAAACATCTCTATTACAGACAGCAATGAAATCCATCCTTTAGTCCATTTAGATAGTTTTGCCAGTATTTAATCATTTGATCATTTATTGGGTTTCTTTGCTAAAATTACACTGCCTGGCCAAAAAAAAGTCGGCACCTGGATTTAACTAAGCAAATTGGTACGAGCCGCCCATTGGATAATTACTGCATGGGCGATTATGCTTCAGCTGGCAACAAGTTATTTAACCCCAACTGGTGCAATGAGTTGCTTCTCATTTCTTAAACAACCATGTCGAAAGACATCCTGTGGTCGTGGAAAAGATATCAGTCTGTTTCAGAAGGGTCAAATCACTGGCATGCATCAAGCAGAGAAAACATCTAAGGAGATTGCAGAAACTACCAAAACTTGGTTAGGAACTGTCCAACGTATTATTAAATACTGGAAGGATAGTGGGGGCCCATCGTCTTGGAGGAAGAAATGTGGCCGGAAAACAATCCTGAATGATCGTGATCGGCGATCACTTAAACGTTTGGTGAAATCAAATAGAAGAAAAACAACATTAGAACTCTGGGCTATGTTTAATAGTGAAAGTAAGAGCATTTCCACACGCACAATGCGAAGGGAACTCAAGGGATTGGGACTGAACAGCTGTGTAGCCTTAAGAAAACCGCTAATCAGTGAGGCCAACCGGAAAAAAAAGGCTTCAATTTGCTAGGGAGCATAAAGATTGAAAGAATGAGGTTAGCTGACTACTTGAATGACCAGGTTATTCCATCAATGGAGTTTATCTTCCTTGATGGTATGGGCATATTTCAAGATGACAATGCCAGGATTCATTGGGCTTGAATTGTGAAAGAGTGGTTCAGGGAGCATGAGACATAATTCTCACACATGGATTGGCCACCAGAGAGTCCAGACTTAACCCCATTGAGAATCTTTGGGATGTGCTGGAGAAGGCTTTGACTCTACCATCATCAGTGCAAGATCTTGGTGAAAAATTAATGCAGCACTGGGTGGAAATGAATCTTGTGACATTGCAGAAGCTTATTAAAACAATGCCACAGCGAATGTGTGCCGTAATCAAAGCTAAAGGCAGTCCAATGAAATATTAATGTGTGTGATCTTTTTTTTTTAGGGTTTGTATTTAATTATCATTTTGTTTCTGCTATTAGTTGTTTGTTGTACATGACTGCATGAAAAGGATCTAGAACAGTAGACCTATATGTCCCAAATATCTCCAGGCTGATTTTGTCATTATGTTCGAAACAGCTCTGACCCACATACAGAAGGACACTCCAGAGAACGAAAATCAGTAAAATGATGTTTATTGAGTGACTAATAATCAGGAACAAGAACGGATAAATCTCCAACTGTATGGAAGGAAAGGGAAGAGAACTGGTGAGACAAGGAACTGAAATAAGACGAAAAAACTAGTGACAGAGACTCTGAGCTGGGATAGTGAACGGTTTACTAGTTTGATGAAGTCAAGTCGCCAGGGGTTGAGGGATTCGGGGTTTAGGTCCATATAAGCAGTGTTCGTCTTGATGTTTTCTCCTGATGCTGTTCTGAAGTGGAGCAAAAACTGTGAGGTAATCCACATTGAGATGGCTTACGTAGGAGGGTGGACAGGATATGCTTAATGTCCAGATGCAGAGAAATGAAGGAATCAGGATGGCTGCCAGCCAGAGCGAAATCCAGTCGCAGACAATAATTCAGGAAGTGAAGTCTGTAGGTAGTTTTTTAGCCACAGAGTCTTCTGAGGCAGTAAATCCAAGAGTCAGGTTCTCAGCCTGCGAAGGAGCATAAACAAGGTTACAAGGAGCACAAAAAAAACAAAGCTTAGTCTAGAGGTGGCTGAGTTCGTTACCACTGTAGGCAAACACTCTCGCATTGAAGAGCTGGCAGCCTCCTGCTTAAATACTCCTCCAAGCAATCAGCAGAACAAGACGCACCTGTCCACCAGCGCACCTGAGAACTCCAGCACCATCTGGGAAACTGAACACAATGTTGGAAACACAAAAACACACACACAAACCAAAACCCCGACAGATTTATTAGCTTTAAAATTCACTTAGCAAAGGGTGTAAATACATAAGCGGAGTGATATCAAAATAACACGTAATTTTTTACAGTGCAGTAAAAATCTCCCATGAACTCTTATCTTGTTTTATCTTTAGTTGTTTATTACCATCTGAAAATAATAGTTTGAGACACCCTGATCGCGTGTGTCCAGGCCGATAACAAGTTCTGATTTTCCTTAAGGTCGGTGCTGCTGATTCAGGCCGATTCTGTTTTTTTCTGGTTCCATGACTGATTGTAATAGTTTTGAATGGGACAGAAAATTAAAGAATTACAAGATTATCTCAATCAAAGCAGCTTTCCTAACCGTTAGCTGAGTATGATGCTGTTAGTTAATGTGTTTATAGACTGAAATTGGTGGAAGACATTTGATGAACAGGAAACAATAGTATTATTCAGTATTTGACCTGTCAGTGAATAGAGCTGATGGGATATTTCATTGCTAATATTATCCCATATTTCACCAAACTCCTGAAAAAACGTATTTTGTCATGAAGCATTTAAAAAAACATATTAAACAAGCTTGGTCTCATCTTTGCATGAAGACCCCTTAAACCTCTAAGTATTACAATGTTTATTATTGTTGTATTTTGCTCTTAGAAATCCTCCATTCTTGCAGAGTGCAGAATTCTGCAGAGACTCTGAGAGCTAAAATCGGGATATTTCTGTGAAAACTGAGCATTAAAGAAAGACATGTTGCTCTATATTGCCAAACGTTTGAGGTCCCATCACCAACTCAATGCATTCTTGTATTACAATCATTTCCATGGTTGCAGGTGTAGAGAAACTTGACTAACCTGCACTGAGTCCTGACCTCTATCTTCTTGAACACTTTTGGGGATTAGAGCGAAGGCTGGAGTTCTGGTTGTCTCCTCTAACTATGAACACACTCCTGAACCTTGGAAGATGTTGACAGAAGATGTTTTGGTAAAGTTGCTGGCAACGGTGCACCCATCAACACGTTGGACCTTATAGGTTAAGAATAGGATGTCATCAAAGTTCATGTACATGCAGAAGTAGACAGACAAATACTCTTGGCTATGTAGTGTATATTCTTGCTCAGTATTATAATACTTCGGCTGCATCTAAACCTGAAGAAAGCGGAAAGAGACTTATTCACCTGGACTCACACCTGACTGAAAAAAAGCTGAAAAATTAGCAATTGTTCCTCTGTCTGAACTTCATGTTTCAACAAATTTACTAACAACCAATCATCCCTTTAGCATTTTTGATATTTTGTACTTAAAAATCAAGATATGCATTTTACATATAGGGTTGTCCTGTGTGTTGCATTATATGATAAAAAAGTTTTTTTCTCTTTGGTTTTAGAGTATTGTTGACTTTAAATAAGGTCCACTGCCTGATTCTGTGGTATTAAGTATTAAATAACCTTTGAAAAGGTCAGTGGTGGCAGCATTTGTCAGCTTATTTCTGCTTTGTCGGAGCCAGGAGTCTTTCGTATAGATTGTGGGAACAAGCTGTTTGTTTAACGTGACTGTTGAATTCTAAGTCACTGCAGTTTATTTATTTTTGTTCACTAGCCTGAATTGAAGGAAGCCCTTTTTTCTTGCTGTTCGGTTTTATTTCTGGACTTCTTCAAAATGCCACATGGCCGTGGAGGCTTCAGGGGGTCCGAGACGTGGTAGCAGCAAGGCCTCGACCTGTGTTTTAGCTCTGATCTGTAATTACATCCACTGAAGGAGGAACAGGCTCGCTTACATGACCGGCCAAGGAGTGTGAGGCCAGAGCCGCCGTGACAGAGATAGCAGAGATTGAGGGGAACAGCAAACACAGATAAAATGAATAAAGCAGAGAAAAGCAAACGGATTGACTTTGGTAAGAGGTCACTTTTGAAAGTTCCCCCAAGTGATTGTTCGAAAGCGTCATTTTTTTCCTCAATTCAGGACACCCCAGAGATGTGAAGTGTAAGGTTATTGTATGGCCCAGTGCTCTATATTAATGGTGACTTTGGCTCACCTAATACGGATTCTCAGGGTTATAGCCCCCGGGTGCCTGCTGAGCAGAATGTGAATGCAAAAAGAGCCGATCTCTCTCCCCATCCCCTCCCTGGTCACCAGGGCCCCGCCAGCCCTCGCTCAAGGTTACAGCCTGGCAGCGATGAAGCCATCAGCGCTGATTTTAAATGATACCCTGAAGTAGCCACCACTTAATGTGTTCCCTCTTTCTTTAAACTCTTGATTATTCTTTTTTCAAGTTGATAGCGTTAAGCATGATCAGAAGGGTGGCTGAATGGGAAAGACGCGTTTCTCCTTGAGTCGGTCGCTGGAGCTCCTGCTGGGAAGAAGAAGGGGGAGGTTATGATCAAGGGGCTGGCTCTTAAGCCTTCAACTATGCACAGGATGTTTTTGTATTTCACTCCATTTCACTGTGAACCGAGCCTGCATATAAATAATTTGCTGTGGTAAACTGCTGCACAACAAACCTTTGCATGTCTCCCACAGTACTTCTAGAGAAAGTTCTCCACTAGTACTACATCCTGTAATTATACCTTCAGGAGGATAAATCTCTCCGCTTTTACTCGCAGATATTACCTCAGCTGATACTGTCAGGGTGTGTGTGTTTGTGTGTGTGTGTCACTCCCATCTCATTGCTCATGTAGATTCCACTAATGCCTATTTGACGAGTAAAAATGTTATTCTAATGATGATCGAGGGAGCCGGGTTTTAGCAGGTAGTTGTTATGGAAACTGCAGCTGCAGTTTAACTGTGCAATAAGCCTCCCCTCTTACCTCTCCCCCGTCTTCTCTTCCTTCTCGATCTGGTGAACACAGCATGTTAGAGTCATTGCCAGGGTACAAACGGTTAAAGACGAAGCCGATACAAGAGGCGACAACATTCGCTCACATGGACGGAGGAGGATGTGTGCAAACTGTTAAGTCTTAATCTCAGTGTTTTTATCTAAAACAATCATTTATCTCTGAGTAAACACTTCACAGTTGTAATATGCTTTTATTAATAAGATTGAACAATTAAATGCGAAACACACTTTGTGTTGAATTATTCAGATATTATGATAGACTGAGATGAAATCTGGAGAACTGAAACAAGATGGTGCCTTTTTCTGGCAGAGATTACCAGGGTTTCCTGATCTGTCACTAAAATCTCTCATACATGATTCATCATACAGCTGGTATTTTAATGAGTATTATAAGTGATGAAAATAAGTCAGTAATGTGGAACAGGGCACCATGTTTAATTGTAAAGAATAGATTTCTTTGGAAAATAGAATTAATATTAATATTTTATTAAATGACTAAATTAGACCCAAAATTATAATTTTTAAAGCAAGTAAATGTTAATAGAGTCGGGTAGAAGCTTTGATTGTGTAAAATAAGCCAGTAAATAAGCTGGTCTTCACAACTCTGACAGGTAAAACACATACAGCTGGAACCAAATATTTACATACTCTGCATTACCTTGTATCCCTCACTGTGTGACATTAAATCAGATGAAACCTTTCCTGTTTAGGTCAGTTAGGATTGCCCATATTATTTCTGTTTGCTCAAAGCAGAATAAAAAGAGACATTTTTTCACTTTCTAAAAAAATTTAAGTTTACATACTTCTCTTTAATATTAAGTAGAACTGCCTTTTATCTGTAAGACTATACTACAATGCTTTGGATATTCATTTATGTACAGTTTTCCTGCAGCGAAAAACCCCAACAACATGATGCTGCCACCCCCGTACTTCCCAACTGGGATTGTGATCTTAAGCTTGCAATCTTCCCCTATTACCTCCAAATTGAATGATGCTAATTGTGCTCAAGCTCTTCAGTTGTGGTTTTGTCAAACCACAGGTCTCCAAAATGTAAGGTCTTTGTCCCTGAGTGCATTTGATAAACTGTAATCTAGCTTTAGTTGTTGCTTTCGGAGTTTTGACTTCTTCCTCTCTGAGTGGCCTTTCAGCCCATCTGGTACAGGCTTTGTTTCACTGTGGATAATAAAACTCTCACCAGCCTCAACCAGCATCTTCGCAAGGTCTTTTGCATTTGTTAGGCATTTACTGGAGTTGATTCACACATTTGTCACCAAAACCCTCTAGGACACAGGCTGTTCTTCATAAACAGGTATTCATGCTGGCATATTATTGGTTAAACATATGAAGGTAGCACCTTAAGACATCAGGAAATTGGACCCAAGGATGAAACCGACGTGGATATATGACATCAGCTGGCTGAGCCCAACCAATTCTTCCTGGTGCTTCATTTTGTGCATATATTTCTGCTAGTGTGTTTTACAAGCCATTATACTCAGTGTAACTGACAAGAACAGCTGGTTTTCTTTAGAAAAATGTCTTTTTAAAGCACAAATAAAACTGACTTCGTTAAATGAATAAATTTAATTAGCAACACATTAAAGCCAGTTTACAGCTAGAGCTCTGTTGAAAGCTTGGTATAGTACATGTTCAGGTTATTCAGGCTTCATGGAAATAAAGCATGTGCTTCCTTGTGATGGTCCAGTTGTTAATAGGCTTCCTTGGAAATGCTTTGATGACAGCTGCAGTCTTTTCAGGTCTTTTTTGTCAGTAAAGGTTGAAGGAAACCACTCTTTCTTCTGTTCTTCTCACAGTGTTGGCCCTTAAACACAACTTTTTGCATTGCCCTGCTTGGTAAACTTTCTTACTCTCATTTATCATTTAGTACTTTGCTAATGAGATATTTTGGGCTGTATATCACGGCACAACAAATAGAATAAAGCTCTGAGTATCTGCCTGGAGCATTGGTGTCTGGAGGAAACTCCTCAGAAGCTGTTGTGATGACATTTGTTTATTGTGGAAAAAAACTGCAGTATTTCTTAAGCTTGATGAAACTAAAACCATAAAAACAAACAAAAAATTTTTTTTTTTTGTTGTTGTTGAAAAATGCTGAAAGAACAAAGCTGTCAAATTCCCAATGTCCAATTTACAATAGCTGTGGTGTAATGTTTGCTCCCCTTTTGTGCACGCTGCTGACAACCAGTCAAAATGCAAAAAATATAGCAAAAACCTGCTTTTTATATGTGTCCTGTTTTTGAAAGTTGCCTGTTATTTTAAGGATTACAAACTGGAAGCAAATTTAAACAAAGTGGATGTCATACTGTGAAGACAAAAAATCCCCTAGTACAATATATCATGAAAAATTACAGAAACAGACTAATTTATGTCTACTCCAATGCATATGACAGACACAGCTGCAAGATCTGGGGTAAATATAAAAACAGTTGCAGAGTGGCTGCTTTTTGTAACTCAAAGCAAGAAGGTTTCAATCTCTGCTCATGTCTTGTTGTATGCAGTTTCCATGTTCTCTCTTTGCATACATGATTTTCAGTGGGTACTCTAGTCCTCACCAACAGTCCAAAACCTTCCATGTTAGGTTAATTGGCCACCCTAGACTGGGGTCGGTTGTGGGTGTTTTTTTGCATGGTTGCCCGTCCTGTCTGCCATCTGTCCAGGATGCTCCTCATCTTTAACCCTAAGCCTGCTGGGACTGGCTGAAGCCTCATCCACAATCCTGAACAGAATTCATATACAACATAGATGGAGAGATTAAAACCTAATTTGACAAAAGCAAAAGGAACACAGCTCTAAAGTATGATGTAGGATTTGATTCACATATCAATCATTTAAAATCATTTATTTAATTTCCTGGGCTTGGTGCTGGTGCAGAGGTAGGACATGCGGCCCATGTTTAGAGAGGCTTCGATTCTCACATTCAGTTTTTACATTATGGACATATTTGTGCAGAGGGGAACTGTCAGGGCCTGATTAGTCCTCTCCAAAGACCTAATGCATTTTTAATTATTTTTCATGGACTTATTATTAATGAAAAACAAAATGTCATATTTATTTCCAAAAATATACTTATTATTAAATTATTTTCAAAAGAAATAAACTAACCACTCAGTAAGCATTGCCATTTGCTGTGATCTTTGAAGCAGCCGTTTTTCATCCTATCAAAATTCAGTCTGCTCTGTTGCTAGGCAGATGAGGGCTGTATGAGCTTGGTGACTGGTTTGCCTTCTTGAAGTTTACAACAGGTCCTGCAATGGTAACTCCATGGGAACTATGTCATGAATGACTGTAAGATCAACAAATGACATCATTTTTCTAAGGGGGTGGGTTTTGTAATCATACAGTTTTTTGATAAATACCACCAGCTGTAGGAGCCACCAATCAGTCATCTAAGCTGAAACCTTTTGCAGCAGCCCAGGCCATTTCTGGCATGTCTCTACCAGATCCATCCAACACTCACTCAGGTTGGATGTGCAACATTGGTAGAGCAACATTTTCAAGACAAACCTAGATACATTTAATTGGTCCAATGTGGTTGGGCTAATTAAGGAGGCTTCCCGTGGCATGATTGTGCAACCACCATGCTTCACAGTTAGCATGGTGTTAGCCATGCGATGGGAAGTGCCTGGTTTTCTCCAGACATGATCCTTGTAGTTTAGGTCAAAAACATCTCTTTTAGGTTCATCAGACCAGAGAAATTGGTTTCTCCTGCCTGGATGATCTCTTAGGTGACTTCCAGTAATATTCAAACTGGCTACCTTGTACCTTTGGTGAGGAGTGGCTTTCATCTTGCCACTTTAGTGTAAAGACTGTTTATGTTGCTTATGTTGCCAGAACATAAGCAATTGTTGACCTTCTGGATGGTTATTCTACCTTCACAGGGGAACACTGCATTAGTTTCCTTTGGGTTCTGGGTCTTCTCTCCAACCAAAACTTTCAGACTGACTCAGTCCATTCATGGAAGTTTTCAAACAAGTCGTTTTACCTCACCTATTGGTTTCTGTTCTGGTATTTTTAACTTTTAGACCTTGTATAGAGGGCTGCACGGTGGTGCAGTTGGTAGCACTGTTGCCTTGCAGCAAGAAGGTCCTGGGTTCAATTCCCAGCCGGGGGTCTTTCTGCATGGAGTTTGCATGTTCTCCCCGTGCATGTGTGGGTCCTCCAGCTTCCTCCCACAGTCCAAAGACATGCCTGTTAGGTTAATTGGTCTCTCTAAATATCCCTTAGGTGTATGAATGAGTGTGTGCATGGTTGTTTGTGTGTTGCCCTGTGATGGACTGGCAACCTGTCCAGGGTGTACCCTGCCTCTCGCCCATAGACTGCTGGAGATAGGCACCAGCTCCCCCGTGACCCACTATGGAATAAGTGGTAGAAAATGACTGACTGACCTTTTATAGAGACCTGTGTTCTGTTTCAAATCATATCCAATCAACTGAATTTACCATCAATGGACTCAAGTCAAGTTGCAGAAACTTATCAATGTAATTGAGCTAATTTGTAATGGAGAACACCAATAAATAGTTCGTCGTATGCCAGAGGGTCCAATTGGGCTCTGTGGACAATTATCTGTGCTCCAAATTTCTTGTTTTTCTGCACTGGCAGCCACCGCTGGGTTTTACAACAGATGTTTTGAATAAGTTTCTTCAAAATGTTGCGAGGCCTACTTCTGGGTATTTCTTGGAGTTACTTCCGGATTCTTTAGAAATAAGACAGCAGCAGATCAAGCTAGCCTTCCAGAAGAACATTGAGATGAGCCTGATTTCCTGACACTTTGTATCAAAGTAATTGGTCTGACACCATGGAAAGGTGAGGATGCCACCAAAGGTCAGCGATCCAATCACTTTATTTGTACATGTAAAAGACAAATAACTTCACAGCAGTCAAGCCAAAAAAAGAAACTGTACAGACAGATATTGTTAAAAGCAAATGTTGTTTTACTTTAGCCACTAATAGCAACATTAATTACTAGATTTAGATTTTTGTTCTTTGTTCAAATTAGTGTTTTTCCCACTAACAATAAGATAAATCATCTAAAAAGTAGCAACAAATTAATGTATGTAGACCATAAATGTGAGAACTGCTTACATTTAAAACCATTTATACCCACGTGGGACATTTTAGTGGAGAAGGATTGTGCATATCAGTCTGAATTTAACAACGTTAACAATGTCTTTCAATACTGTAGCATTGTTTCCATGGTGCCAGCTGGTAAACCTAACACATTACATGGCACGTCTACATAATGCGGTGTTAAATGGTCGGTTCCATTGCACTAAACAGATGGTTCATCTAGTTACGTAGAAAAATAGATGATTCTGAATTGTCCTATGCAGTCATGGGACAATATTTCTACAATGCTAAACCTGGTCCAAACATTTTATTGAAAAAAGAAATGAATTTAAACTGAACAAACAGATAAATAAAATTCTAAACCCCAAGTGAAGTTTAATCTCAATTTAAAATCTAAATCTCAAAGAAAATAGCACTAATATATGAAAATGTCAATTAAAAATACAAAAACATTGATTTTATAAACAATCTGAAATAATTTAGTTATTAAAGTTTCTGAACACAGTTTTGATCACGTTTAGTCTTTTAAAATTATTGATTTATTTTTCCACATTAAAAGAAAGATTATAGCCTCAATTTTTCCTCATACTGTAGTAAGTGTGGTGTAGCTGCTAAAATAAAGAATATAGTTTGAAGCTAAAATTATAGAAGCAGCTACGTTTATTCTGGGATTGCAGCAGAAAACATTTCCAATTAAATCAAAGGCTTGACAGTAAATATACCATCTTAAACCAACTTTAGAAAGCTTAAAATGTGCAGAAATCCAATGTTTTATTGTTTGTCAGGAGCAGAACAACTTTGTAGAAACCTTGTGAGACCTGATAGTTTCAGACACAAAAACTACCTGAAAACCCGAGTCTCCCGTGTCAACTGGTTGGGTCACAGTCATCAGGCAGTTGACACAGCCATTCAACCACTGTCTCCTCTATAGTGCACGCCAAATCATTTCACCATCTCTTCTCAGACAAACCTGCCATATTTTACATTTCCATAAGATGTCATTTTCAGGTAAATATGAGACTTTTTTCAGTGACAGGATGTTCTAACAAAGGAGATGGTCTTTCATTTCTGAGGTTCTGTCTTTAACAGTAAACTGAACAAGAAAATTACAGTCACTGTGGAAATGCACCTTTATTTAGTCTTAGGTATTCTTTATCTTTTCCCTGTTGAAGTTGCATTGGCACAGCGATTAACCTTTCATTCTTTTGTTTGTCTCAAAAGCAGACCGTCTGCTTTTTTCCTCTATATTACAGCAGCGTATGAAGCGTTGGAAATAGTTTCAGAGAACTTTTACATGGAGGGTTAACTTTCTAAGCTCACTCTCTGACTTTCAGTTAAGGAGGACATGCTTTGACTGATGGATAAAATATTTTACTATTTAAATATGTCACTGACCCTACAGTATGAAAGAAATGTGAGAAATTCAGTCAAAATGTGTCCCAGTAAAAGAAGCTTACCTCACGTTTATTTGTTATTTTCATATAGTATGAAAGTGTATTTTTTAGTTTCAGTTGCAAAGAGAAGCAAACTTCCAAAAGAAACACAGTTGGAAATAAGACAGGAATAAAAATAAGGCTTTATTTAAATGGACTGGAATGCTGAAGAAAAAGTTGAAAGTTAACAAAGATCACCTGTAACCTCTGGATCCTATTCCAGACCTGGTAGATATGAGGACCTGAAGCTTTTAGAAAAAAGAGAGACGGCGGATGTAAGCAGACTCCAGGGGGTCCAGCATGGGGCCTGCCGAGGGAAATGGGTCAACAGTCTGGGACTACATCCTGTACCAACTGGACCACCGGTTGGTGCAGATGAACAACACTGGTGCGTAAGTTTAATAATAATAAAACATGGGGTGTTGTTTTCCTGCACTGCTAAACTCCTCAGTTACCAAGCACAGGGCCCGTCACTGATTTCATTAATTCTAATAAGGCATCCAATTCAATTCAGTTTATTTCTATAGCACCAATTCACAACACATGTTGTCTCAAGCCACTTCACAAAAGTCAGGTTCATTCATTTCAATTAATTGTAACCATTGAACAGTGCAGTCAGATTCAGTTATTTATTCAAATTGGATAAAACGTTTTTCTATCTGAGGAAACCCAGCAGATTGCATCCAATCAGTGACTTGCAGCATTCACTCCTCCTGGATGAGCATGTAGAGACAGTGGACAGTCACTGGTGTTGACTTTGCAGCAATCCCTCATACTGAGGGATAAGGTTTGTCCATCTAGAGCCCACTGATGGTCATTGTTATACTAAAAACCACAAGGATCAGGATACCTCTCTCTGTCAGACTGATTATAACCATTGGAAAAGAGAAGGGGTCATACAGGTAGCAGAAATGGAGGGTGTGTTTGGACCTCAACCATAACTGAGACGGTTTAGGCTAAAGCTATTAAACCTATTTATTATATATGTGTATATTGTGCATTGTAAATATGTATATTCTGTAATGCAAAAACAAAACCAAAGAGCAAAGTGTACCGGAGTCAAATTCCTTGTTTGTATGTACGGACTTGCCAATAAAGCTGATTCTGATTCTGATT
Source organism: Girardinichthys multiradiatus (assembly GCF_021462225.1). Taxonomy (NCBI): domain Eukaryota; kingdom Metazoa; phylum Chordata; class Actinopteri; order Cyprinodontiformes; family Goodeidae; genus Girardinichthys; species Girardinichthys multiradiatus. The sequence continues at coordinate 39,191,966 of NC_061818.1, read as the reverse complement.
CTCTGACCTGACTCCCTCTTACTCCTTCCAACAGGGAGGGAAGAAGATGGAGGTAAAAAATAAGGAAGATAGCTCAGGATAACCTAAGCCACTCTAACTATAAGCTTTATCAAAAAGGAAAGTTTTAAGCCTAGCCTTAAAAGTAGACAGGGTGTCTGCCTCATGGACTAAAACTGGGAGCTGGTTCCACAGGAGAGGAGCCTGATAACTAAAGGATCTGCCTCCCATTCTACTTCTAGAGACTCTAGGAACCACCAGTAAACCTGCAGTCTGAGAACGAAGTGCTCTGTTAGGAACATATGGACCAATCAGATCTCTGATGTATGATGGAGCTAGATCATTAAGGGCTTTATATGTGAGGAGGATAATTTTAAATTCTATTCTGGATTTAACAGGGAGCCAATGAAGGGAAGCTAAAATAGGAGAAAAATGATCTCTCTTTTTAATTTTCATCAGAACTCTTGCTGCAGCATTTTGAATCAGCTGAAGGTTTTTAACTGCATTTTGTGGACATCCTGATAGTAACGAATTACAATAGTCCAGCCTTGAAGTAACAAATGTGTGTGTTTCAGCGTCACTCCTGGATAGGATATTTCTAATTTTGGCAATGTCCGATGAGATTTGGTATCAGCCGATGCCTATTCTTAAATGAAGTGGATCAGTATTTTTGTTAAAATAGTCCTTACCAGACATCTCTAAATGAGACTGGGCAGACACACAATTACCAAAATTATCCTGAGGATCCCCGAGGCTTTTGGGAAAATGTTCTGGTGATTGACGAGACAAGAACCAAACTTTCTGGAAGGTGCATATCCTGTAAAATCTGGTGTGACATTTCAAAACGTCATAACACTCAAACATGGTGGTGGTAGTATGATTCTCTGGGGCTGCTCTACTGCCTCAGGACCTGGATGACTTGTCACGCTTGATGAACCCATGAATTCTGCTCTCTAGCAGAAGATTATGAGGGGAATATTTGACCATCAATTCCTGACTTTAAGCCTGAACGAAATGCTTGGTTATGCAGCAGGACACTTATCTGTTCACCTATTATGTATCATCCCCACAGCTGCTGCTTACTGGGTATTTTTTCTATTTAGGACTCTTCTCTCTAAACCCGAGAGATGGTTGTGTGTGAAAATCCAAGCAGATAAGCAAGTTCTGAAATACCCATCTGGGACCTACAACCATGCAATGTTCAAATTCACTTAAATCCTCCTTCTCCCCCATTGTGACGCTCACTTTGAACTACCACGAGTTTTTTCATCACTTCCAGACAAGATGATCTGAGTTGCTGCCAGGTCATTGGCTGATTTGCTATTTGTGTTACCTAATAAAGTAGATGTTGAGCATCACTCAAAAAGCTTTTTCTGAGTCAGAGACGCTCATTTGAAAAGGACTTTTAAAAACAGTGGAGGGGCTTGTATGGAAGAGTTGCAATATCTCTTTGTGGGACTTAAGAACTATGCCTCCACAGTTTTTGATCAATTGTACATTTTTCTAGTACGTCTTGGAACAAACAGTCACAACAACATTATAATTGTCCAGTCTGAATGAGACAAATACAGATTTTTCAGGACTCTATGACACAAGATGTTCCCAATTTTAGGAAGATTACAGACGTGGAAGAATGCTGCTGTAGAGAAGTTCAATTAACTAGAGAAACAAAATGATCATTGGACTTTGGATAATTTAACCCCAACCTGCCCACTCCTAAGAGACTGTCTTTTTTCCAAACATAATGCTTCACTGAGGACAGAGTTTAGAAAAGGACTCCATGGATTAAAAGCTTAATGAATCCTAATGTGAATTACAAAAGGAATACTTTGGCTTTTCTGTTGGGTTTAACATGGATGATAGGAGCATTTAACTGTTTGCAGTAGCTAATGAGCTCCGTGTGACTCTGGGTTATAGCCGGCAGCTTCAAGACTTAATATGACTCGACGTGTCACAGTTTCTTGCTCCAGCTTTCTCCAGCGAGACTCTGTCGTACTGGACTTTACACAAACTTGCTGAAACTGTGTTTATGTCAGTAATGATCTCCAAGTAAACTCAGCTAAAATAGCACAGTGACCCCATTATTGTTTCCATAGTTACAAAATAGCAGCTTTACAGTTCCTATCTATAGCCGCATTGATCTTCAAAACAAAATCCTGTGTTTTGAAAGATGATAGCGCTTAACAGCTAAAGTGCAGAAACATCTCACACTGATCAGACTTCTTGGTGATATGTGAGAGCCACTTATTTGGAGTCAGATGCATTCAGCTGCAAAGCGCAAATTCCCAAACTGTGATCAAATTTTGTAAGCGCTGCTTTGACAAATTTAATATTGGATGCAAATGATTGTGTAGTGCTTTTTGATTAAAGCGCATATCAGTGTTTGGTGACTTGTTTGTTGAATGTTATTAGTATAATATGACTCAAATTGCACAAATAATATCAACTCCGTATCCTGTAACAGCTTCACTAGCACCCACCCCCCAATCTGAGTCTGTGTGCGCCAGAGAAAGCATTACACTTTAAACCGAACCAGCTGGCTTTGTCAGGCAGCCGTCCAAAATACGGTTCTATATTTACAAGCTTATATCACTGTACATGAGTCAACTAAAACAAAATTAGACGCAATAATAGCAGACCTCAGCGTCTCTCAAGCCTGCAGCGGCTGGAGAAGTCAGCCAGTTTTCTGCCTGTTTGAAAGGTAACTAGATATTTCAGTGTGAGGAGACTGTTGGCTTACACCCCGGCGTTCACCACTGAGGTGCGTGTTTTTGCGTCTCGCTTGTTCCTGATTTGGTCTCAGGTGACTCAGCTGCACCAAAGGCAGAGGAGATTCACAGCTAGAGATTTATCATCAAAACCTTGACAGATTAGTGCCAAGAATAAAAAAATGCTGGCTGACTTTTTGCTTTCCTATGTTTTCACAATCTGTTGGTATCTTTTTATTGCCACCTTAAATGTTCACTCAAAGTCTTTTTTGCTGCTGCAAAGGCCAGTTGCTTGATATTGGTACAAGCAGGCTTCGATCTGCACTCATTTAACCTCCACATTTTTATATTTGTAAGGTAGTGATATTGGTTACTAGTTCATAGCAAAGGTTCAGGCCTGGTGGTGAAGCATCTCTATTACAGACAACAATAAAATCCATCCTTTGGTCCATTTAGATAGTTTTGCCAGTATTTAATCATTTCATCATTTATTGGGTTTCTTCGCTAAAATTATAAAGGAAGCTTCTTCTTCGAGATTCACCAGAAAATCAGCTGGTGACCAGAATCGGACCATTTCATCTTGAGCCAGCTGGAAAATCAGAAGTCCACAATACTCTTTGGTGTGGAAAGAAGAGGTATTAATACATTTATACAGAGCTCACTGTGTTTCATAGTTTTAAGAGTCAGAAAGCATCTGTGTGTAGAAGACCACCTCCAGGATAAGCCGTTGATGGACTCAGTCTGGAATATTTCTCATCAATCCAGACTGAGAACTTGAGCATTGGTTCGACTGTTAATCACCGGTTGTCAATTTTGTAACTGTTGCTAGGATAGGCCTTTCAACCTTGTGAGATTTTAAGAAAAATATTGAATGTCACAAGTACAATTTGTTGTAAAATAGCGCTGAACCCCAAAAAAACGATAAAGACATAAAAACTGTGCCAAAGGGTGGCGGTAAGAGCACTGAGTCTTAAATTCATTTCACTGTCCCCTCAAGGATTAAAAACATGATTAAATTATCAGAAGTATTTTTTTAATCCTGTTTCTAAACTTATTTAAAACCTAAAATAATTCAACATTAAAAACAACATCTATAACATCAATCTTAAAGTTACAAAAAGCACTGACTGGTTTGCACAAGCCAACCATTTCATGTCATGTAGTGAGTTTAGGACAGCTCTTCAACTCACATGTACTTCTTTCCATTTTAAGAGCTTGTATGAAGTTGATGTTGCAAATTCTGCTTTTAAAGGAAATATAAGATTACAGGATATGGATTAAAATGAAGAATTCAAAGAAGAAAAGTTGACTGTGTTGATAAGTTACATGATCTACGTCTGACCACCCAGCTTTTCTAGACAACACAGACTGCGAGCATCATGGCGCCCCTTTCAGATCATAGCTCTCTCTCATTACGAATAATACAAGTCAATCCATAAAGATCAGGGCCCCTGTGTGCTTTCACAGCATCCTGTTGAGATTATGGAACCAAGGGGGCGTGGCTTACAACTTGCAGTACTCGTACCTGACCGATGCATTCTTTGAGGATTTGCAAGGGTTGAGTTTATGTTGCAGTTCCCATGCAGGCTTTTCAAATCCATGCTGTGTGTTAAAAACCGTCAAGGTATTTAACACACCATATTATCTGCATCAGATTTTGTTGAGGAAGATATTTTTCAGATCATATTTCTCAGATCAGATGGATCATTCGGGCTGCTTCTGCAGCTCACATAAATATGTCACACTCTTTCCCTTATTATCTCTTACAGCTCATAGTGGTTTTGGGACTTTTCAGTTCATGTAGATTATGGCCCAAAGGGATGATCTGAGAGGGGCTACTAATACTCCCCTCAATGCTTACATCAAGTAGGATCACTAAGGGAACTTTGTTGAGGCTCCATCCGCTCACCAGTTTGGGGCCTTCACAGCTACCTGTGGAAACATATTTTCTACTCAAAGTAAGTAATATTGGGAACACACAAGTACAGCTGCTGCACAGATGAAAACCAAACGTAAAACTGCTTTTTGAGAAGGATTTAAACAGAAAATTAAAAGAGCAGTGCAACAGTCTTCTTAGTTAAAAATTGAACTCAGCCTTGAGAAAATTCAACCTTGCTGAATAATGGCAACAACTACCAGTTGTTTCTGCCAGCATCTGTGTTAAATATTAATATGGCATCAATGTCAAAACTGCAGAAAAGAAGTACAGAGCATCATCCTCCATCCTCATGGTGTCATGGCCTTCATGTCAAGAGAATGTAGAGTACTAGTCTAAAGTTTGACACCTTATCCCTTGTTGACCCTCATCCTGCTTAATATTGCATGTAAACAGGGATGTTGCAGAGGAACCTACAATCTGCTGCTGACATGTGGAAACAGCTGTTGTAGGTCGAACCTTCAGGAGTCCCAGCCTGATTTTCTAACCGGCACACAGTGTAGCTCTCAGCAGGGTATTCAGCAAAACTGCAGCCTAAGAAAATGAAATATTTACCTCATTGATTTGTCAGTTGTGTGGGCAAACAAAACCGTTGTGAAAAATGAATGAAGCAGCCTCATTTAAGCAAACGGAAATCCGCCGCATGTGTAGGTGAGCTTTATTACAGTAATACAGTCACTGTGAAAGAAAGCTCTTGGTAAGAAATAGACTCATTTCAAGATTGTTCGTTTCTTTTAAAAAAATCCTTTACTTTTATCTGAAAAAAAATAAGTGCATTTCTGCTTGTCTAATATTTGTGCTATAAATGAATTCATCACATGAGGTTGAAATTGCTGTTGGCACCAGAGCTGCTACTGGAGGACTGTGAGGTCCCCTGGAGGTGCAGCACATTTGGACAAACTGTGCTGTCACCAACTGGATGGGAATATTAAACTGGCCAACTGCATTCAGTGGAGGAGATGTCCATGTGAATCACCTTGAGGACTCCTCAGTTACGCACAACAAACCAGATCCAGCAGCTCCTTTAGTTGGGTGTGTCTTCACATCATGCTGTCAGTTTTATACCTAGGACCATATAGTTAAAAACACGTTTAAATATACATGATAAAAATAGACTTCACCATTTTTCCTCAGTTTATCATTAAATCAGACTATACCTGTCCTGTTTTTGGTCATTTAGCAGTACAAAAATATTTTGTTTTGCTATATTCAGAAGGTTTTCAATACTAAGACCTTTTAGCAGTTTGGGAATGTCCTGATGATAGTTTCATGGCTTTGTAAGCTTCTGAAAAGTTAATTCACAACATGAGGGTTAAATGGAGGAAAACATGTTCATGTATTTTAAGGCAGAACTTCGAACATGCTGCTGCCTCGTCTGACATCAGGGAAAAATCAAAAGAAAAGAAAAGATTACAGGAGGAGAATAGTGGACCTCCACATGTCTGGTTCATCTTTGGTTCCAATTTCCAAACGGCTGAAGGTTTATCTGTTTAAACAATTATATGCAAATATAAACGGCATGGGAATGTCCAGCCATCATATCGCTCAGGAATCAGATGGGTTCTATGTCCCAGAAATTAACATGTTTTGATGTGAAATGTTTGAATTACCCCCAAAACAAAAGCTAAAGGCCTTGTTAAGCTGTTGGCTGAACCAGATAAGAGTCATTAAAGTGCTTCAACATGGGCTAAAAAGCCACTCAGGGAGGAAGAAGCCATAAGTCCAGAAGCAATAAAGCCAGTGGCAATTTGCAAATGTTCTAAGGGAAGAAGACCTTAATTTTTGGAGACTTCCTCTGGTCAGATGAAACTAAAGCTGTGTTTGGCCATAAACCCATTATTACATCTGGAGGAAAAAATGTGGACGCTTGCTGGAAGCACCATCATAACTGTGGCATACGGGGGTGGGAGCAGAATTATGTATGGTTGTTTTGCTGCAGGAGGGACTGGTGCACCTCACAGAATGGATGGCATAATGAGGGGAGAAGCTAATGTCTTCCAAATGGACAATGATCCTCAGCATTAAACAAGATTAGTTACAAAGAGGCTTAAAGACCAAGTCCATGTTTTGGAGTGATCATCACATAGCTCTGATCTCAGTCCCAGCCCAACCAGACTCAGTTACTCCAGTTCTGTCAGGAGGAATCGGCCAAAATCCCAGAAAACTATTGTGAGGAGTTTCTAAAAAAACAACGGTTATTCCAAGGCATGCGGTGTGAAGGGCATTTCTACAAAATGCTAATAAAATATATGGAAAATGTAAAAAATCTATTATTCTGGTATTTCATGAACAGAAATAATGTTGTTAATGCACCTAAAACAGAAAACGTTTAGCCCAATTTGAAGTCAGTGAGAATAAAAAAAGCTTTCTTACAGTGTAAATAAAAGTTGTTTTAACTGGGTAAATTGTCTTGTATCTTTTTAAAAAATATATATATTTCACAACATTGCATCCTGATACAGTTGTTCACCATGACATGCTGATGATGTTAAATAACTAAATTCAATTTAGAATGAATTACTAAAATGCAGAAATGCACAGTAAACCCAGGAAAAAGATCAACATAGGTCAACATTTTTTATTTCATTTCCAACCATTCAAGCATTTCCTTAAAGGAATTATTTACATTTTGCTGTGACTTTATTGTCAGTTATTGTCTGAAATGTAGACTTGTGTCTGTGACTCGTGCTCTGCAAAAACAAGTGACTAAAACAAAGACTGCAGATATGACTTAGACTTGCGATTTAAATCTGGAGCCTGGACTCGGACCCGTGGCTTTTATCTCATGGGTCAGGGGTGAAAGTAAGGCAGTAAGTGGAAATCATTGCTCCCACCTCCATATTGTTTGCCATGGCAGCATTACGAACTGTACACATTGCTTGTCTGTGATGTTTCTTTGCCAGTATGTGCCAGTAGGGGGAGTTAACATCAGCTTCTAAATGTGTCTTATTTATTTCTTTATGCTACCATCAACCATCATTCAGCTCTGATAGAGATCTGCATTTTCTCCTGTAAAATAGTTGATTTATTGCTTGATTTATTGACCAGGGACATGTGTGGACGTTTGTGGCCTGTTTGTAATAACTTGCATGGAAGACCCGGAAGTTCAGCAACAAGCCAGGAGTGAAAAACAAAATTAAATAAGTTTATTGAAACTCTTTCAGGTTAACACTTGATGCTGAAGGTGACACACAATCCTTCCAAACTAGTCCTTCATCCAGTATCCAAAAACATGGTCAATAATCAGGTGATGGTGATTCACAGAAAGGCAGATACTTAGCAGAGGTATCAGGCTTAAGGCAGAGTGAGGGTCTATGTCCAGACATCAGAAACCCAGTAGAGATTCGTCATGGACAAGGCAAGGAGCGGCAAATCCATGGGCATAAGCAGAGTCAATCACAAGAAACACCAGAGAGCAAGGAAAGGAATGCTGGATGTCTACTGGCACAGGCTGGTCAATTATCTGGCAAGGAGGCAGAGGCTGAGAGGCGTTGAAGTAGTACAGGGCACAGGTGAAGCAGGATCACTATCAGGCATGGCCCAGGTGGACTGAATGAGGTTGATTAGAGCATGAAGCAGTGGGAGACAAGGTGGCATGAAAACACAGCATGAAAGGTAAAACATTGCATTATTAGCGGCTCATAACAACCTGTTTATTGTTTGCTGCAACATCATAAGAATGATGTCATAGTTTTCTTTTCACAGAACTTTAGATCTTGTTCTTAGGTCTTCTCTTTGATGGGTACTTGATGTGCTTTTGTAGTAATTTTGGTAGGCCAGTCATGCCTTGGAAGGGTTCCCACAGTTCCACGTCTTCTCCATTTGTGGAAAATGGTTCTCATCTTGAGAACCATTGGAGTCTTAACTGGAGTCCTATAACCTTAGAAATTGCTTTTCAAACTTAGAGATGTCAGAATTTATTTAGATCAGGGCATGATGCTTTTTGAGATGTTTTAGCCTACTCCATGTTGCCAGATCGGTTCTATTTTGTTGGTTTCTTTATTCTACAAGTTGCTTTTGATACTTCTTACTTTTTGAGAACTGCATGTAGTATTTATTTGGGTTATTTTATTTTATATTGATCTAAAACATGAGAGAAAGAAGCAGAAGCTAAATAAATCTGGATGGAGGAAAATACTTTTCACAGCACTTTATCTACAGTCATATTAAATAAATTAGAATATATGATGTTTGTTACAGCTACAATGTAGCGTACCACTGTCAGTGTGTGTGAATAGGTAGATGAATGATTTTATTGGTCTGATGCGATATTCTAATCTTTAATGTCGTGTTTCATTGGCTGGAAGCAGAAAATCATCACAATTAACAGAAGTAAAGGCTTGAGTCTGAGTGGAATTAATCTATATAATGTTTCACTTAGTGATGAAGTTACTGGAATAAATGAACTTAACTAACAATATTCTAATTTAATGAATACATTGCTTCATGCTGTAAACTTTCACCAAGTGAAGTCATGGCACATTTGTCATGCATCTCATAGGGAAGGATATGTTTGGCCCACTTCTATTGAAAGACCAGAAATGTGACATTATCAGCCGAACAGCATTTGTGTTACTATGGGAAATCAGTTTGAGGCTGTTGGCTGCAACCATCTGTCTCATTGGGTGATCTTCCTGGATAATTTCACAACAAGCACAGGAACATACCATCTTGGATGCCGTTGTATGAATAAGCGCCTGGTGTAAAATCTAATCTTTTACCCCATCCTTGAATAGAATGACGAGATGGAGGTGATGAGTCAGATTAATACAGCAGGTAGCGTCATCCAGCCTAACTTTATGTAACACTGATGTTACACAAAAAACAGCAACACTTCAACAATAGTCTTTTGCAAAAGTGTACCTGTTAAATATATGCTAATAAGGTAACTTTTAAAGGCAATAATTGGCTAAAATTGGCTAAAACATGGTGTCCATCTGATTGGCTCTTAGCCTATTACCTTTCAGTGTGAAGTTTGTTCTCCCTGTTTATGCCTGGGTTTTCTCCAGGTACTCCCAGTTTTCTCCTACCATCCAAAAACAAGCTGATATGGACCACGGATGTCTGCACAAGATTAATCTGACATGGACAGAGGGAGTGATGTTTATTTTAACTACAGTAAATGTTGTTGGTTTTAAAATGAACAATGTTCCAGTATTTTCTTTAAGTTAGTTTCAGAATAAGACAGTGGTGGTTAGGACTGACAGATCCTGTCTTTGCTGAGGCCTTTATGTGTAGTGGCTGCTTGCACCAGCTTCCCCCAGGTGCTTCAGTTTTCTTCCTACAACCAAACGTTTGCATGGTAGCTAAGGCAAGACAGGAAAGAAACATAATAATAAAAGAGCGACAAGAGGAAAAAAAATACAACAGCACAGAAGTAGTTCAACTCTTACTAAGCTGTAACCTGAAATGCTTGTGATTCCTCATTTTACAGATTATAGCAGTTCTCCATCCAGCAGACTTCAGCTGAATGCTGTAACTCTGTATTCAGCTGCAGACAGGTGCTCCTGAATATTCATCAGCAATGAGCCCTCGTGGATTCTAATCACTGTCAATATGTGTGGATTTTACTAGTGTCAACTGTTCAGAAAACAAAATATGCTCCCTCTGCAGCAACCGCATGTGAAAGTGTATGATGCTGAAAGAGGAGAGGTTATGGTTGCCTCTTTAATACAGCAGGATATTCTCCACAAGCTTGAACTGTGGAATTGTTTTAAATGATGTGGTGTTGTGGAGCATCACATGCTGGGATTGAGCTTTCGAATGTTTTTTCTTCTCCTTCAACCTGTTAAAAAGGCCAAAGCCCTGTGCTGCTTTGGTTTATGGTTACTGTAAGTCACCCTCTTCACATCTAAACAGGTGCATCTCAAGAAATTAGAATGTCTTCTAAAAGTTATTTAATTTCAGTGATTCAGTTTAAAAATGTGTACTAGTGTACATATTTATTTCCCACAGAGTTTATTCCGTGAGTTTGTTTCTGGTAGTTTTGATGATTCTGGTTTACAGCGAAAAAAAAACCCAAATTCAGATTCTCAGAGAATAAGATTACATCCGACCAATAAAAAAATATTTTAAATCCAGAAACGTGGACCTTTACTGAACAGAATGGGCTTGTTCTGTACCGTATCTGCACTTAGTCCTTGATCTGCGCTCCCTTTGCGTGAAAACGCGCATCAAGGCTACATGGCGTGGAGGGAATCAAACCAGTGAACCCACACCAGCAGATAACACGGCTCCTTAAACTCTTACTGACTGTGGAAACTTCACACTGGACCTGAAGTAGTTTGGATTCTGTCACGATGTGGAATTTTGGTTTGTTATTTGTTCACATTTAGTCAGGTGTTTCTCTGTTTCTAAGTATGGTTAGTTCTGAGTCCTTGGTGTTTTATTTACTAGGTTCTACTCTGTTAACTATGTTTTCAGTTGTATTCTGAGATCTGTTATCTTCCTGTGTTCTGGTCTTGGTGTTTGTTTGCCTTTTTAGTTAGATCCTTCTCTTGTGCCTTCTGTTTAGTTATGCTCATTTATGTTTTTCTCTGCCTAGGTTCTTGTATGTATTTCCCCAGGTTTGTTATTTTAGTGTGGTTCTCCTTCTCTAGTCTCATGTTTATTTCCTTTCTGTCAGATCGTTAGTTTCAGTCAGTCACGTAGCATTTATGTTTGTTCTGTTTCCTTCATATTGGTTAATGCCAGGTTTTGTCATTCAGTTCAGGTTTCCTTGCTCTGTCCCTCAAGTTGTATTTCCCTCTGCTTGCTGTAATTAGTCACATTCCCTCAGTTTCCCAGCTGCTCAGTTCCTCACCTGTTACCACTTCCGTCTGATTGCCTGCCTTCCTCTCTCATTGGTCCATACTCCTCTGTTTATAAGCTGGTTGTTTGCACAATTCCTCGCTGGTGGCGGCGGCTGAGGCATGGCTGAGCTGGGCTGGGCTGTGAATGGTTGGAAAGATGTCAGAGGGAAGTGACGTGTCAGGGAGGGTTCTCGTGAAAATGGACGAGGGTTGTGATGGTGGGGAAAATGAAGAGATATGGTATACTCAAAAAGCTAAAAACAAACGCAAAAAATCAAGACAACAAACAGAATCGTCCGTTTCTGAGGCTGAAGGAGAAACAGTTGTGATAACAGAGTTTAAAATAGTCTTGAAAACGGTTAAAGAGGCTGTGTCATTGGGTAAGTGGAATCCAATTAAACTTACTAAAGAAATTAACTCACTTGTTGGAAAAGTAAAATATGTTAAAGTGTTGAGAGATGGATCTTTATTGATCATTTGTAATAATGTTAAACAAAAAAGGGCGCTGAATATTAAAAAAGTCCTAGGTGAGAATGTAAGGAGGAGAACACTAGATAACAGGAAATATGTGTGTGGTGTTATTTCAGGTATTTCTCCTGATGTGCCAGTTGATGACATTAAATCAAATATGTCAGGAGGGAAAGTAGTTGAAGTCAGACGGTTGAAAAGAAATAAAAATGGAGAAAGGAGTGATAGTTTTTCTGTCATGATCAAGTTTGAAGAGAAAACTCTACCAGACAAAGTGTTTGTGGGATATATGAGTTATGATGTTCGACCATTTATTCCTCCGCCACTGCGATGTTTTAAATGTCAAAAATTTGGACATATTGCGACAGTATGCAAAGGGAAACAGAAGCGTGGGAGATGTGCTGGGGTTCATGAGTATGGGAAATGTGAGGAAGGAGCTCCTTTTAAAATGTTGTAATTGTGGAGGTGGACATAGTTCAGGTTTCAGGGGATGTGCAGCTAGTAAAAGACCTGTGGAAGTACAGAAAGTTAAAATCTCTGTGGGGATTACTTATGCAGAAGCGGCTAAAACAGTGCCTGTTCAACCGATGATGCATCTAAAGAAAATGACAGGTGTTGAACAAGAAAGTTCTAATTGTCTGGAATGCAGTAAGATTAAAGATGATATACTACTCATGAGGAAAGAGGATTTTGTTTTATTCATGGTGGAGGTTATAAATTGCACTGCTCAAACACAAAGAAAAACGGAAACATTTATAATAATTGTGAAGGCAGGCCAAACATATCTTGATTTTAAGAATGCTAGCTGGGAATCAATTAAGGAAAAACTGAATGAGACACAATCTACTCTACTTCAATCAGGCAGTGGTGGCCCTTTTTCTTCATGTTAGTTATAGTTCAGTGGAATGCAAGAAGTCTCATTAGTAATGGTTTAGAGTTTAAGAAATACATTTCTGATTTGATAATTAAGCCTCATTTGATTTGTATTCAAGAAACTTGGCTTAAGCCCCAATTATATTTTATAATTCCTGGATATACAACAATTAGGAATGATAGAAAGGAAAGATAAGGTGGGGGGGTGTGGCAACTTTTGTGCAAGATGGTATAAGATACAAAGTGGAATCAATAGGGCAGAAATATGAATCAATAGTTAAGATCTGGATAGAATATGGTCAAATTTCAGTGATTAATCTGTATAATTCTAGCAAGAAGTTGACCATTCAAGATCTTAATGAAATAAATGTACAGAATGAAGGAAAGAATGTATGGTGTGGAGATTTCAATTCACATAATATGTTATGGGGGAGTCAAAATACAGATGCAAATGGATTGGCCATTGAAGAGTTTCTTGAATTACATTCACTGGTTTGTGTTAATGATGGATGTCCAACTAGGTATGATTGTAGTAGGAATTTAGAAAGTGTTTTAGATTTAACATTAGTATCAAATGGAATAGCTGGATTTACATCTTCGGAGGTGCTTTGTGATTATCCTATGGGTAGTGATCATTTTCCGATTATAATATCAGTTGGTTCTGAAGTAGTTAAAGAAGAGGAAGTACTGATTCCAAGATGGAGACTCAGTAGGGCTAATTGGGAATTATTTCAACATTTAGTTAAAAACCAGTGTGATAAACTAGATGAAAACCTGTTTTCTGATGTGGAGTTATGTAACTCAAAAATTGTATCTGTTATTATTAATGCAGCTGAAACTGCCATTTGTAAAACAGGGGGAAGAGGAAGTAAAAGATCTATTCCATGGTGGAATGAGCAATGTAGTATTGCTATAAGGGGAATAAATAAAGCTTTTAAATTGGTAAGGAGATGGCATACTTTTGAGGCATTAATTCAATATAAGAAAGCACAAGCTATAGTTAGGAAGACTATTAGAGCAGCTAAGAAGGTATGTTGGAGGCAGTATTGTAATTCTATTGGAAGAGAAACCAAATTATCTGAGGTATGGAGAGTTATTGAGAAAATGAATGGTGTTAAGAAGAAATTTTCATGACCTGTTCCAGAAATTTATGGGAAAATAGCTGTTAGTAATAAAGAAAAGGCAGAGTTATTAGCAGAAACGTTAATTACAGTGCATAGTTCAGAAGATTTATCTGAAGATATAAAGAGTTATAAAGACAAGATTTTAGCCGAAAATCCAGGAGTCACTAATAAGAGAATAGTTTCAAATCAAGAGCTAAATATGCCTGTTACTATGTATGAGCTAAAAAAAGTTATTTTTAATGCTAAACAATCAACACGAGGAAAAGCTGGAGTTTGTTATATAATGCTTAAACATTTAAATGATATATCTCTTACTGTTATTTTAAAACTTTTTAATCTGATTTGGGAGACGGGGATAATTCCTGCTGCATGGAAACAGTCAGCCATAATTCCCGTGTTGAAGCCAGGTAAAAACACAACAGACCCTTCAAACTATAGGCCTATAGCTCTTACATCTTAATTAGGGAAAATAATAGAAAGAATTGTAACAGATAGACTATCATATTTTCTTGAAAGTAAAAATGTATTATCTCCTTTTCAAAGTGGTTTTCGTAAAGGGAGAAATACGATTGATGCGGTATTGTGCCTGGACTCAGTAGTAAGGAAAGCTCTAACAAATAAAGAAATAGTGATAGTTGTGTTCTTTGACATAGAAAAGGTGTATGATATGTTATGGAAAGAGGGATTATTGATTAAATTAGAATTGGCATAAGTGGTAAGATTTATAACTGGGTTTTAGATTTTCTGTTTGGTAGGGAAATAGAAGATAGAGTTGGGGCTGCTTTTCCTATAGATATACAGGTCCTTCTCAAAATATTAGCATATTGTGATAAAGTTCATTATTTTCCATAATGTCATGATGAAAATTTAACATTCATATATTTTAGATTAATTGCACACTAACTGAAATATTTCAGGTCTTTTATTGTCTTAATACGGATGATTTTGGCATACAGCTCATTAAAACCCAAAATTCCTATCTCACAAAATTAGCATATCATTAAAAGGGTCTCTAAACGAGCTATGAACCTAATCATCTGAATCAACGAGTTAACTCTAAACACCTGCAAAAGATTCCTGAGGCCTTTAAAACTCCCAGCCTGGTTCATCACTCAAAACCCCAATCATGGGTAAGACTGCCGACCTGACTGCTGTCCAGAAGGCCACTATTGACACCCTCAAGCAAGAGGGTAAGACACAGAAAGAAATTTCTGAACGAATAGGCTGTTCCCAGAGTGCTGTATCAAGGCACCTCAGTGGGAAGGAAAAAGTGTGGCAGAAAACGCTGCACAACGAGAAGAGGTGACCGGACCCTGAGGAAGATTGTGGAGAAGGGCCGATTCCAGACCTTGGGGGACCTGGGGAAGCAGTGGACTGAGTCTGGAGTAGAAACATCCAGAGCCACCGTGCACAGGCGTGTGCAGGAAATGGGCTACAGGTGCCGCATTCCCCAGGTCAAGCCACTTTTGAACCAGAAACAGCGGCAGAAGCGCCTGACCTGGGCTACAGAGAAGCAGCACTGGACTGTTGCTCAGTGGTCCAAAGTACTTTTTTCAGATGAAAGCAAATTCTGCATGTCATTCGGAAATCAAGGTGCCAGAGTCTGGAGGAAGACTGGGGAGAAGGAAATGCCAAAATGCCAGAAGTCCAGTGTCAAGTACCCACAGTCAGTGATGGTCTGGGTTGCCGTGTCAGCTGCTGGTGTTGGTCCACTGTGTTTTATCAAGGGCAGGGTCAATGCAGCTAGCTATCAGGAGATTTTGGAGCACTTCATGCTTCCATCTGCTGAAAAGCTTTATGGAGATGAATATTTCATTTTTCAGCACGACCTGGCACCTGCTCACAGTGCCAAAACCACTGGTAAATGGTTTACTGACCATGGTATCACTGTGCTCAATTGGCCTGCCAACTCTCCTGACCTGAACCCCATAGAGAATCTGTGGGATATTGTGAAGAGAACGTTGAGAGACTCAAGACCCAACACTCTGGATGAGCTAAAGGCTGCTATCGAAGCATCCTGGGCCTCCATAAGACCTCAGCAGTGCCACAGGCTGATTGCCTCCATGCCACGCCGCATTGAAGCAGTCATTTCTGCCAAAGGATTCCCGACCAAGTATTGAGTGCATAACTGTACATGATTATTTGAAGGTTGACGTTTTTTGTATTAAAAACACTTTTCTTTTATTGGTTGGGTGAAATATGCTAATTTTGTGAGATAGGAATTGTGGGTTTTCATGAGCTGTATGCCAAAATCATCCGTATTAAGACAATAAAAGACCTGAAATATTTCAGTTAGTGTGCAATGAATCTAAAATATATGAATGTTAAATTTTCATCATGACATTATGGAAAATAATGAACTTTATCACAATATGCTAATATTTTGAGAAGGACCTGTATTGTTGAGAATGGCACCCCACAAGGCAGTGTGTGTAGTCCAATTGTTTTTAAATATAATGATAAATGCTATTTTTGATGAGATGGAGTGGTGTTGGAGTGGGATGTGTTTTGTTGCCCTGCTTGCCCGGTTGTCTGGTGCCGGGCATTGGGGGCTGGGCGCTCTGTTGGCTCTGCCCCTTGGGTTCGGGGGTGGCTGGGTGTGCTATTCATGTGGCCTCCTTTGTGTGGCGTATTTAGGTTGCGCTGGGCCGGCTGGTCTGCTCCTTTGTTTGGAGTGGTGCTGCTTTGTTGGCCGCTTGGGCGCTTCTGGCTGGCTCCTTTTTGTTGGGGGTCGGTGGCTACCTGTCCCTAGTCTTTTGCCCAGCAGATGTGCCTATGCCTCCCTCCTTTGTTGGGACTCGGCAAACGGGGGTGCCTATTGGGGTCAGCCGGAGAGCTGGCTCCCTGGGAGAGCAGTTTGCCCCCCAGTCTTTCCCTCCCCATCCCCGGACACCTCCCTCTGCCAGCTCCATCACAATACCACTCATGGAGGGCCTTGGGTGTGCCATCGGAGTGCCGCAAGGGTTTTCCATCTCTGCGGTCCCATGGCAGCCTGTGCCCCAATTTTATTGTACAACTTAGACACTCTCACTTATAACATTTTCATGACATTCACATGTAGGGTCTTGGGGGTGGGTGCACTCAATGGCACCAGGAGGAAAGGATATCCTAGTAGCCTAACCTCTGGTGCCTGCGCTCCCCTCTAAGGGTATAATTGCATGTAGACATTGAGGATTCAGAATGGGGGGGGCAGACCCTCTTCCCCACCGTTTTTCTTTTTAAATGCACACTACAACAACACGCATCAACACCACATTTGAGCTGGCGGAGGCAGGCTTGGGGTCTTTTCGCACCCCCGTTTGCTATTTCCCTTATGTGGTCGGAGGCCAGGAGAGGGAATGGGCCCTCTAGTCGGGTCTGAGCTGGGGTTGGGGGTCGGGTCTTGGGGATTGTCTGATGCTGGCGTTTTGGCTCTCTCGGGATCGCTTGGATTCCCTTGGATCTCGGCCCCTGGCTTTGGGCCCTGGTCTGCCGGCTGGGGGGGTGCCGGGCTCCGGCAGGGGGTCTTAGCCGGCGTTTATGGGGATGTGGCCCTGCTTTGATGGAGGGGCTGGCCAGCTGGACTGCTTCATGGCCATGCGGGGGTGCCACCCGCGGGGGTTCTTAGAACGGGGCTGTCTGTGGAGCTTGCGCTGTGTGGGTGTGGCTTCATCGGCTTCTCGGCCACGGAGTTCACCTGTGGGGGTGTGCCCCTGTGGGGGTGGGGATTAGTGCCGTTTGGGTTCGGGGGGATGTGTTCGATATCGGTGTCCTTGTTGGGGTTCACTGGTGGTGGGAGACTCATGGGGTTGGGATCGGAGCTCGTTTGGGGGTCAGGACTGCTCCGTCCTAGGGCGGCTCCGGTTGGCGGGTTGCTTTGGGCCATGTGGACCCCTCTTTTGTACATAGCCCCCTCTCCAGAGGTGGATGGGGGTTGTTGGGGACTGGGTTCGGGGCGGGGGGGGGGGGCTGGGCTGGGCCGGGATCACCCGGGTCGGGGCAGTACTGGCACTGTCTGCCTGCCTCTGCCCCAGGAGGGAAGGGGACCACCTCCTGGGTCCGGGGGCTGGTTGCCCCGAGGGGGTACCGGCGCCTGGACCTGGGAGTATAGAGTATGCATGGGTAGTGTGAGTGAGTGTATGACGTCCATTGTTGTTTATCCTTACGTTGCATGTGAGTGATTTTATGTGTATGCATGAGGGTGGGAGTGGGTGATTGTGACTGTGTTTGCCTATTTTTTTTTTTTTTTTTTTTGCAACAGGTTGGGTCTTGAACTGCTCCCTCTCCTGGATCAGCTTCCTCCCCACCACACCGCCTGCCGGTGATTGGAGTTTGTGCCCGCTGGTGTACTTGTGGTTCTTGGTGTCCGCGGCCGGGTGCTTTGGTGTGGGCTGGCTCACTCCCGGTGGCTGCTTGCCTGGCCCCCTGGGCTCTGTCGGGCCTCTGCTTGGGGTGTGGTGTGTCCCGGGGTCTTGGGCCTCTGGGCCCATGGCTGGATCTGCTCGGGCGTGGATGGCTGCCGGCGGGTCGCTGCGGCTCCCTGGGGCTTCTGCAGTGTCGCTGCTGGGTGGTTCCCCTGGGACTCTCCACTGCTCTTCTCTGCGGGGGTTGCGGTAGTCCCGGCGGTGGTTCTTCTGGGGTTCCTGTGCTTTGGGGGGCCTTTAGATGTCTGTGACTCAGATCTCCTCAGTGTCCGTCCAGGGACCATGGGGCAGGCCTGTGAATCCTCACACTCGCTATTGCATATTTTTGTGGAGAAACCTTGTATACAAAAGCGCGTCCACATTCATACTCACAGGTGTTAAGCTTCAGGTGTTGACAGATACACAGATGTTCTATTTTGGGCTGCACCTCTAACTAAGTACATTTTACATTCATAAGTACCGTGTACTATTTTGTTAAAAAAAACAAAAAAAAAACAGCTGCAGGTGTATAAGCAAGCAGGGTGTAATCTTGTATTCTCTTCATCCTTCTTTCTCTCCTCCACTCTTTCCTCTTTTTCTCCCCTTTTTCCCCCATCTCTTTTTTGAGCTTCTTTTTTCCTTTTCATTTCAGTCTCCGTGTCCGTAACAATTGAAATATTTTCAAATAAATGTATAATAAAGTTTCTTTTATAAATATCAAGCAGAGCTTTAAAGCATTAGCTGTGATGCTCTGCTTGTGAAAGTAAATCTGTTGGGCAATTTCTTGGCACTCAGACAACAATTCTGAGCGATATTCTGCCAGACAGGACACGGTAAAAAAGGAAAGAGAAAAACTAAATAAATAAATAAAAAGTATGGTGCAGGTCCCCCTTTTGCTGCCAATACAGCATCAATTCGTCTTGGGAATGACATATACAAGTCCTGCACAGTGGTCAGAGGGATTTTAAGCCATTCTTCTTGCAGGATAGTGGCCAGGTCACTACGTGATACTGGTGGAGGAAAACGTTTCCTGACTCGCTCCTCCAAAACACCCCAAAGTGGCTCAATAATATTTAGATCTGGTGACTGTGCAGGCCATGGGAGATGTTCAACTTCACTTTCATGTTCATCAAACCAATCTTTCACCAGTCTTGCTGTGTGTATTGGTGCATTGTCATCCTGATACACGGCTCCGCCTTCAGGATACAATGTTTGAACCATTGGATGCACATGGTCCTCAAGAATGGTTCGGTAGTCCTTGGCAGTGACGCGCCCATCTAGCACAAGTATTGGGCCAAGGGAATGCCATGATATGGCAGCCCAAACCATCACTGATCCACCCCCATGCTTCACTCTGGGCATGCAACAGTCTGGGTAGTACGCTTCTTTGGGGCTTCTCCACACCGTAACTCTCCTGGATGTGGGGAAAACAGTAAAGGTGGACTCATCAGAGAACAATACAGGTTTCACATTGTCCACAGCCCAAGATTTGCGCTCCTTGCACCATTGAAACCGACGTTTGGCATTGGCATGAGTGACCAAAGGTTTGGCTATAGCAGCCCGGCCGTGTATATTGACCCTGTGGAGCTCCCGACGGACAGTTCTGGTGGAAACAGGAGAGTTGAGGTGCACATTTAATTCTGCCATGATTTGGGCAGCCGTAGTTTTATGTTTTTTGGATACAGACTCTGACCCCTTTCCACACTGCCAGTTCTAGCCCATCTCCTGCATACACCTGAGCTGCAGTCCACAACTTGTAAATCGCCCCCAAACTCTTGAATGTAATTTTCTTCATAATCCACTCAAGGCTGCAGTTACCCTTGTTGCTTATATACCTATTTTATTCCACAAATTTTCCTTTCACCTAACTTTTCTTCATTGATCTTTGATAACCACAATCCTCTCAAGGCTGTGGCTATCCACGTTGCTCGTGTAGGTTTTTCTAACACACTTTTTCCTTTCACTTAACTATTCATAAATATGCTTGGATGCAGCACATTGAAGAGTCAGCAGTTTTCCCCATCACTTTGTAAACCAGAACATGGTCATAACATTAAATGCATTTCATTGGTCTAATGTAATATTTAAATTGTGTGTAATGAATGAATGTAATATGAGTTTAACTTTTTGAAATGAATTGCTGGAATACGTTAACTTTTAATTAAATACAACTTCTTGACATGGACATGTTCATTTTAAACCTGAAAGGCTGAATTAATTCCAAATCAGAAACATTTAGTTGCAACAATTAGGCCAATTTATACCTTGATATTTAAAAGCAGCTGCTTAAAAAGTTTTGTTTTGA
The DNA here is from genome assembly GCF_021462225.1 of Girardinichthys multiradiatus. NCBI lineage: Eukaryota > Metazoa > Chordata > Actinopteri > Cyprinodontiformes > Goodeidae > Girardinichthys > Girardinichthys multiradiatus. The sequence continues at coordinate 39,171,382 of NC_061818.1, read as the reverse complement.
GGTATATGTTCCTTACAAAGCAGGGGTCCTCTTGGACAACTAATAACTTGTTTTACAGACTCACTTATCTTCATTGTTTCAACTGGAGCTGGATATAGAGGCAAAACAATTCTCATTTGCAGTTTGTCTCAGAGATCTATTTAAGTGGCTTCAACATGTCAACGTCTGGATGCTACAAAATACGCCTGCTGACACCCCGGCCACCCACTGATGTACTGAAGTCCATGTGTTTGAGTATATTGCTTGTTTCGCTGTGTGTTTGTAAGAAAAGATTAGTGTCCAGACAGTTTACGCTGTGATGAGATGACATGTCATCATCAGCTTTTTCTTTTCTTCCATTGTTATCTGATTTGACTTGGAGCTGCAGAGCGAAGGTCCTGCTACAGTTTCATTTCAGATGATACGGCTGAAGATCGGATTTTACATCTGCAGTGACGGATGTCTCTCAAACCTGCAATAAAACCTTCCTTCTCAGTAAAGATCTAACCCACATAAAGGTGCAAAGAAAAAAGTGCAACCTTTGATATTGAGATTTCATGTCGAGCAAGTCCTAACTCATCCTTAAAGTAAAACATACAACCTCCATTTTATTAAGGTTATTAAGTAAACTTTTTAGCAAGGTTTTCAATGTTCCAAGGCCGTCAGTAATGATTTAATGATGCATTAGGTTTTGTTTAAGGGTTTACACAGGCCTCCTTGCATCAGGGCTGGCACTTTGCTGAAAAACTGAAGAGGGAAAAAAGCTGCTTTCATTCCATTTCTTTTTCTTGTTGTTATTGTTATGCAGCTTTCTGTAGATATTAGCAGCACTTTCATCAACATTAACCCAACGACTTACGTCACATCCCAGATATCTGATCTATACAACCTCTGGCAGATGATTCAATACAACAAGTTAAGAGAAAGAGAAGATGATGTGCTGCTGTTTTAGAAAGAGGTGATCCACATCACCCAACCACTGATTAAAATATGACAGGTCTTTAGAACATCAAACAGCATCTCTATCTTTATTTTTATGACTGTTCACCAGAGACCCAGTTTATCTTTATTCTTGCTGTCTTTTAAAGGCAATAGGAGAACACATTTTATAAAAACTTACCTGGGTTTGACAGGACAAATCATGTGAGAACATGTCATCTAACAGAATTAGGTTTTTATAGGAAATAAGATCGTAGTTAACAGTTAGTTGCTGATGTTGCTTATCTGTCTCCTTTAATTAACTGATCATCACCTAAAGCAGATGTTTTGGTAGCTTGTTGCTACAGAGCTGATTTTGTCTTCCGACAAGGCCTAAGTCAAGACTGTCTTATTGTCTCCAGGACTGTTTGAATGTCAGAAAACTTCATGTCGGCATGAAGGCATGTTTCAACCACACATCCAACACATTTCTCCTGAGCATACTTCCACAAAAGATTTTCTAAATAATTAAATAATTTGCGCTCTAATGATGTCTAGGCCCAAAACAAGCTGGTTGTTTGAAATCCGTCATCAACCCGGCTCCTACTTGGGAACTGGATCCGTTGTTTTTTTCCTCTCCTTTCTTGTTTCGCTTGTTCAAGCTGCACCTGCCTGGTCACCACATTATATGCTGTTGCTTCTGTATTCAACAGGAAGCTGAAGGCTGGGTGCTACACATCAGAATCAGAATCAGAAAAGCTTTATTGCCAAGTACGTTTTTGGACATACAAGGAATTTGTTTTGGCGTACATACACATACAGAACCAGGAGACGTGCACGGGGTGAAGAGAACAGCTGCTGTAAAGACAACAGGCAGGAAAGGTGAGGAAATGAGTGACGACAGGAAAACGCAGTCAAATTAGGAAGTGTTTCAATCAGATAAGTGAAACAAATGCAGAGAGTAAAGTATGCAAGGTTAAAGTCTCATATCATGCAGGCTCCACTGATAAGCTGCACCTTACTAGTTTTTATACTTTGAAATTTATTTTTTGTTCCATGTTGTGTATAATAAGCAATATAAATAGCGAGCACCATGTTTTGTACATTAGTAATTCATTTTGCAAAGATTTACATTATTGTTGGTAGTAAATAGATTTTAGCAGCAAAAAATCTGAGGAGCCATGAACAGAGCTATAAGAACCAGAACCGGAGTTCAGGTTACTACTGACATTAAATGAGCACCATTTCAAAGAAATGTTAAAGAAGTAGAATTGTTTTGTAGGAAGAATCGGTAAAAACGCTCAAACTAGAATAAATATGTTGTACAGTTACAATACTTTTCTGCTTAGGTGTGAATACTTTGCTTAAACTTTGTCTGGATTATCTTTAAATTCAAAGATTAAAAATGTTATAAGTAATCCTGCTAAACATTCCAGTTCATAAATTTAGAAAATATTTTCGAAAAGAATCCAAGGTTTAATGCATATTGTCTGTGTGTGAGTGTGTCGCTAAATGTGTAAGAAATAAAGTTACACAGTTTTAATCTAATATCTGCACTCAATAGAAGGTCATTTTTTAGATGCATTTGAACATCTTGTCTACATAAAAACAGTTTTCTTTAAAAGAACAAAAATTATTATAAAAATGCCATTTTTGATGCCTCTGGTATTCACTTGGCTGATGAAGACTTTCTGCATTCTAAGGTGAGGACTCGGTTATGTTTTTGGACTTGTGTCCTTAATCAGGGTCATCATAAAACAACAATATACATTTAAACAAGTTTAAAGTTAAGCTCAGTGTCTCCTTAAGTAGTTGGAGACAACGATGGAGCAGCAGCCCTGAGATCCATGTGGTTTAAGGGAGAAAAAGCATAAATCCTTTGAGGAACTCTTTGTTGGGTAGCTCGATAACTTTGAGTGAAGTGGCATAAAATACGTATATGTGGGTACATTTATCTTGCAAGGCTTTAATAAAGAGTATGAGCTTGTCTAAACTTATTGATAACAGAAATAATATTTTTAACTTAAGTTTCTGGCAGTTTTAGCTTGAGCTATAAAATGCTCCAATGCTGTCGTGACATCCTCTTCTACTTGCATGAGTTTCTGGAAGTAGCTTTTTTGTTGAACTCTTTGGGTTCTAACGGTGTCCTAAAAGCAGCTGGATGAGTTCTGATCCACACGGAACTGGGATGAGGAATGGGAGGTCAGAGCCAATGCCATTGCCAGGGCTGACTGAGTCACTTTACACTCTGTCATCACTCTTATCACAATTTTACCCCCTCTTTGCCTCCATCGTGATTGGTCACTCCTCTCTGGAACATATCTGCACCTCGGAGAATTTATCTGTGATTTCTTATCATCCTCTGTTTGGCCTATCTCCCACAGCTGCCTCCTCCTACTTTTCTTTTTCCACTCTGCACCTTTCTCACTCCTCCTTCCCATTTCTCTGCTGTTTGTCCTTTTCTAACACCTGTAATAGAGTTGGAATTATATGTTGAAAGTAAATAGTGTTGAGGTAAAGCAGATGTGGGTTTCAGTCTGGCCCTACCAGAAACACACGCTTTACAGCTGCTCACTTAATTATATTCTTTCTTGGGTACATTTGGTGTCATATTTCCAGGTTTCACAATGTCATCACAAAGATGAACGTATCAGTGCAGTAGATCAGTGGATAAACTCTAGCTGGACTTTACACAATGTCAGCTCGGCTAATTATGACATTTTCAAAGTCAGTCACAGCAGAGGCCCATTTTATGCAGAGACCATTTAAATTCTTAATTGCGCCTCAGTGTTACGTGAGCCTGGGTATTTGGTATATAGCCTCGGGAGCTGTTTGCCCTTGGTGATTCTTTCATCTTCACATTTAATAGCATGAGTCAAACAGTGTTTTGTAAATTTGATTCGGGTACATCAAGTAGCTGGAGCTCCTTGTGCTAATATTGACCTGAAGGACTGGGTGCAGAGAACGTGGAGGATATGAAGATCCCTCCTGGATAGAACAGGGACTAAATACACTGAAAGTTTTTAGAGCGTAAGCTCCTTTGATGTGTGCATCTATGTCTTTCTTGTCCTTTAAGTCACTCCCTGCATCTGATGTTCACAATGAAGAAAATGGAAACTACTTAAGGCACTACACTATCCTCTTTTTTAATGTTATACTCAAACCCTGGAGAAAAATTTAAAGACCTTGTGTTTTATCAACAAAATAAATAGAAGTGCAGCACAAGGAGACGATATCTGCTTGTTTCCAGATTCCTGCACAGACCATCAGAGCAAAGCTGTTAGCATGGAGGTAAGGTTCAACAATATTGCTTTGAACAGTGTGCAAAAAGGTCACCTGTGCACTGAATCAGAATTAGATTGCCATGTGCTGTATGCTGCAAGTGTGTAACATTGTTATAACCTCATTGCTTGACCTCACTGTGTGTGCAACTGCACCTTCATGCACCTGCTGCCAGTGCTTTGCAAACTCTGCGCTGGTGGTCAGCTGGAGCTTGCTGGACACTTTTAGACATCCTGAATCTGTCACTTTGAAATTCTTGGTCACCCAGAAAACTGTTCAAATCTACCCATTTTTACTAGCTTCGTCTCTGCTGACATTGTGATGGTGCTGGTTTGAGGTTAGCTGATCATTTTACTAACTGAAGTGAAGCTTAATCTTTTGACCAAGCAGTGTGTCCACATGTCAACTATGGGTGGAGAATCAGGACTCCTACGGTAAATGAAAACCTGCATCGTTGATATTGATGCTTCACGTCCTGCTTTATTTTAAGGCAATCAATCCAGTTTGTAAGTTTATATGTCATTTAAGCAGATTCTAAGTTTCCTTAAACCATTTCCAGTATTTGGTTCATAGTCTAGTATTATAGATGCTCAGATAACCCACTTTTTTATACATATGCACACACAAAAGGTTCTCATTATGATCTTACATTAAATAAAACAATACAATGTGATTCTTTTTATTTTTTACCGTGTCCTGTCCGGCAGAGTATTGCTCAGAATTTTTGTCTGAGTGCCAAGAAATTGCACAACAGATTTACTTTCACAAGCAGAGCATCACAGCTAATGCTATAAAGCTCTGCTTGATATTTATAAAAGAATCTTTATTATAAACTTCTTTGGGAATATTTCAATTGTTACGGAGACTGAAATGAAAAGGAAAAAAGAAACTCGAAAAAGAGAGAAATGGCAGCCACCAGGAGTGAGCCAGCACACACCAAAGCACCCGGCCCGGGACACCGAGAACCACAAGTACACCAGCGGGCAGAGACTCCAACCACCGGCAGGTAGTGTGGCGGGGAGGAAATAGCCCCCCCACTCTGAACCCACCTCCAAGGCCCTACATGTGAATGTCATGAAAATGTTATAAGTGAGAGTGTCTAAGTTGTACAATAAAATTGGGGCACAGGGTGCCATGGGACCCCAGAGATGGAAAACAATTGCGGCCCTCCAGTGGCGCACCAGCACCCCAAGGCCCTCCATGAGTGGTAATGTGATGGAGCTGGCAGAGGTGTCCGGGGAGGGAAGGACTGGGGGGCAAACCGCCCTCCCGGGTAGCCAGCTCCCCGGCTGACCCCAATAGGCACCCCCGTTTGCCGAGTCCCAACAAAGGAGGGAGGCATAGGTACATCTGCTGGGCAAAAGACTAGGGACAGGTAGCCACCGACCCCCAACAAAAAGGAGCCAGCCAGAAGCGCCCAAGCGGCCAAGAATGCGGCACCACTCCAAACAAAGGAGCAGAACAGCCGGCCCAGCGCAACCTAAATACGCCACACAAAGGAGGGCACATGAATAGCACACCCAGCCACCCCCGAACCAAGGGGCAGAGCCAACAGAGCGCCCAGCCCCCGATTCCCGGCACCAGACAACCAGGCAAGCAGGGCAACAAAACACATCCCACTCCAACACCGAGGCTGCCACCAAACTACAACCGACCCAAAACGGCAGGCCCACCCAAATGCAAGCTCCAGGCCAGGATAGGTACATGCAACCCTACATAGACAGGCGAACCAAGACCACCGGGCCAACCGGGCGATCAAGCAGACCCCACAATGCACCACCCCGCCCACTACCATGCCCAAGGGAAATACACTGTGATTCTGACATTGTCCAAATGCAAGGTTTTTAAATTTGAAGCTCCTTTGATCAACTGTTTCAATGCATTTCCAGATATAAATGCTTTTTATTCCTTAAAACACCAGTAAAAGCTTTGTTTTGCATTTTGAACCCGCTGTAGAGACTATAATCCATCTTATCCAGAATGACCTTTAGCATGGTCATGGTTTGGTTCTGACTTCCTAAGAGAGGAACCAACTTCATTCAGTACCTGTGCCTGGGAAAAATAGCTGGTGCCGCCCTGGAGACACATCTCGGAGTCCAGGTTGGACTCCGAGATGTGTTTATCCTCATCCATTGAGCTGAGGAATTGGATGTTCAGCACCAAGGGCCAAGTCTGACCCAGTCCGATTCGTTGACAGGTGAAACAACAGGGCTCGGAATAAGGTATTGTCAGTTTACCTGAGGTTGTTGGAACCTACCAGACCTCAAAGACTTCCTCTGTTCCCTTTTCTTTCCAATCTTTCTTTCAGACTTCAAACGCGTTTTTAGTGTTAGAGATTATGTGTGAAAACCTTCAGAAAGATAAATAGAGACTAAAATATATTTTAATGAAGTTAAGCCTGTAACCAGGCATTGATTCTCTGGACGTTCATTCTTAATTAACTTGGAAAATCCACTCTACGGAGTTCGATTTATATTCAAACTGGTTGAGATGTTTTCTATCTAAGGAAACCCAGCAGATTGCATCATTGAGTCTGACTTGCAGCATTCACTCCTCCTGGATGAGAATGTAGAGACAGTGGGCAGTCGGTGACGTTGTGTCGTTTACTGTGCAGCAATCCCTCATACTGAGCATGCATATAGCAACAGTGGAAATTAAAACTCTCCTTTAACAGGAAGAAACCTTCAGCAGAACCAGAACCTGTGAAGTACTGATCCAGGAGTACTTTATATGTTGAAAAGGTTGTGCTGATGCATCAGACGAATGCAGTCATCTTAAAAAATAAAGACATGTAGATCAAATCAAGATTTTAGGAAGGATGATAATTCTAAAGAACTAACGTCTTCCCAGATTTCTCTTATTTTGCCTGAAAAATGTAATGATTTGGGATTATTAAATATCAATCTTCTATTATTTTCGACTGCAAAAAATGTATAAAATCAATGTTTTTTAATAGACAGCAGATTGATTCCTTGGGTGTTTTCTCCCTGAATGTGTGCACTTGACTTTAACTGGCTTATTAGTATGTATGTGTGAATCTCCACACACCTGGTTTCTCTCTTCCACTTCCACCTCATTCAGCAGCTACATTTTTGGTGGCTCCATACCTACTTTTGATGATTATTCTGGCAACACACATATTTTTGCACTCTCTGAAGTGAATATATTTTAGAAACCATTCTCTCCTACAGGGTTTAGTCGTGCTGTGGTTATCGTGGGTTACAGATCTGGAGACTTCCTTCATTTCCCTATTTATCACTTCTGTCCAGAATGACATTACTGTTATTTTCCACGCTTGTTTAATGGAAGAGTTTTATCAAGACCCTGTGTTTATGAGATAATGCTCAGGAACACACTGTTCAAGGTCTGGCCTGTTCAACCAGATGTCAGATTACACAAAGAAAAAGGCATTGTAAATAAAAGCACACTCTGCCTTGCTGTTGTGAAGAACTGCATGCAGAAATGGTGAAATATCTGACTGATCAAACTATTACAGTCCTGCCTGTGTTAAATCCAGTGCATGGTTTTCTTGTGTGCACTAAAAATCCCCATAACCTCATCCATAAACAAGGCGAGTGAGGGCATTGTATGAAATAATGAAAACTTGTCCAGTGTCTGGAGCTGTGTTTTTTAAAAAGGCTATTCCCAGCTTGAGTCGTCTTATGTTTGCTCCATGTTGTCATTCTCAGCACATTTCATAATGGATGAACATATTTCCTTCGTATACAGAAAAGCGCTGATAATGACAGTTATCGTTCTTTAGAATTTGCACCACTGATGATAATGGACTTCATTATGTCCCTCTTCCAGTAAGCTGTCACCCTGAACAAATTTAAATTAGCCAGCCCAGAGCAGATCTTACGGTGAGATTATTTCCATTCAAGCACCATTTGGAGCTGTTTTGATTCCCTTTAATACAAGACTTTTCACTCTAGCAAGCAGCGGCCCTGTTTATTTGACTGTCACAACATTATAAATTACTGGCAGCTTTCTAAGCAAAGACAGGGGGGCGGGGAGGGTAACCTCGAGCCAGCCTCGGAGAGGCGGCCTATGCGGAGAATGCTGGCTCACTGGATTCGAACGGGACAAGGTTGGGTCTTGGACATTGGACCCTCAGGGAACCATGTGGTGGGAACCATACTGTGACACATTCAATAAAGTTAATTAATGGTATTTTATACATAATGAGAGTGTATTTCCCACATGGTCTTCTCTCTGGTGAGAAAGACAGCAGTGTAACTGTTCTGGAAACATAACAGGGTTTTAACTCCTCACATTGTGTTCATTTTTATGACTTTGTTTCTCATGTTCAGTGAAATAAAGATGAAGATTGGGTGGAATATTCTCGTTGCAGGCATAAATGACATTAAAACATAATGATATATAACAGCCTGCATTCAATTTATTGCATAGAAGCCCTTAGGGCAAGTGAGACAGTAAAATCTCTGGTAATCCATTCTTTAAAGTTGGATTGTGTTTTTGAATTGTTTTCTCCCATCGGGTTTTCTTGATTTCTTTTTATGTATAAAAGTGTTTTGGGGATATATTGGCAAGTGTTTCCCAACTGAATTATTTTGTTTCTTGTTTTATAAGAGGAATCTTTCCATGTCCGTGTATTTCTGTCACAATCCTTTTACCACAAGATGGTAGTGCACCACTGCCGTTGACAACTGACCAACTGACCAACTTTTAAATGTTTTTAGCCATGCATCATGTTCTGTATGTTGTTGGAATGATCAGAAGCATCAATGTTTTGTCTCAGAGGAGGTAAGATGTTTCAGTGAGTTCTAAAAACAAAGCACCTGTTGTCTGTATGTTTGTGCTACGGCTTTAAACGTGTCCTGTTGACAGCAGGTGGTGGCTGCTATGACTGCGGTGCTTTTCATGAAGGTGAATGCACAAACTAACAGTTCTTTTAATGTTCAGATATTAAATCAGATGTTACATTCATTTGGCCTGTGATTGTTGGCTAAGTTGCTCCCTGCGTCGGTATCTTTGTATTGCTCCGCATGTGTGATGTGGTCCTTGGCGTTTGTGTGTCTGAAAGGAGTTTTGAGTTAACTAGCAACAAGTCAGCCTTGGCCGATGCTCCTGTGGTCATTAGTGGGCCAGTGTTTATTGATCCAGCTGCTGTTGTTAGTGTGCTCAGACAGCTGGGGAAACGTCACTTCATATAAAAATTGGATGTAGCTACCTGGATTCCTCCCACTCCTTTGTTTGCTGCTATTTTGAAACCTTGAGGCAAAATGTCTGGGCCAAAAGAGTTGCCAAACTCTGGATTGTTGGGGAAAACATTTGCGAAACATAATGCATCCTTAAGACCCATTGTGTTCTGGACTTTTATTAATGTATTTTTAGGAACCACCAACACAATGATCTGAGGAAGGTTTACTGATTAATCATTGCTTAAAGAGTTGACTGGTTATAAGAGGTTCTGTGAAAACAGGAGCTGTTGTGGTTAATTTTAATCTAGTGGCTCACAAACGTATTACATTTTAACACTAATACTCTCTTCTATTTTATTTCTTTAAGTCGTAACTTCTGATTCTGAGTTGGATAAATAAACCAGAAGACATGAAATAAGCCTCATTGGTTTCTTGCTGAGGAGCATTTACCTCATTAGGCAGAACTTGGATTTGGGAAAAAAGTGGGATTTACCGAGTTCTCCTGAGAAATGAGGCTCACCAATCAGAGATATCTGAGCTGCCAGTTTCAATTTCTCTTTTGCCAATTCCAAGCAAAATCCTTTGTTTTTCAAACATTTTGCATGAATTGAAAATTGATCTCTTTCAACAATGAAATATTTACTTTAAAAACTTTTTAAGAAATGGCTCAAAGTTTTGGCACTGTCATCACAATTATATTCCTTTTTTTCTACAAGATTCATTCAATATAAATAATATGTTTCCCAACTTCATATCTGTGTGAAAAGATATTTACTGTCAAGTGTGTTAATACTGTTAAATCATTTAGTGATTTATTCTAGCCATACAGGATCCTTAAAAGGGCTTTAATTGGTGAATTATCTACATCAGGAGTAGAGCAGTCAGTGTTACACAGCTTTACAGCTAAACAAGAGCTCACTAACATTTCAGAACAAAGACAAAAATGATTACAGATTTGTTCTATCTAATGCCTAGCACAACTGGCATGGTTAGCATTACTAGCTGTAAACATTTCTCTTTCTGTGTGTTCCCTGCAGGGTTATTATAGTTAACTAAAACGAACAAAAAAACTAAAATTAAAAGAACAATTTTTTCCACATGATAAGTTAATGTCATCTGTCTGCACCATACGATACTCTATCGTTCCTGGCGGCACTTTATAAATCACATTTGTGCTCCCCATGCTAGCAGCAAATTGACGACAGCACCAGAGTCCTATTTGGGATTTCTTAGAGTTTGACTGCGAGAGATGAAAGCAAGTGTCTTGTAGTAGAAAAGAGAAAAACCTGACTAATCTTGGAGATTTGAAAATTGTGCACCAGAGGGCTGATTGTGAGTGCCTCAACAAGCTAGCCTCTGAGTAGCTGCCCAGAAACAGGAGCATCATCACTGCCAGGGAGCACCAGGAAGGAAACAACCATAATGGAGAGCTTTTAACCAAGCTGCAGGCCAGTTAACACACAGGAACACTGCAAGTGGGAGGATGCATTGGTAAATAATGTTAATTGAGACTGGGACTTCCACATGATTATGTGATTGAGATTAAGTTTACCTTATATTGCGTAGTATTATATTAGTTAATATTATTATGTTCATGTGTTTCCTTGGTCTGCGGACGATTTTCAGCAGCTGCAGTATGACACACGGTTTCCACCTAAGGCTGCTATTTTGTAGACAGCTGTTTGTTCAACAGTAACTGAACACATTCTTTAAAATGTTTTTTGTGTTTAGTTTTATTACCTGATCTAATACATATATACATAATTACATAAATACGATACTCTGACCTGTTTGAATTCTGCAAATAACCCAAGTATGAAAAAAACTAAAATTAGTATTAGAGCTAATGAAAACTAAACAAAAACTAAGCCTTATCAAAAAAAAACAAAAAAACAAATTAACTAATAAAAACTTGTAAACCCACTCTAAAAATGAACTAAACCTAACTGAATTGGAGGGAAAATTAAATAGATCTAAACTATAATAAAAAAAAAAATCAAAACTATTATAACCTTGGTTCACTGTGAAGTTATCAGACCATTACCGTAACTGTATGATTTCGAGAAGAAAGCATTTCCAAATTAGTCATGTTTTATAACAGATGGAATTGGGCTTCTGAAAAGGATAAAGAGAACAATGTGGCTGTGATACAGTTCCTGTTATTTGCTAAAGTCTGCTTCCTTGTAAAAGTAACCACCTCAGTCCAGCTTCTGTGGCCTTCCTAGATTCTTCTTACAGCTGCTTCCTCTGATTTCATTTTTGAACACTTCAGTGCTATAAAGAACAGCCATCTTAGTGTACTTCTCTCAGTAATACCTTCTTCACTGAAGAGTGTAGTTGTCGGCTCAACCTATTCAATCTTTTTGCATTTACTTATTGGAAAAAAAAAAAAAATTTGATTTATGTCTTCCGACAAACTCTGATTGGTGCCAGTTTTCATCCTCAGGGACCGTGTCCTAAATGGGTTAGACGTTTTCTGTTCTATTGCCAATCATGTAAATGGTTGCATTATATACTGCAAGATGGTGCAGTTGTTGGTACTGTTGCCTCGCAGTAACAAGGTCCTGGGTTCAAAATCTTGCCTGCACCTTTCTATGTGGAGTGTCCACCTTCTCCCATGTTATGCTGATGTTTATCATTGATCATTTTAATTGCTGTAGGAGTCAGTGTGTGCATGTATTGTGTCTCGGATGGACTGGTGACATGTCCAGGGTCTCCACGTCCCCTTGCCTATTGAGTGCTGGAGATAGCAACTGGGTATAGACAGTGAATGGAAGGTTGCATTTCCTCCTCAGGTTACACAGAAGCCTGTTAATTCTCTTTTCATTTAAACCCTGGAAGCATTTAGAACAGTAGTGTCTAAAATCAGCCCACAGGGCCATTTTCTACACCCCTGAATCAATGAAGGAGTCATGTTTCTGCGTAACTGGATGGCAAACGGATGAGATCATTTCAGACATTTGAATCAGCTGTGCTTATATAAATAATGTGATTTAAACAGTTGGAGAAGGGATACATCTGAAATATGCAGGACACTGGATTTGACATTCCTAATTTAAATAATGCAGGGTAATGTCTCCAGACGACTGAATGTGGAAACCATTGACTCAGTACCAGAGAGTAGAATAGACATCATCTTTATGACATGAATAAGGTTTTATGTGAAAGGTAGGTAAACTTTACAGTTTGGAACTCAACTAGTCAGTGGATAAACAGAATATTACTTTAAAACTTACAAAAACATGTCCTTGTGTCTTTAGAGATGCTGCCTTTCAACAGTTTATGTTGGTGTGTAATGATTCTTCACCATCTCTTTCTGAGGAACAGTTTCAGGATGAAATCAAGAGCTGAACTTCCCTACAGTTTATTTTTTATCCATTTGTGACCCTGGGAGTTAAATTTGCTGCCAGCTTGTGCTTCTGATTAGCATGTTCTCAGCTGTATTGACTGATGGTGAGACTCTCAGCTGGCTCCCCTTGAAAGGTGTATTAAACAGAACCTGGGAACCTGCAGAGCAACTGTATTAACACCTTGCTGTAGCCGTCTCCAAGGGCCCGGGATCCGAGGACAGTGCCTTCCCTTCACACCTCGTTACTCCTATTCCCTCCCGTGACCTTTCCCTGCAGGCAAACAAGCACCCCATGAGATGGCAAACCAATCAGTACCCCCTTCCATCCAGCCCAACCTCTACTAACCCTTCCTCTTTGTCTCATTCCTTTTTCCCAGAGCCCAAATACACTGCCAGCGCAACTGTCATCGCCTCTCTTGCTGAGTGGTATCGTTGTCATGGGCCCCATCATTGTCCTCCACTCTATCAGTCAGTGCAGTTTACATTCCGGTGATTTTTGCCTTGAATCACTCTAGCAGAAATGTGACCTTGAAGAGAATGCCTGCATCTTTTAAACCTGAAGAGGAAGGAGAACGCTCTTTGAAAGTCTTGTCTTTCATGCCACTAGACAGGAGGCTGTCTGAATTTTTTTTTGACCAGTCATTACAAAGATCAGGATGGGCTCGAATGCATCAAGCCTTGGAGATTGCAAATCGGAGTTCTACAGGTGAAAGGAAAGCAGGCCCTCTGGCAAGGTTGCGTGCTTTTCTTTGATGCTCTTGGCTTGACATGTGGAGCTCACCTTGACTGGGTCATTTATTCAGACACACACTGAAGTCACCTGGCGCTGGGAGGCTGAGGGTCGACTACCTTCAGCCTTCATGGAGCAATGATGCCAGGGCGTCGGAAAACATCTGTATTTTAGATTTTCAATGAGTCGTCAAACTTTTATTGATGATACAGAATTAAGAAAAAAAGTCCTTAATTCTAAACTTCTGTAATCCTAATTTTAGGCCTTTAAAGTCCTAAATAGTTCAGATTTTCTATACTTGGCCTTAATTTACCTTCAGTTAGGTCTCAACTTTGTAGCAACAGTCAGTCAGTTTAAATAACTTTGATGATCATAAGTCAACCAACTTCACTGGTTATCTCAAATAAAATCAGCTAAGGCTTAACAATACAATTCATTCAATCTGTCCCACAGAGTTTTAAACTGTGCTTTCCTACATATTTCCAAGAAGATTAACATGATTATATTGAGAACTATCTGGTTTGATATTAATGAAAACTAAAAAACCGTTTGACTAACTTTCCTAACTTTAATTAGGTCACTTTTCTTTCTCTCAAAGCTAATGCAAGTTATAGAAAATCATTTAAAGTTGTTTTCTGTAAAAGAGAAGTGAGGAGTCATTTAAATGGCCCAGAAGCATTTATGCTTCTGCAGATCATGTTTGCAACTCAGACCTTCCCATTCCCAGTTGGTTACAGAATGTTAAAGCAGTGCATGTTTTTGCATTTGCTGGTGTAGTTTTAAAAATGAGAAAACAGCTGCAGGCAGATTGCAGGTTATGGTGTTGGCACATTGAGAATACCTGTTGCAATTACAGCGTGTTACATTTTGGAGGTGTGTTCCATAATTAAGCAAAGCAGAGTCTGGTGTTGACCGAGACAAAGTGGACTGGTCAGCGTCAATGTGTTCTGAGTTGTGATGATGTGCATTTGCAGGAAAGCCACACATTGCATCACGACGTCCAGTAAACGTCTATGCATCATTGTGGCCTTTAGCCCAGATTTGACTTTAACCCTTCTGCTTTTTGAACAAAGCTAGGACATCTGCAAGTCTAATACTTTAGATGAGTTGCAAACAGCAATGTGGCAAGTTAGAGCGCAGAAAAACCCTGTTAATTGGTCCAGTCTGGCTGGCCCCTGTCAGACGAGGCCTTTCATGGCCTTTTCATGGGTTTCTCCTGGGAAAACTGAGGAGGCTGCCTGTAATGAGGCACTGTACCTGGTTGCAGAAAAGGAGGAGAGGGGGGGGATCAGGAGGGTCGCTCGTGGGCAATTAGAGAGAAATAATGAGAACTTTCTCTCTGTCTCTGTTTCTACCCCCATGCCCCTCCGTCTCATCCGAACTGTGAGAATGGTTGGCTCATCAGGTTACTTTTTAGGGGAGCGTCCCATGAGAGGCACCTCAAAGCCACAATCCGTGCTGCAAGAAGAGCACCGTAGCATTGTAGAGCTGCAAGATATGTTTACAAAGACAGCATTTACTTCATACATGTTGCTCTGCTGGCCAACAGTGGAAGCAAGTGTTGCAGATGAGTAGAGATGATGCTATAGATCAGCTTCCTGGTTATTACACAGAGCCCAGATGAGATGCCAGGGCTTAGTTTGTGTACAGTTCATCATAGAAAACTAGTTTGTGCAGTACTGATGAGGTTTTCTTATTGTATGCATCTGCTGTTTGCTTGAACAGCCATTCGCCTGTTTCTCCTGCCTGGAGACTGACTTTCACTCCTCTGACAGAGATTGATGTGCTGCCTTTCCCTGGCTGTAATAGCTCTCAGCCTCCACTGCACTTAATATCCAAATGGCACCAAATCAAAATCACAGCTAGCCTGACACTGAAACACCTCAGCACAGTGTAGCACCTTATTTACATGCACAAAGTCAATTCATTTTTAAAGGGGTTGAGGGTTGATCAATAATTTACATGCACATAAGTGCCTGATATGTGTGAAATTGTCTGCATGCCTTTAAGAATAATGGAGATGAATTGAATTGAATTGCAGATTGTTGGTTATTAGATGAAAAGATCCATAAAAATTGATTAAAACCAAACTGAAATACTTCTGTGCTTTTTTTTTGCTTTTGCAGCTAAAAGGTGTGTAAGGTTATTGAAGGGATATTAGGGTTCCTATACAGTCTGGAATAAGTTTAAAGTATCTGCCAGGTCTGGACAAGTAGAGAAAAAAATATGAAATATGGACATATTTTTGAATTGTCTGGCTTTATTTAACATCCCTCCCTCCCTCCCCGTACCACTTATTTGATTATCACAGATTTGGACCTTTTTTGATGTTGTCTTGTTCCTGCATTCACAGCTGTTTTTGTAAAGGGTGAAGAATCAGATTTGAATTCTCTATCTCATTAAGAACATTTAGTTTTGTCGTTGTCAAACTGTGGCTGCTGCCGTTTAAGTGGACAGAGCACACTGAAGAAGATGGAGTAGGTGCGCATGGCACTCAGTTTTGTTTTGAAGTTATTTGACAACACTGATGGTGTGACAGATTTGGGTTAGGATCCAGACCTTGTTTTGATCTCGCTGTTTTTGCCTTGGAGAAAGGGACACAAATGTTTTGGCAGTGGTGGAAATCCCTCACTGCTAAATGCTCCATCTGTGCACACAGAGTCGCAGGATGTGCGCGAGGCTGTAAAAAATGAATGTGAGGATTGTGAGATGGCCCAGGGAGTCTGTTACGCTGAGAGAAAATGTAAAGTGCTATAGTCATGGATGTAATGTAGAATGATTGTCTGTCTCCCCTGTTTATTTGCCGGTGTAAGGGCTGTAATGGAGACAAATGCTTGTCTGAGTCTGTGAACCCAGCGTTCTGGTAATCTCGCTTCTCAGCTGATGTGGCTGTTGCTGCAGTCTGCTTTGAGAGGCATGTGTGAAGGCAGGTGAAAGGTCCTCAGGTGACTAACCTGGGTTTTATGCCTTAATGACTCCTTGTTATTCTCAACCCCATTTCCCAATTGCCACGAGCAATCTCCCCGCCCCCCTGCCATTAGATTGAGGGAGCACCGATCAATATGTGATGCAGTTTCCCAGGAGAATGAACAAAGCTCCTTTAGGGAGGCTGCCTAGTGTCTTTCTTTCTTTTCCTCCCTTTCATCAGCACATACACTTTCTCCTGCTCCTTATTTTGCAGCAGCTAGCTGAGTTAACCTCAGGTAAGTGTTGCATAGACAAAGAATTCAGCTCTGGCATTTATCTAAGTGAGGTAAACATGACCAGCAACAAGAAGCACTTTTGCATCAGTAGCTAAAACGGAAGCCTGTCACCCTGTCCCTCCATAAGCCGATGAGGAATGAGTCATCACAGGTCCAACACCCACCCGATCACCAGCAACATCATCTGCCTTACAAGAGATGCTGCCCAGCTATTATCTTTGAACAATGAGACACGCTTTGCAAGTATTCGATTTCACTAAAGGTCAACATCATTTTGTCACTAGAGTAAAGTGTTGTTTTCGTAATGAATATGCCCCAGATTATTCAGACACAACATAACCTGTACAGACTCAGTGCATTAAATCGCAGTGAGCAAAGCACATTTAGATGCACTGGAATTTCTTTGTCAACAGGATCTGAAAAGTAACTTTCTGTTCTGATATTTCAGATCAGCAACATCATCCATTTGGTAAAGGGAAAAAGAAAGTTTATCTTTGCTTGATCGAGGTGCAACAGCATAAAGCTAATATGCTAAGTTGGAATGATAATTACAATAATAAGTAACAGGTTTATTGGAAATAACTAGTGTCTAATAGTTACATTTATAATAGCCTATACAGGAGCATCTTGATAAATTAGAATGACTGAATAATTGAGTTATTTCAGGGATCCAATATAAAATGAGGACACTTTTATATTTTATTTATAAGACTCTGGTTCACACCTAACAAAACCCAAAACTTCAGTTTCTTAAAAAAAGTGTATTACAATTTTCTTTATATTTATGACTATTTCCATTGTACGTAGATTCTGACTGAAGGCATCAAAACTGTGAATAAACACATATGGATTTATGTAGCGAACCAAAAATTGTAAAATAACTTTAAATATGTTTTGTGGGTTAGATTCTTTAAAGTAGCAGCCAATTGCTGTGATGACTGAAATATTAACCTTTGTCCGTCTCTCAGTGAACCTCTGTGAAGTTCTTTCAAGACTCTCTGGAAACCATCTCAGGTGACCACCTCATGAAGCTCATGGAGAGAACGTTAAGAGAGCAAAGCAGTCATCAGAGCAAAGGAGGGCTAATTGGAAGAATCTAAAATATAAAAATGTTTAGAGTTATTTTACATGTTTTGTTTACTATATATTTCCATGTGTTCATTCAAAGCTTTGTTGCCTTTGGTGAGAATCTACAATGTCAATAGTCATGAAAATGAAGAGACCCATTAGGTGAGAAAGTGAATCTAAAACTTTTGACCGGTAGTATAAATGAGAAGTTAAGTAGAAGAAGGAAGTGTAATAAAAAGTGTCCACAAGTAACATGAATAACAGTCTTTGACTTATTGCAGAGTTTGTGGGAGATTTACAAGGAGTGGACAGCAGCTTGACCACACACAAGTCCCTTTCACAACCAACTTGAAATGTGATTGATGCCTTTCTTGTTTCTTTCGTTTTCCTGTAGGTGAAGACATGTTTTCATGTAAATTTACCAACTCACATGGAATCGGGAGGGATCACTTTTTTCTGCATAAAAACTAAAAATAGTTTTTCTTTCTTTTTGAAGGGACACTTTAATAGCTAAAACTGCAATTTAAAAGGTTAAAAAGAAATAGAATTCAATATAATCTGTCTATGGCAACCCTTTAAAAGAGCAAAGTTTTTCTTTCCAAGGGAAACAGGAGAAGCAATTTATATATAAACAACTTTGCACAAAAACACAAATGTAGAAATATAAATACATACATTTTTATGTTTGGTAAAAAAATGAAGTCAGTGAGGCCATTCATAAAAAACGTTTTTTTGTCAAATGGATACAGGTTCGGTCCAAATGAAGGGACCAGTTTTACAGATTTACCCATAATGTGGCCTTCTTCATGTGTTGGAGCCGAGGGACAACGTTACAGTTAACTTCAGTGTTAGTTTGTTAGAGTATTGGATGTTTAAGAACTGACTGACTGACCATTGGTCCAGTTGAAGCAGTTAGCCTAACCTTGACCCCACCTGCGGTGAGACTGTCATCATTCCAGCCAGCAGCATTGGGAAACAGTTGGGTCAAGTCTTACTCCAAGTCACTGCAGTAAACATGATCCAAGGTGTGTTCCAAATTACAACAGAAAGAGCGAGGTGTGTTTTAGTGAATTATTTAGATTTCAGGACTTGATTCAGTTTAGTTACAGAACAAAGTGCTCTACTGTTTATCCACTTTGTAGAGTTCTTCATGTGTATTACAGTGAATCTGTGCTGGCGTTTCTTATGCCTTTTTATGTTTATAGTTGGTCAGAGATAAATCAAATCAAACAGGTATGGAAACAGATAAACTTCTGATCATGACCCGTTACAGTTTGCTTCAGGCTCGGCAGCCATGTTGGTGTCCATCATGCACATCATTTTGTGTTTTCTACTATTCTCACAGCTCAGTCAGATAGTCCGTGCAGCCCGCTCTGACTTTGGGACCCGGATCATCACTATGTCACATTAAAATGTTTTTGAAATCCTGCTGTTGAGTTGTGTAAAAGAAAATTCACCTCTGGCTATTTACTTTAAGGTACCGCTTATGTTGACCCTTTATAATTTGTTTACAGTAACTTTTTATTCTAAATTGCTTTTGATTTCGTAAAGTGTCTAATTTGATTGTTTTGTTGGCTAAAATGTCACAGACCTGCAAATCCAGAGTAGATTTTAAAATTTATCTAATGTTCACTACAGCTGGGTTTGTGAAAATTGTGAGGTAATTTAATAAATTACCAAACTGGTTCTTTATATCTTAACTGGTAACCTGAGCTATCAGATCAAGTATTGAAACAAAATCTGCTTTTAAACAGTTGCATTCCTCCAATAATTATTGATGTCATGCTGTATTGAAAGATTCAAGGCGTGTTGAAAGATTTTAGGCGTGTCCCTGGACTTCTGTGCTCTGCAATGTGTTTCAGTCGCATGTGTTTCTGGCTTGTGTTTTCATTCCAAAAGTGCTTTTATCTTGTTTTTGAATGTTGCAGTAGGGAAACTTCCATTATAATATTTTTCTAATAAACTTCAGGAAAAACACAGCTGACATTGCTAACCTGCAAGCCTTGAAAGAGATGAGTTGAATACATTAAAGAAAATCTTTCTAACACTTAATCTGATGTCATTCTTAAATAAAAACAAGCTTACAAAAAGCAAAGCAAAATATTTCTTCAGGGCCTGGAAAACTATAACATATGCAGGTCTCAGTGCTCAGACAAGTATGAAGAACTTGCAGCACCAAGAAGCCATGTAGCCTTTATACAGGAGCATGTAAGCTGTCAAGTGAAAGAATGCAAAATAGGCACCAAGTCCCCATGGCATTGCTGCGATAGTGATACCGGTCAGTGACATGGAGCTCTCCTTTGGTCTTGTGAATCTTACAAGCGACAGAAATTCACCTTCGTGGAGAACAGTGGTCATTGTTTCTGTGCAGAAGAGCGCTTTACTCACAGAGCTCAGCTGCAGTGAAACCATTAACTCTAATAATTAGAAAATGCCTGAAGTAGATCATGCTGAACACTGCACCCTTCCCCACTAGAGTTTTACACATGCATCCTCTAAAGACGTTCCAGAAACCTCCATGTGCTTCCATATCCTTATTCATTTCTTGCAGAAACAGAACAGAGTCAAGGTGAATATTCTGAACTTGTTGTGTTTATTAAACATAATTGTTCTCATCAAGATATGTAAAAAAATGCTTCTTCAAAATTCAAGCAACAATTTGCATGAATAATTTACACAGAGAAGGTTGTGCTAGTTCACCCTTCTCACAAGCTAGTTTTAAGTTCAGCTCACACAGATTAGTGATTCATTTAGTTCATAGTTGACTAAACATCTGATCTGAAGCCCAAACATGGAGTGGTTTATTTTTATCAGTTTTAATAGGGCACTGTCTGGTACAAAAAGCTTCATCTAAGAGGATACTGTCCCTCGTTAATCATCATGTTAATTACCTCATCACACAGTATTTGAAATCAGAAAATTTCCAATCAAGTCGGTGGTTCAAGTGGCCATACTCATAAAGGACATGGATTTTTAAATTCATCTTGACCTTCTACTGATTTATATTAATCCTTCTTTTTCCAGGGTGGAAACATTTAAAAAGCAAGAACTGGTTTCACAAGTTTGAATTTCTTGTAAAAATTATAAACCCAGGCTCTTATACATTTATTAATTGACTAGTTTGTCTGCATGAACCAAGATTTAAGCACCAATGATCTAATGGGTTAAGGTTCAGAAAGGCCTGTCCAGGAACTTTATGGTAATCTTTATTAAACACAAAACCAGTTTGGATGTGTTTGGGATAATTGTCCTGCTGGAACACCCAGTGGTAACCAAGCTTTAGCAATGAAGCTGTTTCGTATCCCATTAACTTTGTGCAATACATGAGGCCATTGGCAGCGATACAGTCTCTTTGCATGACCATACCATCACCGTCCTTGACAATTAATAGCCTGACCTAAACTCCTGCAAACATCCTTCTTGTCATTGAGAGCAAACAGTTCAAGCATTGTCTTTCCTGGCCATAAAACGTTTCTTCAGAATGCATTTGGCTTGCTTATATGAGGAGCTGCAAGTTTCAATCCAGGTTGAAGGTGTCATGGCCTTTTTTCTTGGTCTCCACTCTCTCAGTCTGATGTTGACGGATTCCTAGATTTGGACACATTTGGGTTTTCCAAATGGACAATGATCTCAAGAACCCATCCAAACTAGTTTTGGAATGGTTAAAATGGCCTAACTTTACGTTTCTGGTGGAACCCTGAATTCACCATTGATGTCACTGTTGGGACCCAGCCATGGGTTACAACATTAGAGGCCATTAAGAACGCTTCTGGAACTTTGATAATAAATCGCATTAACTTACTTCCAGCTCAGCCAGGAACAGGAGTAACAGCAGACTTGACTAAAGTTTGACTAAAAACCCCGCGTTCCAACAAACAGATCTCTTTCCATGCGGATTCCAGACAGGAACCGATTTTTCCTTGCTGGCAAGCAGACATGACTCTTCAACTTGGATCCAGAGTGACTACAATCACATGCAACAAAGTTAAGTAATGATTTGCTGTTTGACTATCCGGCATTCATTCACATAAAGGATGTAATGAGACAAGCGTAACTTCGCTTTTCTTCTGACGCCTCCAGAAGCAGCCCTAATCGAAGCGGATTTCCCCCATGGCCTGGAAAATAAGGCTGGGACCGCATCGCGCGTCCAGGTAGCAAGTCCAGGTAGCAAGAGCTACCCCGCCACATCACAGCCACTCAAAGAGCCGAATGTGCCTTTGACAATTTATCTTCAGCACGGTTCACGTAAGAGGCAGTGTTCGGGCAGAGAAGATTAGTTTAGAGTTAAATGATCTAAATAATGTTTGTTTAATGACTTTTGTTTTTGTTTGTGTTGAGAAACTCAGCTACAGTAAGTGCTAGCAGACTAGCACTCAGCTAAGGATGTGTTGTGTTTTAAAGTTAAGCAAACTTTATTGAAAGGGTAGTTTTTAAACACAGATTGGCCATAATGCGCCATAGTAGTGGTATTTTAACGGTATATGTTTAATTCTGGTAACAACTTTATGTCATAGTTTGGTTTCTTGTTGGACCAATATTCGGGGAAGAACTCCAGAAGCTCGAGGTTTTCAGATAAAATGAGTCTTTATTATCCATGGGTGGCAAACACGCGAGATCGCACATAAACTCACATAACATAAGGAACCAGCCGGGAACAAAGGAAACAAACGGGCTTAAATACAAAAACTGAACAGCAGGGGGAACCAATGACAAACGTGACAAGACAATCAGGGGAAAACACAGAACAGGTGTGGGCTTGGGGTGCAGGGAGACAGAAAACAAAGGACAAGACCAGGTAATATAACAAAAACACAAGCAGGTATGACATAGCCCCTCCCTTTAAGGGCGGATCCCAGATGCCGACAAAACAACAACAAAACAAACATCCAAGGGTGGGCGGAGGGGGACTCGGAAGGAGGGCAAGAACCAAAACAAAACAGCTCGAGTTCAGGCGGCCGGCCTGGAGGCCGTCCCCAGCAGACCCAGAGTTCAGGCGCCGGCCTGGAGGCTGTCCCCGGCAGACCCAGCGATAAGCAGGCCGTCCCCAGCAGATCCGGCGATACGCAGTCCGGTGACGTAGGAGAAGGCGATCAGCAGGCCGGCGACGTAGGAGCATGAACCGCTGGGGCCTTCGGCGAGGCCATGGAGATCTGCAGCGGAGCCGCCGAGGCACAGCGGGCGGAGAGGGTGCGTCCTCACACCCCTCAGGGACAGAAACAGGAAGTAGAGACAGCTCGTCCACGAACTCCTCTGGAATGGGAACCAGCGATGGAGGCAGTTCGTCCTCGGAGCCCTCCAGGACAGGACCGGGAACAGGAGCAGGAAGTGGAGGCAGTCCATCCACGAGCCCCTCAATGAAGCGGCAATTTTTCCCAGGGCCCTTTGTCGCTCTGCCTCAATGATGTGGTGGATCCGAGGATCAGGAAAAAAAATCCTTCTTCACCTCGAGCCAGTCTTGAGGGCTGCCAGCTATTTCCAGCCTTCTCCATGGTGAGCTGGGAGAGGTAGCAAGGTGGGAAAATATTTTGACCAGAATCTCACCCCTCTTGAATTCTCTCACCATTCGTCCCGCTTGGTCCCGTTGGCTGGTTCCTTCTGTCATAGTTTGGTTTCTTGTTGGACCAATATGCAGGGAAGAACTATAGAGGCTCGACGTTTTCAGGTAAGATGAGTCTTTATTATCCATGGCACGACACAGACAGGGGAGCAAACACACGAGATTGCACATAAACTCACATAACATAAAGGAACCAGTCAGGAACAAAGGAAACAAACGGGCTTAAATACAAAAACATGGATGTCTTTGAGAAATGGCTTTCTTCTTGCCACTCTTCCATAAAAGCCAGATTTGTGCAGTGTACGACTGATTGTTGTACTACTCAGTTCATCCAGAGTGATCATGGGCCTCTTGGCTGCATCTCTGATCAGTCTTCTCCTTGTTTGAGATGAAAGTTTAGAGGGACGGCCGGGTCTTGGTAGATTTGCAGTGGTCTGATATTCCTTCCATTTCAATATGATTGCTTGCACAGTGCTCCTTGGGATGTTTAAAGCTTGGGAAATCTTTTTGTATCCAAATCCAGCTTTAAACTTCTCCACAACAGTATCTCGGACCTGCCTGGTGTGTTCCTTGGTCTTCATGATGCTCTCTGTGCTTTGAACAGAACCCTGAGACTATCACAGAGCAGGTGCATTTATACGGAGACTTGATTACACACAGGTGGATTCTATTTATCATCATCAGTCATTTGGGACAACATTGGATCATTCAGAGATCCTCACTGAACCTCTGGAGTGAGTTTGCAGCACTGAAAGTAAAGGGGCCGAATAATATTGCACGCCCCACTTTTCAGTTTATTTGTTAAAAATGTTTGACACATCCAATAAATTTCATTCCACTTCTCAATTGTGTCCCACTTGTTGTTGATTCTTCACAAAATATTTGAATTTCATATCTTTATGCTTCAAGCCTGAAATGTGGCAAGAGGTTGAAAAGTTCAAGGGGGCCGAATACTTTCTTGCCGTTTTTTATGTCCTTAAGTTTTTGCCATATTCAGTTGTTAATTTTACCATTAGGGTGTTGCCAAATTACTTCTTCTGTGTTTAGTTTCTTAGTTTATTCTTGTGTTTTATTTATCTTAGATCACTGTTAGTCTTCCCCTTTTGGTTAGTAGTTTCTTTGTGTTTTAGTTCAACTACGTGTTAGGTATTCTCCCTCCCTCCGCTTGCCTGCTTTCATCCTGCCACAGGTTTCCACATCTCCTTTGATTCAGTCATCCAGTCCCTTTGACATTTTTCAACGGTGCCCTAATATTTAAGCTTCTGGGTTTTAATTGTGCCTTGCTGGATTATTACATTACACTGCAGGGCCTTATGACCTGCTCTCCCCACAATTCTCTTCCGTAAGTTTTTACTACCTTATTAAAGATCTGTGTTTTTTCACATTCAGTTTCTGCATTTGTGTCTTTCACAAACCGAATCATGACAATTGATTAAGTTTGGGTCTGTGCCAGGAAACAAATTTAAGTGACATCTATGCCCATGATGAGAGTAAATAAACTTCTGACCGGCACCACACATTTCTGCTATAGTTCTGAGAAAGGTAAATACCATCTGAAATGCAGGCCCTTACAACCCTTTTACTCTGGATAAGACCCAGTTTAAATGTAATGCAGAGCATGGTTGATCTTTGCAGGTTCTTGACAATGTTTACATGTGCCTCTTAAGAAAAAGATGCATGCACATAATACTGGCAGCTACTGGAAGATCTTCATGATGTATAAACCAGAGTGTAAGAGCATGAGAACTTCTCTGGGTTTCAAAAATAGCAGAAAAAGTCTATTTGACGACTACTAACAGTGTTCTAGTGTCATTATTACCTGTTAAACTGGTGTTTTTATATTTCCTGCCATCCAGACACAGCTTGTGTAGGTCATGAAGATAATGTTTATGTTGCCACAGCAAAGGCTTATTTAAAAAAATTATCTGATTGGTTCAAAGCTCTGATAATATTGATGCAACTCATGTTTGCACATGTTCGGCACATCACCGCTTTTAGTTGGATTATAATTTGTTACATTTTTGAACGATTCAGTTTTGTTGCTTCTGCTATGCTGTGATGGTTCAAAGATTTTGTCCAGGTTAATTTTTTGCAGGAAAAGCATTTTAGTTTCATAATATCATGTTTACAAGGCAGTGGATCTCAACCTCACCTCAAGGGTCAGTGATTTTCTCCAGGCTCGTTTAGCAGTGAGCCGCCTTCAGCCATTGAAAGATGTGCGTGGTGCAGTGGGTGATCAGAAAGGCTGAAATTGGCCCAGTGAGAGCACTGCTGTCAGGAAAAAAAGAGCACAATACTGAAGAAAAAAAATGGAAAATGCCATCCCCTGCTGGGCGAATGAATGCACAAGTTTCCTTGTGAAACTTTGGCCGTGCAGCTTGAATCACAGCATCAGCAAAAAGCTTTCTTAAAGAGAGGGCTTATTCATTTAAAAATCCACACTTTAGGGGTGAAGCTTGAAAAAAAAACCATAAACAAACCAGCAAAATATTCAGTTTTAGAGCAGAAATCGACTATTTTGTTCTGGGTTTCATTAGGTACACCTGTGTATCAGAATCAGAATCGGCTTTATTGACAAGTTTGTACAGAGAAACAAATAATTTGACTCCGGTACACTTTGCTCTCATTAAGGATTAGTTATTCATTTATTTTTTTGTATATGTAATTGTGGAAATAAATTATATATTTTTTAAATGTACATATAAACACAATTGACTTTACAATAGAATATAATGTGAGCTCAGTTCAAGTATGCATGGTGTCGTTCTGGAGCTCTGACTGTCAAGTGTTCATCAGAGAAACAGCCTGGGGGAAGAAACTGTCTCTGTGGGAGCTGGTTTTAGCAGACAGCGCTCTGTAGCGCCACTTGAAGGTAAAAGCCTAAACAGTTTGTGTGCAGGGTGTGTGGGGTCTGCTGAGATTCTAGCTGCTCTTTTCCTGACCCTAGACCTGTAGTCCTGGATGGAGGGAAGGTCAGCCCTGATGATTCTCTTTGCAGACCTGATTGTTCGTCTTGATGTTATTTTAGGTTCCTAATTAAGTTCAGTGTAGAGTGAGCTTCGTTCCTTATTGCAGTTAAACATCGCACATAAAGGTTTGGTTTGGTCTGCCTTTCTTTTTCCTGTAGCTGACAGAGAATCCTCAGTGTTCCAACCAGCAGACCTTAGTGTTAGTAGAGAGAGCTCAAACTCTGCTTTGTGGTGATAAGGAGCTCCGCATTAAAATGTTCTGCATTTGTACATGTTTAAAACAACACTATATCTGTTTGTTACACGTGCACCCTGAACTGAAAAGCTAGTATCGAAATGTTTTGGTCCAAATGCATGTACCATCTCACCCTGGACCCATCTTGTCTTGTACCAACGGGTTAGCCTGCTGGTGGTGGTGTAATGCTGTGGGAAATTTTTATCAACTGAGCATCTGACCAGGTCCATCCCTTTATGACCACAGTGTACCCATCTTCTGATGGTTGCTTCCAGAAGGATGATGTCTCAAAGCGCAGATCATCTCGATGTGATGACAATGAGTTTATTGTTCTCCGATTGTATCCAGAGTCACCAGATTTCAATCCAACAGAGAACCTTAGTGACGTGGTGGAATGAGAGATCATGTTGGCTGCAACTGTGAGGTGCCATCATACCAATAGGGACCAAAGCTTCTTATGAGTGTTTCTTACAGCTTATTGAATCACATTGTTGTCTCAAAGAATTATAACAGTTCTAAAGGTAAAAAGGGAGCCCGACTGCATACTAGCAAGCTGTACCTAATAAAGTGGCATGTGTTTATATCCACACAGAGGCATTTCTGTCACCCATCCTCTCCTTGTCTCACGCTACAACAGAGTGTTATCTTTCACTGACCCAGCATTTGTCCCTGTGACTGTTTGACGACTGCGGCCTGGCTACTGAATGGCACCATTTAAGAGATGAAAGAGCAGTCGTGCAAATGTTGTAAAACAGCCAAAATGAAAAAGTGAGGAGGAAGAAAAGGACAAACGCAACAAAAGGAAGGGTCTGATTCAGGATCTAAAGAGGAGTGATGAGGACGAGTGGGCAGCGTTAAATAATTTACTCCGTTAAGAGCCTCTTTAATTAGCTCTTGTTCTTTGTGTCCATGAAGACCCTCTTGTTCAGGATGTGCAGCTCTGAACTGTTCGGGGCAAGAAGGCATCATATGCTCGCCTGCTGTTCCATCACAGCTGGATGCAAGTAGAGGACACAGGGATGCGTCCTGTTAGCTAATAAACAATAACACCAGCAGGGCACAGGTGCAGACCTCACTGACTTCTAAAGGCCCGTTAACTCACTGCTATCACACTTTCCATTGCTTGACCCCGTTTACTGCCCTATAATGTTTTACATATATTTGTATGTGAGGATGGCTGGATGTTTGTTCATTAAGACGCCGCGGAGCATCACACCCAGAACTGCCTCCCCACCCTCTCTTTGAGGATTAGTGGCACCATCTTTAGAACCTTCTGGAAATGATAGCAGGGAAACGTTGCCTCTCAGTATTTTGTTGCCCAAGGCTAGTTTAGAGAAACTGCAACCTGCCAAGGGTTCCAATTTCAGGCCATTTCGCCCCCTAAAAAATTATCTGAAGTGGAAAATCACACCTAATGGCCCACTAGCATGGCTTTTAAGCCACTAGATGGTAGAATGCGACTCTTTGTACAATCAATTTTCTGAAGAAAAAAAGGTACTTTTGATAAAATAAAAAGAAAGGTTGGATAAAAGTTCAGATGGCCATCACTTCTCTTTGGTGTGATCCTGTTTTTGTGCATCATGGATCATTTCCTTTGCCGTGCGCTCTATGACAGACGGGAATCTGCCAGTGGAGGACACTGAAATCATTTTAAGCTGCACTCCCATGATGTGCAGCCACTGCCGAGGTACACACTTTGATTTGTGACATGCAGGGAGACTAGAGGACAGGGAGGAAGAGGAAAAGGAAGTATGTGGAACAGAGACGTAGTGTCCCGCTGTGGTAATTTGCCTTAGGTCTTATAAAGCTTACTTGCACTGCTGGCAGAGTCGTACGCAGGCTGATACGGGAGAAGGAGAAGATGTGGGAACAGCGTGAGGAGCCAGCAGAGTGTTTTGGCTTTTACTTATAGCTTCAGAGGAAATAAAGAGTGAGATGGAGGGAAGGCAGGGAATGGAGTAGGATTTACTGCACGTAATACTCAAACAAAAGGTAAGCGAAGGCGTGTGTGCTAGCTCCTAAGCACACATCACTGAATGAAGGTGGAAAAGCTGAGGTCAGTTTTTATGGGTGTGCAGCAGTTTTGTGCACACATAAGCGCCTGTGACACCTTTGGCAGTGCCAAGAGCCCACACATCAGCCGGAGTTGACAGCATGCCTGGCACATGCCTGAGGGGCTGGGAAACTTCCCTTCTATAATTGCATCCCATGTCAACCTGTGACAAGCCAGGCTCAACCAGCAAAGGAGCTCACTAATCACCAGCCAGACCTCCTCCATATCTTTTACTCCCCCTCGATTCCTACCCATCCACACTTTCACACAGAAAGAACACACTCCCAGTCAAGTGATCTGCTGTTTGCATCTGTTGGGGTAGGACCCCTGAGCAAGCCATTACATACTCCTCTCAGCACCTGATGCCATCAGCATGACTCGGCAGTCAAAGCAGCTCTGTCTCATTAGCCCTGTTCTTAAGGAGTGTCTGTTAATGAAGTAATTTCCCATGTATACCATCTGTTAGTCTCACTGGCGCTCTGTCGCTGACACATTTTACTCATTTAATGTTAATTACAATAAATTTGTTAAAGTTAGTGGGGGGATGAAATCATTTTCCCTCCACTCTTATAGGACTAAAAGCTGGAGATCCATGAGCTACTTCACACCTCCCTGGAATAACCAGAAAAGTCCACCTGTGGTATTCAGGCTGTATATATATATATATATATATATATATATATATATATATACAGTATAGACCAAACGTTTGGACACACCTTCTCATTCAAATAGTTTTCTTTATTTTCATGACTATGAATATTGTAGCTTCACACTGAAAGCATCAAAACTATGAATTAACACATGTGGAATCATATACTGAACAAAAAAGTATGAAACAACTGAAAATATGTCTTATAATCTAGGTTCTTCAAAGTAGCCACCTTTTGCTTTGATTACTGCTCCACACACTCTTGGCATTCTGTTGACGAGCTTCAAGAGGTAGTCTTGATGTATATGTATATATATATATATATATATATATAAATTTATTTGTATTTTACCTTTTATTTATACAGGTACATCTCATTGAGACAGGGAGTGACATTTTTCAAAAGACCTGTTCAACAGTATTGTTAAAGCAGACGATAATTATAATTCATTCAGCCAGACCCAAGTGTTTTCAAGTATGAATGGCTTGGATACAATTCCACAGCATTTAAGCGTCACCTTTGACTAGGCCACTCCATAACCTTCATTTAGTTTCATTGTTTTTTGAGCTTTTTGTTTTAGAAGCTGACTTTCTGGCGTGTCTATTGTCTCATGAGTTCATAGACTATTTTCTCCAACTTCTTGGGGATCATTAGGATGTTTTTAGGGAAATGTGAGACGTGTGTTTTTGTGATTCTTGCCTTGGAACACTCCAGTGAAAACCATTGTTTGCCCAGTCTCTCTTTGCATGATCTCTGACCTTAAATGAGAAAGCGAGGCCTGCAGAGCCTTAAATGTTCTTCTGGGACATCCTGGATGAGTTGTGGATGCACTCGTGGAGTAATTTTGTTAGGCCGGCTGGCTGGAAGGTTCATGGCTGTATATATATATATATTCACCTAGGTTTGGGTTACATAGCTTTTCTTAACTTAGGAAATTATTTTACAATTTGATAATGCCCTACGATGGACTGGCAACCTGTCCAGGGTGTACCCTGCCCCCTAACCATAGACTGCAGGAGATAGACACCAGCTTCCCCGCTATGGAAGAAGCGGTAGAAAATGACTGACTGATTGTTTCAAAACTTTTTAATATTTTATCAACAAAAAATGTTGTTGGATGATCTAAAACATGTAGTTGTGAAACAAAGCTAAATTACAAGAAGTCTGCCAGGTACCACTGTAAGCTAAATAAGCCAGTAGAGTCACTGATTTGTAAAGAAAAGATTTTGCATGTGGACAGTGAAGATCAGCTAACCAGATAAACAGTGTCCAACAACTGTAAGGAGCTCACAGGAGCAGTCATATAAATGCCACTATTGCTTAGAAGCTGGTCTCAACAAGTTGTTTCTTCATATTGAATAAAATCATTACTTATCCCAATAAAAGATCAAAAGTTATATTTTGTTCCCAAAGATATTCAATATGGTACCAAAGAGAAAGCTTTTCATGAATTAAAATACCAAGATATTTACAAGACGTAAATTCAGTTTGAGTATCCTGTGTAGAGTAGAGAGCAAGGAGAACTGGATGGTTTGTAGTCAATATAAACCTAGTTTTTTTTTCAGCCTTCGCACAGATTTCTGGACATATTAAAGCCAAATCAACCTTTGATCAAACACCAGCACAACAGTGATTGCATGACAACAAAGAATGGAGAGATGCATCATTAATATGAAGGCCTGTGGTAATAAATGCTGGCCTATTAAAGGGCCTTGATGGACCCCTCTTGTGACTTTCAGGTAACAGGTACAATAATCTCTGTCCTGTGTAGAATTACCTAGTCGAGAGTCTGGTTCTCTCTTGGTACTCCGGCTTTCTTCTGTTTTCCAAACTCATGCAAGTTCAGTTAATTAATCTCTCGTCCTTAGATCTGCCAACTTGTTCAGGTTGTGCCCACCTTTTACCCACATACTGCCAGGATTAGGCAGGTATGGAAAATGAATGAACAGATGCTACTGCAAAAATGGAGGCTTTTTACACAACATTACCAGTCCCGTCAATAAAAGTTTGAGAACCAGAGCACAGGCAAATTAAACAATGTAATTTTGGACAAAGAGATTTGTTACAATGCATGTAAAGGTGTGTTTGTAATAGTCTGCATAGTTAAAAGTCCTCCTTTTAGTGTAAGATATCTATGTGTGTGTGACCACATCTTTGATCTCTGGTGAATGATGTGTGTTAGTAAGTGAGAAAGCGACATGGCGCCGCTGCCTCCTACCTCCTACAGATTGAGGTGAGAGCAGCCAGGTGGGGCTCGGTCGTGTCTGTGTGCCACAGTAACTGGATGTGATGGCTGGCCTCTGGGGATCTCTGCCTTAGAAGTGCTAAACGAGCGAAGCAGAGCAATCACACTGTTCCTGGGTGTGTGTGTGTATGTCGCGAGCCCACACACCCCTTGATATGATAGTCAGTTGGCTTTCCTGTCTGCTCTGAGTGGGTGTGCGTGTTTCCTGTAAAGGACGCTGCATTTCTCTGGGGTCTAAAAATGATCACTGTGATAAGATAAGATTAAAAAGCTGAAAATGTTTTAAATGTTGCCAGGTAACAAACCCTTTACATAACAAACCCTGACATGGCTGCAGGTTGTGCTGGTGATTCTAAATGTTGCAGACAGTTCACATGTGGTAGCTTGACTCCAGTTAGAAAGGTGGTAGCAAGACCCTGGTTCCAGTCTAAATATTATGACCTCATGTTTCTTCAACCACTTCCACCCACCTTGCCACAATGTGATTGTTAGCCTGAAGCCCCTGAAAGGGCAAACTACCCTTCATTAACCGCATGGAATTGACATAATTCAATTAACGAGTAAAAAAAATTCCCTCCCCTAGAGAGGAGTAAGTGTTTGTGTACATTTCTGCCTTTTGCACACCAGCTGTGACTCTTCGTCCTCATGCATGCACATAGATTACACGTGCAACCTGCTAAATGAACTCTCATGCATACGAGAGCAAAACAAACGAGGGTGTGTCACAGGTTGCGTTCTTGCCGCGGGCAAACCGAGGCCCCGGAGGTGACACTACTGAGGCCTCTGTTTGCACCGGAGCTGTGTCTCCCCCCCACCCGGCCTCACCACGCGTACCATCGCGTGCTGCCCTAGCCGAGGTGAATGCCAAGAAGTCTCCGAGCTACTCCATCAAGCAGCAGCCCCCTCCCACCCCACGGGAAAACCAGCCAATGAATTACAGATTAGATCATTGTTACAGGATCATAACAGTGATCTAATTGCCAATTTCTCTTTTTAATTGAATTTGGTGGAGTGAAGAGGACGAAGATGGGATTCATGGGACACTGTGTGGAGCCGATTGGAGTCGGTCTGCTGTTGACCGGGCACAACACTTAATGAGGGAAAAAATCCTGCCGCTTGACATTCGGCTGCAAACTGGGCGTCAACTACCGAAATGTCAGGCCTAATATCCTTGACAGTGCCTTCTGTTTGGACTGGCTCGTGTTTTTAAAACATTTCTAGTGTAGCCAGGGTACAGCATGTGCTTTGTTGCTAAATCTGAATTTTATTATTTCTATAGTTGTCTGAGAGTGTTTTTGCTCCTCTGTCTGTCCATGTTTTTGTTTTTTGACACAACCTGAAAGTTTAACCTTCATCTTTCTGGCCGAGGTCGAGCTAATTGGAGGTTGTTGTGTCTCCATTCCCTCACACTGTCTTCCTAAACCATTACCTCCTAAAATGTCTTTGACTGGGCCAGTTACCTCTATAAAAGATACAAAATGTTTGACAAAAGTTTCAGTTTCCAAACTGCCAAAGCTATTTGCCATACTGTTCCTATGGTTTAACCCACAGAAAGTACCAGAGTGGCCTAAGTAATGCTCCCCCCACCTGTTGCTGTGCACTGTATGTTAGTTGGCTAAAAATAAACCCTCCTAAACTTTTAAATATTTAACTTCAACTTTAAATCAGGGCCTATGTTGAGAGAATATTATTAAATGCATCCTAGCATGTGGGCACGGGCTGGTTACCATTTCAAAGCACACAAGGTTTTAAACATTTTTCGTTGTACTGTTCCTACCGTTTAAACTACTATACGTGTCAGAAAAAGTATCCCTACCTCATTTGTTGATGTGCACTGCATGTCAGCTGGCCAGAAGAAGGCAACTATAGTTCCTTAGTGACAGGAAATACAAATTTGGTTGTGAAAGTTGTCAGCAGCATGTCTCTTACGCAGCCGGGCAACATATAGCCCGTCTAATTGCCCAACTAACTTTAGGTTAGTATTAATATACTAAATGACAAGCTGGGTAGAACAGCCTAAAAGTGCCGCATAAACATATTTATAACCCTTACACCTTTTCATTCTATCGCAGCCACAAAAATGTGTGGTCTCAGTTTTATCTGGATTTTATGATGTAGACCATCAGAGAGCAGCACATAAATATGAAGTGGAAGCAAAGATATGTATTGTTTTGAGAATATTTTACAAATAAAAATATCAAAAGTGTGTATATATATGTAAAGTAAATATAGGTGGTTGTACATATATTGTACAACCACCTTTGGCAGCAGGTCCAGCCGCAGGTCTTTTGAGGAATGTCTCTACCAGCTTTAAGCGTCTAAAGACGTAGCTAAGGGTCAGTGACATTGAAAGGCAAGCATCTACTTACATGCATTTTTAAGTGCTGCCACAGATTCTCAGTTGGATCTAGATCTGACTTTGACCAGGCCATTCTAAAACATGAAAATGCTTAAATCTAAATCATTCTATCATTTAAGGTGGTTGTCCTACTGGAAGGTGAACTCCAGTCCAGTCTCAAGTTTTTTGCTACCTCTAACAGGTTTTTCATTGTAAGAATTATGATTATCGATTAATTAATATTTATCAAGAATTATAATTTAAAATCAGAATTTGAAAAAAATTTATTTCTTAACCCAAAATCATTCCTTATGAATCAAAATCAGAGATGTCCTCTGCTGTTGTAATTATGGCTCAAGGCCCTTGATAATTACTATCATTAAATTCTCAGTAATAATTGATAACTACCACTAGATGTCACTGTTTAATCAACCGCTTCACCGAAGGTGGGGGAACTTTGACCTTATTTTGACAGACAAATCAATCTTGCTCAAAATAAACACAAACACTTTCTCTTTATCTACGTGAATATTTATTAAATCAACAGCCCTGATACAGCTCGCTATTCAGACAATGGAACAGTAAGTGTTCCACCACGAGGTTCTAGCAGTCCAACTTTAAGTTCACCTGAGTCTGCGCTCACCTGAGTCTGTTCAAAACCAGCGAAACACACACAGCTTCAAAGCGCAGCGGCTTTCAGAGTCCAAAAGCAATCAAACTTTCAATATGACATTGCATGCACATACAACTTAGAACACGTTGGACTATAAGTGGCGATTCTAAATTGCTCTAAAATCCTACTATATCCTGCCAAGCTATTTCTAATAGAAATAAAAACAAAACGGGATTATTTGGTGTTGTCTTCTCTGGAGCAAGGGGAGATGGGGGAGTTTGTTACGCATCCGTAACAAACTCAAAGACGGCCGGTCTTCCTCCTTTGGCAAAAGGGGAAAAATATGACGGACCGTCAGCAGTCGACTGGAACAAAACAGAGAGGAAAATTTTGTCTCCTTGGAAAACCTCCGTGGGTTTTTCTTGGGTTATGTGTTAAATCCACGCCTTTGTTCGGTAAAGTAAATCTTGCAGGTCTTCGTATCCCTGCAAGTTTAGCTCGTTGAGCTTCTCATGAGTTTGGCCAGTGAGGAGAATTAATGAAAACCCACGTGTGGTTTCTTCTCCAGAATGATGCACCTCCGTTGCGTGATAACCACATCTCGGTTTCCAGCAGGAGAAAAGCAAAGGTGGGGGGCGTCTCCCGTGTCCTTATATAGCCCACTGTGACATCAGAGCTGCGACGCCCCTTCCTATCAGCTGCAGTATCTGCTGGGAGTTGCGGTTGCAGACCATCCTGGGGTATATAGTAGCAGATGACACTGGGAGGTATAGTAGCGAACAAATGGTCCAACACCATCCATCTTCCCCTCAAGTCCGACCAGTTTCCCTATCCCTGCTGAAGAAAACCATCCCCACAGCATTATGCTGCCACTACCATTTTCTTAACCATAAGGATGATGTGTTCAAGTGAGTGAAGGTTTTCTTCTAACTATAGGGTTTTTCAATTAGGATTAAAAAGTTCAATTATGGTCTAATCTGAGCAAATGACACATGTTTCCACCAGTTTCAAACGGGACTTCTTTACCATAATTTTTCAATAATGGCCTTCTTCTTGGCTTTTTTCTTACCACTTTTCCATGAAAGGTCAGATTTGTGCAGTGCATGACTAGCAGTTGTCCTGCAAAAGAATATCCCACCTGAGCAGTGGATATCTGAGTTTCATCAGAGTAACCATGGGCCTCTTGGCATCTTCCCTGATTAATGCTTTCCTTGTCCAGCCTGTTAGTTAAAGTGGAATAAAATACCTCAAGTAACGGTTAGATCTTGCCTTATGGGCATATGTAAACGTCCTTCTTGATGGTAGGAGCCTGAACTCAGTGTGCAAAGAATGCAGAGAATCAATGTTGCTCTCTCTGTCACTCTTGTTCTGAAGACCAGATTAATGTCTCTCAAATCAGCACCAACAATCTTAGTACATACTCTAACTACACCTAATAACCTCTTTTAACCTATTTAACCTATTTCCCAAGCTGAGGTTACCAATCCAGCACACCACTCCAAAAGTAGTAACAGATTCAATAAAGGAAAAATAGACCATTTTTAAAAAATATTGATCCCTATGAAATCCATTCAATTTCCTTAGAAAAAACAGCTTCTGGTTCTGTGTTTGCTTCAAAAGTTAGCTCATTATCCAGGATGGTGCCCAAATACTGGTACTGGCTGACAATCTCAACAACTGTACCATTAATGAGTGATGGTATAATTGTAGGATGCTTCCTTCGGAAATCAATTGACATCTCTGTTGTTTTAGAAACATTTATATGGAAGTATTAATTGTTGCACCAATGAATAAATTCATCTAAAACTGGGCCATGGCCCACCTCCTTGTCCTGCAAAGGGCTAACAATCACAGAGTCATCTGCAAATGTAATGTTGAACCATGACTCTATTTGGTTTGGAAATTCATTAGTGTAGAGCATGAATGGCAGGGGTGATAACACACAGCCCCGAGGAGAACCAGTTGAGCACACTAGTACCTTGGAAAAAGTGTTATTAACTCGTGTTCTCTGAGACCTCCTCGTCAGAAAATCCACCAGCCAACAGATGGTATCAAAGTCAAGTACAGAAACATCAGCCATTTTCATGGCCAAGATGTGGGGCTGCATGCAATTGAAGGCTGAAGAAAAGTCAATAAAACCAAGACGTGCATATGTTTTCGTGCCCTCTAAATGCCCCAAAACAAAATTCAATAGTGTAGCTGTAGCATCATCCACCCATGTCCTGGGCTGATAAGCAAATAGGAGTGGGTCAATCTTGCTCTGTACCATCTGCACTACTTTTCTCTTAACTATCTGTACAAATGAACTTCCTCCTTGACTTGTCTGCTGTGTTCCCTGGTCTTCATAATGCTGCTTGTTCTCTAATGTTCTCTAAAGCACCTCTGAGGCCAGAAAGAGAAAGACTAGATCTATACACAGATTAAATTAACACAGCTGTAGTCTAGTTACTGATAAGATGGTTTCTGTAGGCAACTATTCGCACCACATCTTATTTAGGTGATTTCATAGTGATGGGGGTTGAACAAAAATAGATACAATTTCCTTTTCACTTCATTTTCACTTCACAAACTCTATCACATAAAACCCAATATAATACATTGATGTTTGTCTTATGATGTGACAAATTGCGGAAAAAGAAAGGATGTGAGTACTATTGCAGGGCACTGTGGGTATAAAAAATATCAACATATTTCTTTACTAAACATTGTGTTAGATTATTTTTTTGCATTCCATTTTAAATAAATAAAAATTTTAAAAATGTGTCTATCAGTACCAGGTCCATCGACAGGGGGGGACAAACAGGTCTGTTGTCCTGGAGGGGGCCCGGTCTGCGGTCTGAAAGCCAGAGCAGATGAAAGCAATGCTGGAGTGACTGCCCACCTTTGTGGGGAGAGACACAATCGTGCTTACAGCTTAATTTAGCTTCGTTGCCAATTCTGTCATCATGATACTGGGGTATTTTTCCTCATAGCAGCCTGTGCCTGGTCCAGTCGGACCATAAATGAGCTCAGGAGGGTTGTCTGATTATAGTTGGGTTAAATTAGATAAGATAAGTTAGCCCACATCTCCTCATCAGCCTTACGTGAGAGCTGACAAGCCCAATACATCTACGGTGGCTATGGTAATTGAGATGAGGAGGTGAGGAGGCTGGTTCTGGATGTGGAGGGCTGTGTGTGTGTGTGTGTGTGTGTGTGTGTGTGAGAGAGTGTGTGTTTGAGGGGGGTTGGGGGGTACCTATGTCTCCTGTTCCTCAGTACCTGTCATTTATGAGGAGCCAAGGAGAAGCTTCAGCTTGGAACTGTCATCGGCCCTCTGAACACATCTGCCTCTCTCTATCAACCATCCCTTCCTCCTCTGTCTGTCTGTCTGCATGTGTGTGTTCAGCATAAGTGTGTGTGTGTATGTGAAACACTCGCCAGTGAGCGAGTGTTTTGTGTTTTTGCAGGTTTCAGCTCTAGAGGTGTTTGAATTGGACCAGACGGACTGGGAATGCAGGCTTCTCTGAGACCGACGCTCCCTCTCCCGGACTGACAGACCAATCACAAGCCACCGTTTGCCCTGCCTCTATCCACACTCCTCTCTCTCTGTCTCTCCCTCCCTCCTCTTCCTCCTCCTCCTCTCTCTCTCTCTTCAGTTTCATTCCTTAGCGCTCTGTTCGTGTATCCCCTCCTCCTCCTCCTCACACCTTTTGGTCAGAAGAGGAAGAGGAAGCCCAGCCCAGGGAGAGATGCAGAGAGGATGAAACTCTGACACACCGGCAGACCACAGGGAAACAAGAGCACAACTGTGAGTACAGCAGTCCTTTCACCTCTCACTCAGGCTTAACGCTGTCACACACACTTTGTGTCACACACACTTTGTGTCACACACACACACACACACACACACACACACGTGTCTGGCTCTTTCACTTCAAACACTCCACTGACTTCACTCCACGGGCTCACCAACCATCCTCTGCTCAAGTGTCTTTGTCTTTTCCAGGCAGGCAAAAATAGAAATCAAAGAACTGCATTTTTTCTCCTAATGTCTTCAGAATGTCTATTTTTTTGTTTCTGCTGCTGATATCAAGCTATGACTCTTAGTTAAAACCAAACACAAGCATAAACAGACCAGAAAAAGTCTGGTTATCACTTTTTAGACACTTCAGCAACAAGCTTTTGTGTAAAAGTAAGCCTTGCATTTTAATTTCAATTTGTTTATCACATTACAATAGAAGGTCAGGTGAAATGCTTCTCACTATCTGCCTAATGTTGGGAGCTGCTTTTGTATATGCATCTCACATGTTATTTGCAATAAAGGAATGTGGAATCGCCACATGAGGGAAGCGTGCCTGTTTTTATCTCCTGTCTTAAACGTCTAAGCTCCTGTAACCAATAGATGTCTGAGGGGTAAGGAAAAAAAGGGGCGTACTTTCTTCTCAATGGCATGAACCCTCCTGAGCCATCCCTGCTGCTTATTATTTAGCTCTCAGCCGGGGGTGGTGGGGGGGTGCATGCTGGGCTAATCTGCTCCGCTTGCGTCACATTATTTTTTGATTATATTCCTAGTTCATCTCTGGCCGAGGCGATTTCCTATTTCCTTCTCCCATTTCGAGAGCTGCTAGTATAATACGATAGCCGCTCAAACACAGGCGGGGAAGTGCAGACAGTGGATCTGTGCAGAGGACATAGATTGCATTCCCTCCGGAGAATTCTTTTGCTGTATTAAAGGCACTGGAGGGCTGCTCGGCACTTGTCATCAGCTTGGCTGATAATGCTGGCGAAGGGACAGACGCAGACGTGGTGTTTACGGCCACACTCTGATTTAAAGAGCTCTCATTGGGCCTAATGCCTCAGTTGCATGGCTCTGGCCCCATGCATTCTTGGTTATTACATCTGTAAAACCCTGGATATTGTGCAGCACCTCACTTACTTTGACAATCTGATGAGAAAATGTAGAAAATGAAAACACATATATGTTAAACACCCTGCAGTATATTAGATTTACTGCTGAGCTATAAACTCCTAGAGTGAGAGATAAAGCATTTGCATTTTTATGATGTGGCTCAACATGGATTGCTTTTCCCATCTATGTTTAAAACTCCATCTCAAGTACTCCTAGGTTTGCTGTTTGCAGTTAGATGTCTAGTCATTTCTAATTCTAATGATTTTCTGGCATGTTCCTCTGCCATAGGTGATATTTTTCATGTTTCCCGAGTTGCTGAATCTAAATGAGGGATTGATTTGGACTGTTAGAAACGAGCAGAAGCTCTTGGGACCCAGGGAGCCTCCGGTTGCAGATGTGTCAGCAAAATTGAATAAAAAGGCAAAGATTGACATCCTGGTCTGCCCGGCCTTGGCAAATTTTCTCACCCCTGGTGGTTTAACACAAGCATACACTACATTAAATCAAGGTAAACAAGACAATTATGTATCCTTTCCTTCTCTAGTTGCTCCTGATTCTCTCCTCATGGCCTGCGTGAGAACAGGTGATCAGTTCAGACTTTAAATGCGAACATTATCCCAGAAACTTTGGATTTTCCGGCCATAAAAGTTGAGAAAATTGCAGTAGAGGAAGATTACAAAAGCTACATCACAAAAAGTAATTTAAACTCCCTCAATTAATGCAACTCTCATTTCCGAGTTGCCTGTGGCCTTCATATGAAATGTATATAATTTAAATGCAGAAAGCCTGTCTGCCACTGACGGAGTCGCTGACCAATTTAAATGGGGCTTTCCCTCGTTGTGTGCGCCATTGTGGTGAAATGTATTAAGAAAAAGTTAATAGCCTTTTATGCAAGGAAACATATTTAATTACACATATCGTTCACTGGAAAGCAGCTACCCCAGAGGTGCTGTTAACTTTACTCTGTGATCTGTGCAATTATTAGACGGCTTGTAAAAGTGAAATAAGCTACTGTCACATTATATTTATCTCCACCAGCTTGTATGTTTATGCAATTAGATCATTGGTAACCAGTCTTGACCATCAATAAAGAAGCTTACAAAGTGAGGACCAGATAGTC
The DNA here is from genome assembly GCF_021462225.1 of Girardinichthys multiradiatus. Lineage (NCBI taxonomy): Eukaryota > Metazoa > Chordata > Actinopteri > Cyprinodontiformes > Goodeidae > Girardinichthys > Girardinichthys multiradiatus. The sequence continues at coordinate 39,131,017 of NC_061818.1, read as the reverse complement.
TTTCCTCTCTCCCTGAAGGCTCAATTACGCAGCATGCACAAGGAAACGGGTGGAGGTGGGGGGGGGGGGGGGGGTATTGGCGTCTGACAAGGTCGAATTATATATGTCAACTTTTAATCATATATTCAGCCAGGTCTGAATGTATAAAGAACGACACTTTCAGGGAGTCAATAAATGTTGCATGCTGCAGCTTTTAAAACATTTTAATGAGATTTAGTTTCTGATTAAATTATTTCCTCTGGAAGCTGAGGTTCAGCAGCTCATGGCTGATTTCTTCATTTTATTTTATTTTTGCCCTGAAAATATCCAACTAACTTATTGATATTGGAATCCACTAATTACAAATGTCAAATAATTGGAAATTGAATTTTACTAATTTCCTAATGTCTGGTTACAGATGCAAACCCTGACCGCATGTTTTGCACTTCCGACACATGCGGTGCTACTTTTGTTGCAAAGTATGAATGCTTATGCTGCTTTCAGTGCTTTTTGAGGTTGTTTCCTTTTTATAATGTTAGACAATGCATTCCAAAACCTATTTAAAACGTTGTGAATAGCAACAATTCACTGATGAAGGACATGTGATGCAAATATTTAAAACCCTTTTCTTTTCTTGTCAAAGGGAAGCCAGGAAAAAGAGTCAATTTGATGACAGACTGAGAGAGATAGCCTTGCTTTACAAAAGTGTGCAAGAAAAAGTAATTGCAGGGTAGAAAACTCGATAAAATACTGAAGAGTTCTAATCTCACTCAAGATTTCTGCATTTTTTGGGAAATACGTCCAACTTTAAATTACTAAAACTAAAACTTTAATATTTCTCTTTGAAAAACAGCAACTGAATTGGTTCACAATCTCTTTTCTTACTCTCTGTTATTTCCCGAACAAATCTGCAGAAAACAAAAAAAAATTTCAGTATTTCAGTTAAACCTTCATGTTTCGGGTTACAGCCTTAATGTCATGCTAGAAAGGAAATAAAGAAAGAAAAATGAATACAATGTTTAATACTCACTGCTCACCTGGTTTGGCACTAAAACATCAGATGACTTAATAAAAAAACAGTGATGTATCAAAATGTGTTTATTGTTAGCAGTGCAAGAGAAACATTAAAGTGAGGCAACATTTAAAAGACTGGTGTCTAAAAAAAGACTTTTCTAAATGGGGAATTAATGTGTTTATAAAGTCGGTGATGCTTGCCAGCTAGGACATGTTTTCAGGACTAAAAAAACTAGTTTGGAGATGCAAAAAAATATTGTTACATTTTTTTCAAAAGGAACATATTTTGAATGAGAACATAACTGGATAAGCTAAATACTGCAGGTAATACCAGTGACTCATTAACTCAAAATTAATTTTAAATACTAAACACGTATAAAATAATCAACTGAAATTGACTGGACCTTATTTTACACCCAAACAAAAACCTTGGGGTAATTCCGTGCAGAAACCCGTGTAAAACATGAACTTTGAGGATAGCTTAAACACAAGGGACCGAGACAGAAAAGCAGAAGATGCCAGCTCCAGGTCACCACAGTGTCATTATCAGAGGGCTTTGCACAGTGTGGATCCAGGTACCCGCAACTAAAAACAATGAGGCAAGTCATTACGTTCCTACATGCCACTGTAAGCAGATGTTCTTGCATTAATTTGGCATGGAGTGCTTTAGAAAGGTTCCTCATCTATTATTTTTCTCTTGTGGCATGTAACAAAATAGAATGCAAAAAGTAACCTGCAAATCTAAATCTGGATGACAAACCTATGGTGTCAAACATGTACTGTGATGTTTAGCATGCCTTGTTACAGCCCTGGTGAAAAGCCAGAGTCCATAGCTAGCTTACCTGTGTGTGATTACGGCTGCTCATCCCAAACCTTTCCACAGATGAAACCTTTACAGAAGGGGAACATCTGTGTCTCATTCTCTCTGTAAGCAGGGAAGAGAAAAAAGGGTCCAATGTTGTTCATCATGCCATCTCTAGATACATCTGTAGCTCTTATGTTGTATAGAGCTTTTGTCCTAAACCAGGCACAACAAACCTCTAACAAATGCATCAGCTTCCCGGTTGTACATTCACATTCACTGAAGCAAAGCCAATTGTTCGTATAGCATCTACTTAACTTATTACTCACCCTAATTCTGTCCCTGTTATCATGAACAGGATTTCAGGTTATTCAGATATTCCTCTGTTTTTCAGCAGATAAACCTCTAGTTATTTAAACATGGTGGCTAGTTGGTTTCTGTAATGGTTTGCACTCGTTTTAATGTTGATTTAGTACCTAATGATGAGTCCACACATTGTGTTTTATTATGCAATCTCACTTCATTTTTTAGAGCATTGCTGTGCATGAAATCTTGTCGGACTCTTTGCAGATTGACACAGCTTTCGTCAAAAATAGACCACGTGCATATTTTTAGCGCATTGTCTTGCACTAAAAATATATTTACATTTGTCAGCAGCATGGTAATCACTGAGTTTGGAGGTAGTGAGGCCTGCCGAAGCTTACAATGAGCACCACAATGCCAGCAGAAAAACACAGCCTTCCTGTCTCTGTGAGATGATTTTAGTAACTTGAAGCTTTGCTCTTGTCAGCACCACGGATGACACTGCTTTGACATGTCCCACTCTGCAAGTTGACAGGATTGCTTCTTAGGCCTTGTTATGTATGAAACACCATCCATGTTGTTGAGCCTTTAATTGGCACTCTGCAGTGTTATGGTGGGAATGCGGAGCCATCTCACTGACCGCTTGTCACTTCTGATGTTTCCCACCAGAAATAAAAATATTAAGATCTAAACCAGGTGTGAGCTCTTTTGGTGTAGATACTTCTTTAAGTTTCATTTGATATAAATATTTGAATGAAAATCTTTATTGAAAAACCTTGAAGAATCTCCAGCTGTTAAAGCTCCCTGTGATGCATATAAGAAACTCTACTTACTTCTTTTGCTTTTGTGACAGTTTCTGCTTCTTCCATTTTAACTAATGATATATTAAATCATGAGTTATGATTTTAATTCAAACCTAGCAAGTGTTATATTTCAATTCCTTTCAGTTTTCTACTTCAAAATGCATGTAATCTTAGGATGCTTCCAGTTCAAATACAATTTATTTCAAGTTAGTCTTAATTCACTAAAGTTCTATTTGCAGTTGAAGTCTATCAAAAGTCACAAATTTAAATTTAACCCATTTATAATCTAGTTAATAAGTTAGTTGTAGTATATTTAAGAAAAGCTAATCTGTAGAAGAAGGCTGGTGGACTGTATTTGACCTTTACATGGATGTAATTTCTCACCCTGAGTAATCACAGCGCAACAGTGGAGAGGAAAGACTCCATTTTAAAAGAAAGAAACTAGCAGCAGAACCAGAACCAGAATAGATAAAGTCCACTGTTTGATCTGTGTGGGGCTGAGAGGACGGGAAGGAGACACAAGACACAAGTCAGTCATGGTTTGTAACCTTACCCCCATCATTTAAGCAGAAATTTCATTTTCATAATAAGTCGTTTTGTTGCATTTAAAAATGCAATGAAACTTTGATTTCTAAGGTGAACAATGGGTTCTTTTTGTCCAAAGATACAAACTTGGTCATCTTAATTAACAGTTCATTTGTCTTCCATTGTATGTAGTTTCTAACACTAAAAAAAGATCTTCACCTGGTTTTAGAAATCTTTTAATTTAACTCACACTGTAAAAAAACACAAAACTAATTCCAAAATCTAATTATGTATTGACTCAAAAGGCAAAATAGAAAAACTGTATAAAAAATTAAGTACACCCCATTATCCAGCAGCTTGTAGAACCCCCTTCAGCAGCACAGACTATCAGAAGTCATTTGTTTGACATTTTCCATCTCTGCAACACAAGCCCAAATCATCAGTCCTCCACCGCCATGCCTAACAGTTGGTTTGAGGTGTTTGTCCTGCTCTTCTGTGTTTGGGGTTCTCCAAACATGCTGCTATGCATTATGATCAAGTATCTCTGCTTTCTTCTTCAACCCTTCCAAACAGCCATACTGCTTCCATCTTTTTCTTGTTGTTCTGTCATGAACATTAACATTGAACCTGCTAAATGAAGAGTGTGAAGTCTGAGAAGAAGCTCCTGGTTTTTTGTCATTAATTTGAGTGTTGCACACTCTGACTTCAGGATAAATGTGCTGGGATGTCCACTCCTGGGAAGATGTTTTCCACCTTCAAATAGTTCTTCTTCCTCCAGAATGATGGACTTCAGAGACTTTGGACCCTATGCGCCACCCCAGATGGATGGGCAGCAGAACTGTTTCTCTACAGTCATTGCTGATTCCTTTCTCTCCTGGCATTGTGTTAATGTGTCTGCTTCAGAGCAGCAAACTATCAAAGCTGCTGCTTTTATGTGAGCTGGTCACTTTTGCTGTTGGTAATAATTTGACAAATGCTATAGACCAACCAAGGGTGTACTTGGGGTTTCACACACAGTTTCTCCATGTTGTCCTTATATTTGTTAGAGAAATAATAATGCTGTAGAATCTGTTGCATCTTTTTCTACACTTTAGGATTGATTTAAATCTTTTCAGAATCTGATAAAGACTGGAACATTTTTGTAATATGTCCTGATATATAAAACCCTCGAATATAAAGAGGGTGTGCTATCTTTATTTCTTAGCATAACTATAATATTTATATTTTTATGCAAAACAATTTGAGTCAAATAACAGAAGAAAGGAAGAAATGTATTTAGAACTTGTTGAAACAAACTGCTTGTGTTTTCCTGATGTCATATTTCAATCCACTGAACTTCATCAATTTCACCTCCACAGTGTGAGCACACTTGTGAGCAGTCATCCTTGAGACAGAAATATGAAACCAGGGCAAATAAACCAAAACAGTTTTCATGTTTTGTTATCATTAAAGCGCAAGAAGGGAAATGTGTTTCTGTAAATTACCTTGTTAAAGTCCTACAGCCAAATTCTCCTGCCAACCGTGTTTATTTAGTTCCTTTTATTAGAAAGTTTATAGCTGCCTTGCATCGGCTTTAGCCACTTGGTCTCCATTTAATCAGTCTGTACCCCCAGCATTAACCTTCAATTCCTCTCTGTCATTCTCTGCAGGGTCACACAAAGTATCATCAAATATTTATAAAATATTAATAACTGCCTTTAGGAAGGAAAAAAGAGAACATAAATAAATCTGCCCCGCAAAGCATTCGATTAAGAAGTCCAATCCATGTAATAAATGGGTGAAGGTGATCTATAAGGGCAGTGGTGGAGCAAAAAAGGCGAGACAATTGAGTCAGTGAAGAAGAAGCTGTGGAATAAAAGCAGCGGGTAGCTTTTTTTGGTTGGAGAGGGGAATGTTCCTTCAGTAAAGTCTCCAGTTGTACATTATATGTGTTGTGTTTGTTCTGGGAGCTAATGTGAGCCTGAGAGAAATCGTTGTTGTGGATGGCTTGACCATCTACGGTCCCCAGGGGTGTAGAAGAGGCGGAGGGTGTGGGGCTCCTACATCGACTGACTCCAAATAGACTAATGCAGACACCCACATACGTGCGCACGCGCGTGTACACAGGGCTGTTTAGCATGGAGGCTGATTGAGGCTGCGCCCAACATTAATTATCTGTTTTTCAGCTGAGGTCTGGTGACAGTGATTAGAGCGAGGGGTTTTTTGGAGAGTGGTGCACAGGCGTTCTAATGAGGAAAACTGGCCTCTCTATAGAGCTCTCCAGGCACACTTGATCTGCTTTGTGGTTCAGCAAGTGTATGTGTGTATGTGCACGAGTGTGTGGGTGTGACTATAGCTCCTCCAGACTTGCTGCTGGGAGAAAGACGCTCTAAATCTGAGGTTTAAAAGCTGATGTAATACTTGGAGTTTTTAGCATTTTCTTTCATGGTCAAGCTGCTTTTTGGCTTTTGGGATGCTGCGCTTGGTAGATATTGAGTCATTGTTCAGCGAGCAGATGCTGTAGCAACACACACCTCATATCACTGTTCTTTGGGTCATAGCAGAAGGGCATTCATGCTGACTTGGGGTCTGCTGGACAGTTCTTCCTGTTAAAGGTATGTTTTTCTTTCCACTGTTGCTACATGCTCATTCAGAAAGGAATGATTGCTGCAGGTCAAGGGAATGCTACACACTCATGAGCTCGGTGCAAACAAATGGGTGTCTTTGGATATACTTATAATTACAACTGAAATTTGACTGCATTGTTTAATAACTAGGATTAAATTGGAATGAATGCAATTTCCTCTGAATCTATCTAACTGTTTGGATTGAATGGATTATATAATTAGATTATAAATTTTATGTTTTTCTGTAAAGTGTATTGAGATGACAATTGTTGTGAATCGGCACTATCTATATCTATATATGCGTATTGTATATACAGGTCCTTCTCAAAATATTAGCATATTGTGATAAAGTTCATTATTTTCCATAATGTCAAGATGAAAATTTAACATTCATATATTTTAGATTCATTGCACACTAACTGAAATATTTCAGGTCTTTTATTGTCTTAATACGGATGATTTTGGCATACAGCTCATGAAAACCCAAAATTCCTATCTCACAAAATTAGCATATTTCATCCGACCAATAAAAGAAAAGTGTTTTTAATACAAAAAACGTCAACCTTCAAATAATCATGTACAGTTATGCACTCAATACTTGGTCGGGAATCCTTTGGCAGAAATGACTGCTTCAATGCGGCGTGGCATGGAGGCAATCAGCCTGTGGCACTGCTGAGGTCTTATGGAGGCCCAGGATGCTTCGATAGCGGCCTTTAGCTCATCCAGAGTGTTGGGTCTTGAGTCTCTCAACGTTCTCTTCACAATATCCCACAGATTCTCTATGGGGTTCAGGTCAGGAGAGTTGGCAGGCCAATTAAGCACAGTGATACCATGGTCAGTAAACCATTTACCAGTGGTTTTGGCACTATGAGCAGGTGCCAGGTCGTGCTGAAAAATGAAATCTTCATCTCCATAAAGCTTTTCAGCAGATGGAAGCATGAAGTGCTCCAAAATCTCCTGATAGCTAGCTGCATTGACCCTGCCCTTGATAAAACACAGTGGACCAACACCAGCAGCTGACACGGCACCCCAGACCATCACTGACTGTGGGTACTTGACACTGGACTTCTGGCATTTTGGCATTTCCTTCTCCCCAGTCTTCCTCCAGACTCTGGCACCTTGATTTCCGAATGACATGCAGAATTTGCTTTCATCCGAAAAAAGTACTTTGGACCACTGAGCAACAGTCCAGTGCTGCTTCTCTGTAGCCCAGGTCAGGCGCTTCTGCCGCTGTTTCTGGTTCAAAAGTGGCTTGACCTGGGGAATGCGGCACCTGTAGCCCATTTCCTGCACACGCCTGTGCACGGTGGCTCTGGATGTTTCTACTCCAGACTCAGTCCACTGCTTCCACAGGTCCCCCAAGGTCTCGAATCGGCCCTTCTCCACAATCTTCCTCAGGGTCCAGTCACCTCTTCTCATTGTGCAGCGTTTTCTGCCACACTTTTTCCTTCCCACAGACTTCCCACTGAGGTGCCTTGATACAGCACTCTGGGAACAGCCTATTCGTTCAGAAATGTCTTTCTGTGTCTTACCCTCTTGCTTGAGGGTGTCAATAGTGGCCTTCTGGACAGCAGTCAGGTCGGCAGTCTTACCCATGATTGGGGTTTTGAGTTATGAACCAGGCTGGGAGTTTTAAAGGCCTCAGGAATCTTTTGCAGGTGTTTAGAGTTAACTCGTTGATTCACATGATTAGGTTCATAGCTCGTTTAGAGACCCTTTTAATGATATGCTAATTTTGTGAGATAGGAATTTTGGGTTTTCATGAGCTGTATGCCAAAATCATCCGTATTAAGACAATAAAAGACCTGAAATATTTCAGTTAGTGTGCAATGAATCTAAAATATATGAATGTTAAATTTTCATCATGACATTATGGAAAATAATGAACTTTATCACAATATGCTAATATTTTGAGAAGGACCTGTGTATATATATATATATATATATTTATATATATATATATATATATATATATAAAATACTCTCCTGCCCACTTCAGCTAGCAGGCTGAACGTCATAATTTTGCCAAAATGAATCATTTTATCTGTCAAAGAAACAGGACTTGGCCCAGCCTAATCAGCCTTTGCAGACTGCGATTGCAATAAATGTTCTTTGGCATCTTATGCTAGGCTAGGCTAAATGAGTAAAGCGCTACAAAACCCCCACCAGGTGGCTTACCTTGTTCATTCCCATTAATAAATGTTCCTCTGAGATTAGGCCTGACAGATTAACTCAGACAGATTATATATATATTATATAGTGGACTTCAAAAATTTACACACCCCTGTTAGGTTTTTGTGATGTTAAATACTGAGACTATGATAAACTATTTCAAAAATGTTTCATATGTAATGTGACTTGTACAGCTCAACTGAGTAGCAAAGAAATCTGTTACATCGTTAAAAACGTTAACCCAATCACCAAGCTGTAATAACATGGTTTCATAAGTGTCCACACCTTTTCATCAAATACAGCATGCAGGAGGGTTTTAGCATGGCACATCCTGATTTGGTAATATATCTTAGATTATAAGAACATCTCTCATTCACTGCCCTTTAGGTGACCCCACATTTTTGGACTCTGACTAAGCCTCTCCAGAAATTATTATTTTTTTTTTCATTTGCTGTGATGTAGAAAAATAAATAAATAAAATTGCTTTTCAGCTTTCTAGCAGAGACCTGAAGGTTTTGGGCCAAAACTGACTGTTTATTGGATGTTAACTGTTAACATTTAAGATTATTTCTATTCAACCAAGAAGTTTGTTTCTGCTGTGAAATGAGACAGACGTCTCTCAGAAGATAATAAAGCCTTCTAAAAGGATTACCAATTTATAAAAATTATTTTTCATTTCTCTTACATTTCTTTACATAAAAGCTGGCATGTTGGAAATTATTTATCCCCTTCTCAATAAGTAATGGAAAAATCTTCATCTGCATTACTGCAATCAAACCTATTCCCTAATTGCTGATTAGCTCTTAAAATGTTTCCTTTGGTATTTTGACAATTTCTGTGGTGATGAGCTCCACGTGTTTGAGGTTGGAAGGCCTTCTTACCCTAATCACCCTAATCTTTAGCTCCTTCTACAGATTCCCTATTAGGTTCAAGTCTGGCCTCTGGCTAGGCCGCTCCAAAAACATTAATATGACTTCCAGCCAGAAGTAACCTGTTGACAAATTTAAAATATTACTTTATACCTAAATCTGCCAGGAGTATGGAGAATTTTGGGTTTAGCTACATAAAACATATATATTATATTGTGAAATTTCTTTGTACTTTGCTCCTGACTTTCTACAGTGGGATCTTTTCCATTATTTGTAGCTTCTCTGCAAACTATGACTTTAACTAAAGAATGCAAATGAGTAAATGTTGGACATAACTTACTAAAACTTTATTTCTGGGTAATGAGAATCTCTAGAACGTTTGGTTTTGAGTAAACTAGCATCTGAAAATAAAGCAAAAGTTGCTTCAACCAAATAATAAGTTAAGGGTGTGCAGACTTATGAAATTACATTATTGAAGCATTGTGAGTTTTAAAGAATATTTTTTTAATATTTAATTGTCTCTTCACTTTACATTACTAAAAGCTGGCATTTTAACAGATGTTAGAATAAAAAATAGAATAAAACTTTTCTTTTTAAATGCATTTATAAATTCCCTGGAAAATTGGAATTCATTTCTTGGATTGATTTAATTTTATTGACAAGTTAGGGGACTTATTTTATGTTTTATAGTTATAGTGATATTTACTGCAACAGCCTCGACCTGTCTGCATCCCATGGACTCTGTTCGGGAAAAGAAGCAAGCTGCTCTCCATGCAAAGGAATTATAAATGGTCGGGTCCAAACTTTGGCAGCACTGAACCAGAAATACAGCGGTGTGAAGCAGCAAAAAAGTTCTGTTGATCTCAAAACAAAAGATATATAATTAACTCTTAAAAACTCAAATGTTCAGGGTACTATCACCTAAATCTGCAGAAAATTGTATGTTTTATATGTAAAGCAGAGTTTTATCTGAACATGACAGCATTTAAACTGAAACCAACTGCTCAGACATTTTCAGCAGCAGGAGCAGCAGATTGCATGGCTTGAAATTGTAGTTTTCTTTCACTAAAACCACTGGTCCAGCACATCAGCTCCCCAGTATCGTCAACTAAATCACATTTGTGTAAATGCCAATGTTGGTGTGCACCTGACTGATAGATTTTTGCCAGCACCAGGCTGGCTTTAGGCAAAGACCTACACGTCATTTTCCACACCATTTTGTCCCAAAGTCGATTACTGTGCCTCTGCAGCTATGGCTGCCTCAGAATTGAACCACACATTTAGCTCGCAAGCTGCCAATAAAAGTCAGGGAGCCCGGCTTCCATCAGCGTAATGATATTTCAGCCTCTGTATTAGTTCAGCACTGTTCTCCCCAGCACTTTCTGCTCAATTAAAGATGGTCCATATTTAAATACAGAGAGAATCAGAGGGCTGGCCTGGCCCGTGTGCATTCGCATGTGCTGTCAAACGTTGAAATGATGAAGTTTGAAATGGACTTTTTTTTTAAGGAGCTGCACACTCCACACCTTTCGAATTTGAACAAGGGGAGCTGTTCATTTCCTCGCTGTAAAATTTTTCTTTAACGTCACTGATGTAGATTAACTTTTTGCAAAGGTACGGTAAGTAAGTGAAATGTGAAATAATTCATCAAGAGGCAGCCATGTAAGAAATGTGATTTTCTTCCCACCCCGCTGGCAGAAAGGCTTGAAGACCATTACTATAAACAGAGGGAGTAGATTAAAGGTGGAGCTCCAACTCTCTCTCATTCTGTCTATGCCAAAATGTATGAACAGCACATTTCAGACCAAAACTGCCTGGCAAGGCAGAGGAAATAAACTTCAGCTCGTGTCAGCCCCTGTGCATTCATGCTATGAAACTTCTGTTGTCTTCCCTTCCCAGACTTCTTTGGCTTTATGTACCCTGAACTGTCATTTCCCATAAATCCCTTGGAGGAGGCGTCCGTCAGAGCTGCCAGCTCCTCGGTGTGGACCACCTGTAACATGGGAGTGAAGTGACAGTTGTGCTGGGACAGTCCTATCAAAGTGACACACAGTGAGAAGAATGGTTGCTCTAAGGCCATGGTTCTCAACTTGTGGTACATGCGCCACTGGTGGTACTCAGTTTATAGTCATTTTCATGACTGAAATCAATAAATATGTAACAAAAAAGAATGAAATTAAAAAAGTAAGCGTGATGTTGTTGCATTTAGAACATCATGTAAATTCTAGTATCAATAGGCTATTGTTCACCTGAGAAGAAAGTAGCAACAGCACGGCCTGCAGCCCAAAGTTAATAGGAATAGATTTTTGTAGTTATTTGTTATTGAGGAGGAGGAAGTCAGGAGAACTGGTGTCTGTCTTCTCTGTGGATAAATGTTTTGACCTTCACTGGGTTCAGACACTGAGAAAAAAAAGATGTTGCTTTAGATAATTATTGGTAAAAGAACAACAGTCACCTTTCCTTCAGTGGTCTGGCTGTTGACTTTTTTAATGGTCTTGATTGTGACCACTGGAACAAAGTGTGTTATCTATTTAAGATTCCAGTGGCCGCATAATGCTGGGGCAAAATGTGTTTCCAGAGTAGCAATAGATTTTGTTGGGGTTTACTGGTTTGCTTTCCCAGTTCATCCACATTTCTTGAATAAAAAGATGATTGTAGAGAACATGACTTTTATGGTGTTAAAAAAGTCTATTTTGTAAAAAAAAAGAACAAACACTTACCTCTCTACAGTCAGCAACTTCTTGATTTAGTGGGTAAACCTTAAACGTCTCTATCTTGTTTCAACCATTTTTATTGATTTTGATAAGTTTAAAGGTTTTAAAAATGCACACCTGCTTTTTAAACCTGATGAAGAGGTTAATTGTGATTTATTTATTTTTCAAAAAACAATTTGTATGTTTTCTGTCTCTAAAATGTGATGACATGGCCTTTATGCTTTGTAGGCTGAACTGTAACATAAAGCTGAACCAGATGATAACCAAAATCATGAGCGGTTCAACTACATGCGATGCTCACTCCAATGGAAACTATTTGAAAATAGAAGTACGATGGAGAATATTTTGCGAACTTCTCCTGACATTTAAGTGCATGACCATCAGAATAAGAATCAAGTTTATTGGCCAAGCTTGTGTGCACAAATAAGGAGTTTGTCTCACATCGTATATTATCATCAGTTCAGAATCAGAATCAGAAAAGCTTTATTGCCAAGTACGTTTTTGGACATACAAGGAATTTGTTTTGGCGTAGTCAGTGCAATACAATACAAATTAAACAGTATAAACATATCTACAATATAATATAAATATATGTGCACAGTTTTAAGTGAGTGAGAGTAAATATAGAGCAGTATAAGATGCAAGAGCAAAACAACAGTGCAGGTGATCATTGTGCAAGTAAAGCAGGAGTCCAAGCTGAGCGTTAATGTAACGCATAGAGTTACAGGTTACAGGTGTCCTGTCAGCAAAAACAGGGGGGGTGTGGGGGAAAGGGAGAGTGTCAGGGTGGTTTCCAGGCTTTGTTAACAAGGCTGGTGCCAGATGGGAAAAAACTGTTCTTGTGGCGTGAGGTTTTGGTCCGGATGGACCGCAGCCTCCTGCCAGAGGGGAGAGTCTCAAAGAGTCTGTGACCAGGGTGGGAGGGATCAGCCAGAAGCCTGTTCATCAACAACCACAATGTGTAAAAAACACAATAAATAAGGACAAGGAGCAGGATGTACAAGTGAATTTGTTTTAACCAGGAACCAGCGCCAGTGGCATCTTGAGCAGTGCCAGTAAAGTCTATGTAGAACCCGTGAGAAAACAAATATGCAAAATATTAAGGAAATGTAATTAAAGTTATATTAAATTTGCATGTATTTATTTGGAGCATGCTGACGAGTCTAAAACCACATCCTTCAACAAACAAGCATGAGAAGAAGCTAAGATTTTAGCTTTTTATAAGAAACTTACCTGGAAAAGGTTCTGCTGTGTTGAGAACTTTCATGTCACCTGATATAAGAAGTTCAAGGCCTCAATAAGTTTCTCTGCCAAAGTAAAGAAGAACACTGAATCACTTCATTAGTGTTTATATCTTCAGAAACGTTCAGGTGTTTCTATACCACCATTTAAAAGACACATTCTGGGTGTATAAATATAAGCGTTGTTCTTCAGCACCTTAGTCCTTTTGTTTTGTATTTACGTCCGTGTCTGTCAGCCTCAACATGTTAACCAATGACCACATTAAAAGCATCGACAAAGCACACAAAGTCAAAGTATCTGTAACATGTAATTTCCAAAACACTAATTATTTCATTTTTATATTTTAAATGTTGCATAAAAGTGCTTGTGTAGTGAAAACAGGGAAATATACATTTTGTTTCTGTTTTAATCTGATGCAGCTGTCAGCAAACATGCTCTATCATCTGCGCTCCAGGAAATTAGAAAGGAGAAACGTTTGACAGCACAATTTAACAAAACATGGCCACGCCATCCTTTCATTTTCTCTGAGCCATTATTTTTTCATTTATTTATTTCATTATTGTCTTTTGAAACACAAACAGGGTGATAACAGCGGTTCCTTTTTAGGTAATTTATTCTTGTTGCTGTGTCGAGCTTTACTCTAACCTTTGAGAGATTTAACTCAGGCTGATTAGCTCGAGATACAGGCAGGGTATCACCCAAAAAAGTACCAAACAGATTATGCAGGTTGTGAATGAGGGCTTTTGACAGGAAGGATCTGAATTTTGGTTGGCTGGTTCAAACGTGTCCGTGGCGTGCTGCTCCGAGTTGCTCCGCTGAGTCTTGACCAAGACGGCAAAAAGTCATCAGTTCCGTTCCGCCATGGCAGTTATACATCACCAATGTCAGTGGCTGACTGCTGCTTATCTCCCACATATCGATTAGAGGACTGCGCTGGGGGGACCAAAGCACTGCAACCAATCAATGGGGGCATTTCATTCTCCTTGAACATCTGCTTTTTGATCTTCATCACTGATTGGTCGGACTTGTTCTTGTACTGTGGGCTCTTTTTCTGCTCTGTGTTATAAAAAGGAGTGGGAGGAGAGCGGTGAACACTTTGGTGTTGGCAGCCCGCTGTGCTTTTTCGCCGATGTGCATGGCATATGTGCGAGAATCCTGTTGTGTTCTTTCTTTGCTGCCAAGAACCCACAGATCTCACTTAGAGGTTTGATTCAAATTTTCACTTCAATTTCAGGACACATCATTTTATCACAGAGAAAGGGAGAGCATTAAAAGAAGGGAAAAGGTTTTTCCACTCGAGAAATTTCTCTGGATTATCTCCAGTTCCTCAGCACCTGAAATACACATGTAATACGTAAAAGAAGAAATAAATAATATTCCTGTTGACTGTCAGAGATTTTCTGGAAGTACTGATTAGTTCTTTATGTCACCTAATTGTGGCAGGTTTTCTAATTATCTGACCATATTAACCATATTCACCTGAAATGTAAAATGCAACTTTAGCAGCACTTAGTCTTTCTGTTATGTCACCATTGACAAATTTTGCCCCACTCTTCTTTTCAACATTGCTTCAGTTCATTGAGGTTTGCAGACATCTCTTAAGGTCCCCCAAAGCATTTTAATCAGATTGAGGTCTTGACTTTGATTAGACCATTGCTGCACCCTCATTCTTTTGTTTCTTTGCCACTCTGTTGTACATTTTCTGCTGTGTTTGGGAACATTGTCCTGTTGATGAGCCAAGCATCAGTAGTTGGAGTCAGTGGTCAACTCAGTGACTGCAAGATGCCTAGGTCCTGTCAGCCCTCCACCACTGTGCTTCACAGTTGTGCTGATATGCTCTGTTTGGTTTTCTCCAAACATGGTGCTATGCATTTTAACCAGTAATCTTTGCTTTGGTCTCATCCGCCCAAAGGACAACTTTAACATGTATCATGCTAACTGAAGACCATTTGTTCCCCTCTGAAAGGATGTTTTCATTTTTCTGTGCATTGCTTGCTCTGACCTCGGGTATAACTTGCTGTGACGTCCACTCCTGGTAAAACTGACAGTTGCTTTTGACGTGTGGATGCTTTCCACTTGTGTTATTATTATTTCTTACTCTAAAATGATGGACTTGGAACAGTTTCTAAATTGTCTTGTAGCACTTCCCAGATTGATGGGCTGCAACAGTTGCTTCTTTAAAGTCATTGCTGAGAATTTCCCACTTTGGTGTTACATTAACACAAACCTATATGCTCCAAACCGCAAACTACCAAAGTTACTGCTTTTATACAAATGCTCAAACTGATAATAATCAGTTAAGAACTTTTGATAAACATACCTTACCTTCTAAATCAGTGCACCTTTAGTTTAGCTATTAACCCATGAGCTCACAGAAATATTTTTTTAACCAAGACAAAACATGTCTTCACATTGAAAAGGCATTATTTGAAAAAGGAAATCAACACTACGGAAGATAAAGTGGTAAAAAATGTTGCTTCAAGAAGCACCACATTCAAGGACTGAATCATTATTTCTGAAATGTTTCAGTGTTCAAACTGGCAGCTCAGGTCAGAATTTGTTGTCTTGTTACTTTTCTAAATCAACATCCGGCTGTTAATTAGTAGAACTTTTCAACAGAAAACCAGATCTCTCTGATCCATGTTGAGTTAGCATGTGTTGCAGATCAAACATCTGTGGACAAGCAAAGGCCCTCTCCACTCCAAGTTCACATTTTTATTCTGAGGCTTCACTGTCTGTGTGACTTCCTGTTCAAATAAGCTCTTATCATCTGCCGGCTCTTAATGTCAGAATGAGATAAAATAAATCTGTATTTTCTAAAGTTAGAGATGCAATATTATTAAATTTTTTAATCTTCCAAAAGTAATTGAGTTAGAACTTTATATCAATATTTTATACACAAACCATCGGCTCTTCCATTTATCACTTAATTCTGCTTAAATAAGCTGTTTTAATAAGCTGTGATTCTGGGCACAGATCCTGATTTAAACAAAAATTGAACTCCAAAGCATCTAGGGCCAAAAATAAAATAATTTTTTGGTGTTTTCACAAATGTTATCAAGGTTTACCAAATCATACATTGTTTCTAAATCTGTGATCATAATTGCTTCAGTTTTGAAGTATTTTTTTCAAGTATTGGCGCTATATAAATAAACTGAATTGAAATAAACTGAATTGAATTTAAAACTCTGCACACACATGGAATTAATTCACACAATTTCTTAAAATACAAGAATTTATTAACAAAAATAAGTCAACTCAAAGTCAAACATATGTCAATCAACAAACTCTTTACTTTGCTAAAACAATCCAACTAAACTACCAAGCAGAATTAAAGAATAAGGAAGACTAATGGACTATGTACAATATAAACAAGTTGATTCAAGATGATTGAAAATGATGACCAAAAGAGTGATGCAACATTACCATGAAATGTTTATGTCTGAGAACCAAGGATTATCTTGAAGAATCTGGAAATGAAGTTAAGTTAGTCTTGGAACCAACTTAGGCAATAATCAGCAAACGTTTAGACAACCCTTCACAATGCAAGATCAGATAAAATATTATTTTAATAAAATAATGTTTTAAAGAACGATCTGCTGAATAAAACCAACCTTCTGGATGACTAATTCTCAACGGTTTTTAATTAGCTTCCTTTATTTATTAAAATAATAGTTAAAGAAATATTATTAAGGGGATGATAAAATATTTAAGGAAATATTTTGGAAAAGAGCCAAATCTTTCTGGAGAAATGGGGCTTAATGGTGTTCACTTATCACATTTATTAAAATTATGTTAGGAAAATATTATTTACTGGATTGAAAACTAAACCTTTCTGGGTAAATATTATTTAGCAGCAAGCATGTGTTCTTAGCTGTTAGCAGTTAAAGCTAACAAAGCAACTGGTAGCTTAGCACCAGAATCAAACACACACCTTTAAAAACCGTCAATAAAAGGGTTAAAATGCATAAGCGCGGACGGTGCGTTATGATCAATCTTCTGTGTTTAAAATCACCCTTTAAATAAAGTTTGTCTTAACTTTAAACACACACAAACACAGAACACAAAACTGAGCACGTGGTGAGCAGATAGCCTGCTAGTACCAACATGGCTGAGTTCAACACAAACAAAACCAAACTTCATAAAAGGAAAAATGTTCAGATCACTTCATCCTAAATCTTTCTCTGCCCAAACCCCTAACCTCATGAACCGTGCTGAGGAGGAGTTGTCCGGGCGACAGCAAAGTTTGAAGAAAGCTCTGTGAACAAAGGGTTAGCTTCCAGCTAACCTCCGGAGCAGTGACTGGGCGGCTGCTCTGTCCGCTGACCACACTGCACGTTAACTGCCGTAACCACGGTGATGCGTTCTGTTGGGAAACTGCTCCACTCAGCGTCATGCTGGGAACTCTCTAGAAACAGTTAATCTCTGTAAATCTCAGAGAGAAAAGTCCAGCCACGCTTGTACCTTAATTATCCTGTTCATGAATGAATACCGGATACACAGACAGTGATTCATTCGTACTTAACTTAATGCATATGATCAATGATCGTATGACAGTCTCGGATCCAGTTGAAGAGTTATGTTTGTTTGCCAGCAAAGCGACATTAGCGTGCTGTGTCTCTCTGTCCAGGTCCCTGTGTGACCTGCGTAGAAGACAGAGACTTGTGGGAGAAGTGGGCTTTTATATGGACAGTGGTATCAGAATCAGAAAAGCTTTATTGCCAAGTACGTTTTTGGACATACAAGGAATTTGTTTTGGCGTAGTCGGTGCAATACAATACAAATTAAACAGTATAAACATATCTACAATATAATATAAATATATGTGCACAGTTTTAAGTGAGTGAAAGTAAGTATAGAGCAGTATAAGATGCAAGAGCAATACAACAGTGCAGGTGATCATTGTGCAAGTATGGCAGTGCAAGTAAAGCAGGAGTCCATGCTGAACGTTAATGTAACGCATAGAGTTACAGGTTACAGGTGTCCTGTCAGCCAAAAAAAGGGGGGGGGAGGGAGAGTGTCAGGGTGGTTTCCGGGCTTTGTTAACAAGGCTGGTGGCAGATGGGAATAAACTGTTCTTGTGGCGTGAGGTTTTGGTCCAGATGGACCGCAGCCTCCTGCCAGAGGGGAGAGTTTCAAAGAGTCTGTGACCGGGGTGGGAGGGATCAGCCAGAATCTTCCCTGTCCGCTTCAGGGTCCTGGAGGTGTACAGTTCCTGGAGAGACAGTAGACTGCAGCCAATCACCTTCTCAGCAGACCGAATGACACGCTGCAGCCTGCCCTTATCCTTGGCTGTAGCAGCGGCGTACCAGATGGTGATGGAGGAGGTGAGGATGGACTCAATGATGGCTGTGTAGAAGTGCACCATCATAGTCTTTGGCAGGTTGAATTTCTTCAGCTGCCGCAGGAAGAACATCCTCTGCTGGGCTTTCTTGATGAGGGAGCTGATGTTTGGCTCCCACTTGAGATCCTGGGAGATGATGGTTCCCAGGAAGCGGAAAGACTCCAGAGTGTCAATTGTAGAGTCACAGAGGGTGATGGGGGCAGGTGGGGCTGGGTTCTGCCTGAAGTCCATAACCATCTCCACTGTCTTTAGAGCGTTGAGCTCAAGGTTGTTCTGACTGCACCAGTCCAACAGATGGTCCACCTCCCACCTGTAGGCAAACTGCAGGGGGTCCAGGAGGGGGTCGGTGATGTCTTTTAGGTGTGAGAGCACAAGGCGCTCAAAGGACGTCATCACCACAGAGGTCAGGGCGACGTGTCTGAAGTCATTAAGCCCTGTGGTCCTTGGCTTCTTGGGAACAGGGACGATGGTGGAGGACTTGAAGCAGGCTGGCACATGACATGTCTCCAGTGAGGTGTTCAAAATGTCCGTGGAGACAGGCTGGCTGGTGAGACAGAATCCGGTCCAGCAGCTTTCCGGGGGTTCTGTCTCCTGAAGAGTTTGTTGACGTCCCTCTCCTGGATGGAAAAAGCCGTCCCCGGCGTGGGTAGGGGGCTGGTGGGGGGGAACTTCAGGGTGGGGGTTGGAGGTGCCAAGGCCCCTCTTGAGGTTGGGGAGGTGGGGGTGGTGGATTGTGGCTGCAGCTGTTAGGGGGTGTTGTGGGGGATGGTTGCAGGACTGTCCCTTTGTCTTTCAAAGCGGCAGTAGAACATGTTCAGGTCGTTGGCGAGGCGTCGGTCGTTGATGGAGTGGGGGGCTTTCGGCTTGTAGTTGGTGATTTGCTTGAGCCCTTTCCAGACAGACACAGAGTCGTTGGCTGAGAACTGGTTTTGGAGCTTCTCAGAGTACAGTCGTTTGGCCTCTTTCACTGCCTTGCCAAACTTGTACTTCGTCTCTCTGTATATGTCTTTGTCCCCACTCCTGTAGGCCTCTTCCTTATCCAGTCTTAACCATCTGAGTTTGGCTGTGAACCAGAGTTTGTCGTTGTTGTAACTCACCCTGGTGCATAATGGTACACAGCTGTCCTCACAGAAGCTGATGTAGGAAGTCACAGCCTCTGTGTCCAGACTGTTGGTAGTAGTCCTGAACACATCCCAGTCTGTACAGCCTAAACACGCCTGGAGATTCTCCACAGCCTCACTGCTCCACTTCCTTGTCGTCCTCACAACAGGTTTGCAGAGCTTTAGTTTCTGCCTGTATGCAGGAATCAGGTGGACCATGATGTGGTCGGATTGGCCCAGTGCAGCACGTGGGACGGCGTGATAAGCGTCTCTGATGGTGGTGTAACAGTGATCCAGAATGTTGTCCTCTCTGGTTGGACATTTTATAAACTGTCTATATTTGGGGAGTTTGTGGGTGAGATTACCTTTGTTAAAGTCGCCAGCGACGATAACTAAGGAGTCCGGGTTGGTCCGCTCCACACTCAGTATCTGGTTGTCGAGCATGTGCTGTGCGACCTGCACGTTGGCTTGCGGCAAGATATAAACACCGACCAGGATGAACGAAGCAAACTCACGGGGGGAATAGAAAAGCTTACAGTTTATGATGAAGGCTTCCAGGTCTGGAGAACAGTGCTGCTGAATCACTGTCACGTCATTGCACCAACCACTGTTGAGGTAAAAACAGATTCCTCCACCTTTCGCTTTGCCGGAGAGTTCCGTGTCTCTGTCCACTCTGTAGAGCTGGAATCCTGCCAGCTGCAGCGCAGAGTCCGGTATTAATCCACACAGCCACGTCTCTGTTAAGCACAAAACCGCCGATGAATAGAAATCCCTGTTTTTCCCCAACAGCAGTTGTAGTTCCTCAATTTTGTTGGGAAGTGAGCGCACGTTAGAGAGAAATATTCCAGGTAACGGTGTTCGTAGTCCACGCTGGCGAAGACGTACCAGCACCCCAGCCCGTTTCCCTCTCTTCCGGCGTTTCACCACGTGAGCAAAGGTGAGCGCACCTTTGACCAGAATGTCCAAAAATTCCAGAGCAGTAGGCAGAAAAGTGGGAAATAACTCCTCTGGTGTAGTAACCCTGATGTGCATGAGTTCTTCTCTGGTGAGAGAGCTCTGGGTACCATCACAGAAGACCGTTTTAAAGCAAAAAACAAAACAAAACAATGCGCACCAACACGCCGAGGCGACCATCTGCGGAGCCATCTTGATCGTTGTTCGTTGTATCATGGGAAGTCCGCTGTTACCCCCAATTCCCAGGTTTTGCCGAGAGTAGGTTAAATGCAATTTATTTTGAAAGTTCCAGAAAGTTTGTACTGCATCTTTCATGGCTGTAGGTCCCAACAATTATGAATAATTTTTAATTCAGTTTATTTATATAGCACCAAATCACAACACATGTCGTCTCAAGGCACTTTACAAAAGTCAGGTAGATACATTCCGATTAATCCTAACCATTGAACAGTTCAGTCAGATTCAGTTATTTATTCAAATTGGATAAAAAGTTTTTCTAAGGAAACCCAGCATATGGCATCCAGTCAGTGACTTTCAGCATTCACTCCTCCTGGATGAGCATGTAGAGACAGTGGACAGTCACTGGCGTTGACTTTGAAGCAATCTCTCATACTGAGCATGCATGTAGCAACAGTGGAGAGGAAAAACTCCCTTTTAACAGGAAGAAACCTCCAGCAGAACCAGGCTCAGTGTGAGCGGCCATCTGCCACGACCGACTTTCTATGGGAAGGAAAAGTAAATGTTAATGGATGTAGCTCCTTTAATTGTTTCACCTAGAAAGAAAGAACAGATAAACTCTGGGCCAGTTTTCAAGGTGAGAGTCTGAAAGAGAGCACATATAATTAGTTACAGTAAAAGCTCAGTCAGTAGCCATGTCTAGGAGAGAGAAAGGGTTAAACACTGAAAGACAGGGCCATGTGGATCATCGGTACAGGGTGAGTTTTAAGTTGTTGCCAGCAGAAGCTTGGACGATGCCCCTCTCCAGAAAGGTGTCACAGGTAGACACAGAGTCAGGCCAGCTGTAGCTTCTAGGAAGAGAAAAGAGAGAGAACATAAAGTAAAAAACTGAAATAACAGCAAATAATGCAAAATTGAAGAGTAGTGTGAGAATGTAGCAAAGAGGGTGAAAGTGGTCATTATGTCCTCCAGCAACCTAAGCCTAAAGCAGCATAACAACAGTGATAGCCCAGGATAACCTAAGCCACTCTAACTATAATCTTTATCAAAAAGGAAAGTTTTAAGCCTAGCCTTAAAAGTAGACAGGGTGTCTGCCTCACAGACAACAACTGGGAGCTGGTTCCACAAGAGAGGAGCCTGATAACTAAAGGATCTGCCTCCCATTCTACTTCTAGAAACTCTAGGAACCACCAGTAAACCTGCAGTCTGAGAACGAAGTGCTCTGTTAGGAACATATGGACCAATCAGATCTCTGATGTATGATGGAGCTAGATCATTAAGGGCTTTATATGTGAGGAGGAGAAATTTAAATTCTATTCTGGATTTAACAGGGAGCCAATGAAGGGAAGCTAAAGTAGGGGAAATATGAACTCTCTTTAAACTTTTCATCAGAACTCTTGCTGCAGCATTTTGAATCAGCTGAAGGCTTTTAACTGCATTTTGTGGACATCCTGATAGTGAAGAATTACAATAGTCCAGCCTTGAAGTAACAAATGCATGGACTAGTTTTTCAGCGTCACTCCTGGACAGGATATTTCTAATTTTGGCAATGTTCCGGAGATGAAAGAAGGAAATCCTAGAAACCTGTTTAATATAGGATTTAAATGACATGTCCTGGTCAAAAATAACACCAAGGTTTTTTACTTTATTACCGGAGGTCAATTTAATGCCATCCAGGTTAAGTGATTGACTAAGCAGTTTCTTTTTTAAAGACTCCGGTACAAAGACGACAACTTCTGTCTTGTCTGAATTTAGAAGCAGAAAATTTAAAGTCATCCACGTTTTTATATCTTCAAGACATGCTTGTAGTCTATCTAAGTGGTTGGGTTCATCAGGATTTATGGATAAGTAAAGCTGAGTATCATCAGCGTAACAGTGAAAATTTATTCCATGCTGCCTGATAATTTGACCTATTGGAAGCATATATATAGTAAAGAGAATTGGCCCAAGTACTGAACCCTGTGGTACTCCACAATTAACCCTGGAGTTTAAAGGTGATTTATCATTTACATTAACAAACTGGAATCTGTCAGACAAATAAGATTTAAACCAGCCTAGTGCTGTTCCCCTGATCCCTACAGCATATTCCAGCCTTTTTAAGAGAATATTTTGGTTGACTGGATCAAATGCAGCACTGAGATCTAACAGAACCAGAACAGACACAAGTCCATTATCTGAGGCCATAAGAATATCATTAGTGACTTTCAGCAGAGCTGTTTCAGTGCTTTGATGATCTCTGAAGCCTGACTGAAACTCTTCAAACAGGTCATTGCTGTGTAAATGCTCACACATTTGATTAGCAACTATTTTCTCAAGAATTTTAGATAAGAATGGAAGATTGGATATAGGTCTGTAATTTATTAAGTCATCTCGATCAAGCAAAGGTTTCTTAAGTAAAGGTTTAATTACAGCTACCTTAAAAGCCTGTGGTACATATCCACATACTAAAGATAGATTAATCATATCTAAAATGGGGCTGGTAATCAGAGGGAACACTTCCTTAAATAATTTGGTTGGGATTGGGTCTAACATACAAGTTGAAGGTTTAGATGAAGCTAATATTTCTAATAACTCAGGAAGCTTCACAGGATCAAAACAGTCCAAACACAAATCAGGTTCTACAGTTATTTCCAATGTTGTGTCACTAGATGAGGATGAAGTAATCATCTTCGGGAGTATGTTAAAGATTTTATTTTTAATAGAATCAATTTTATTTAAGAAGAATCCCATAAAGTAATGACTGCTGAGAGCTAAGGGAATGGATGGCTCAACAGAGCTATGACTGTAAGTTTAGCAACTGTACTAAAGAGAAACCTAGGATTATTCTTGTTCTCTTCTATTAATGATGAGAAATAAGCTGTTCTAGCTTGGCGAAGTGTCTTTTTATACAACAGTAGGCTATTTTTCCAGATTAAGTAGGAATCCTCTAGGTGTGTAGAGCGCCGTTTTCTCTCCAATTTTCTAACATTGTGCTTTAAAGTACGCAGCTCTAAATTAAACCAAGGAGCTAGCCTCCTATGAATAATTACCTTCTTTTTCAAGGGGGTTGCATTGTCTAATGCAGCACGCAATGATGAAGTAACACTATGAACAAGAGAATCAATTTGTGAAGGGGAAGAAACAAAATTATTGCCCTCCACTGTTCTTTTCAGTGATAATGACGAAATTAAAAGTGGAACAGATTCTTTAAAGGTTGTTACAGCATTGTCTGATAATGATCTACTATAATGAAATTTTCTTTCAGGTGTGGAGTACTCAGTTAAATTAAACTCAAAGATGATTAAGAAATGGTCAGACAGGACAGGGTTATGAGAGAATATTGTTATGTCTTTACACTCAATGCCATATGTCAGCACAAGGTCCAGAGAATGAAGACAAAGGTGGGTAGGTTTTTTAATGTTTTGATCAAAGCCAATTGAGTCTAAGATAGCATTAAACGCTATATTTAGGCTATCAGTTTCAGTGTCAACATGAATGTTAAAATCCCCCACTATAATAACTTTAACTGTATTTAACACTAAATCAGATAAATGGTCTGAAAACTGATCTAAAAATTGAGAGTAAGGGCCTGGTGGACGGTACAAAACAACAAACAGAAGTGGTTTTAGTGCTTTGCAATTTGGATGAAGAAAACTAAGGATTAAATATTCAAAAGAGTTGTAGCTATTGATTGGTATGGGACTAATCAATAAATCAGACTGAAAGATGGTTGCTACTCCTCCTCCTCGCCCAGTATTTCGAGGAATGTGAAAATTTAAATAATTAGTAGGAGTTGACTCATTTATAGTAACATAATCCTCCTACTGCAGCCAGGTTTCTGTGAGGCAAAATAAATCAATCTGATTGTCACAAATCAGGTCACTAACTAGCAATGTCTTTGAAGAGAGAGATCTTATGTTCAGTAAGCCGCATTTAATTGTTTTATTTTTCTTTTTAGTCTGAGTTGTGTTTATTTTTATTTGATTTTCCTGATTTCCTCGTTTTAGATTATTTTTTAATCTATTCAATTTCGGCTGTGGGCGAGACACTGTCTTAATAGAGTAATGGGTGGGTAGCAGGACAGAAGCTGCAGAGAGGAGTGTTAAACTACGACCCTGCTTCCTGGTCTGAACCCTGGGTTGTCAGAGTTCTGGAGAACTAATAAATTTGGCCAGATTCCTAGAAAGAAGAGCAGCTCCATCCAAAGTGGGATGGATGCCGTCTCTCCGGATCAGACCAGGTTTTCTCCAAAATTATCAATGTAGCGTCGCCCTGGCTAAGGGGCCTCGGCTATCTGCTGGTTTTTCAACAGCGTCGAGCAGAGGAGTAACTAAACATCTGACAGAGAGAGGAGACTCAGAGAGAGAGATTTTTCTGCCAAAAATATAATACAAAACGCCAGGTAATTAACACCCATTTGAATCTTCATTTAGCCACTATCCAGCAAACTGTAAAGTGACTCGCCTCTGCCCAAGGCAATGGTGTGTCACGTGATCAAATGAGCGTAATCTGATTGGCTAAAAGACACTCGACTCGATCAAGTACTGATTGCTTTGGCTTGAATCACCAGAAGGTCAACACATTTGCAGGCAAATTTTTTCAGGCGAATTCTTGCAGGTGAATTTTTTCTGGCGAATTTTAAATACAAAAAAAATTTACATTCATAATTGCACAGGAAAAAAATTCAGTGTTATAAATTCAATGTCTAAAAAATGTTTGATTCTAATGAGACTATTTTACTTCCATATGAAAGATTCTGTTGAGCTAAATGTGCTTCATTTATTAAGGTTTAAAAAGGAGATTCTAAGTTTTCATAAAAATATTGTTAAAAACTCTATAGGCTAATATCATGTCTTTGAGCAGGGCATCTCCCAATAGGAACAGCCCAGTTATCATTTTGAGAAAGAAAATGTGATGAATTATAGCAACATTCCTGCTATCATTAAGAGTCATTT
The DNA here is from genome assembly GCF_021462225.1 of Girardinichthys multiradiatus. Classification (NCBI taxonomy): domain Eukaryota; kingdom Metazoa; phylum Chordata; class Actinopteri; order Cyprinodontiformes; family Goodeidae; genus Girardinichthys; species Girardinichthys multiradiatus. The sequence goes on along the minus strand of NC_061818.1, from coordinate 39,105,479 downwards.
GTTCGTGTCAAGTCATTTTAAAAGAAAGTCTGTTTATTTTACTTAGGAAAACTAATTTCTGTCATTTCCTGAATGTATTTTCCATTTACCATCTAAAAAAAAGCAGCAAACGTTCTTGACTGCTGTCTTCCATCATGTTTTTTGCTATACTCTTAAAAGACTGTTAACAGTTTTTGAAACAATGTCTTAATGAAGTTTTCTGTTTTTAAAGTCTCTAGCTGTTTTACTCAGTGTTTTCTAGGGTTATCGTAAAGGTTGCTTGTAGGAAATGTTTCAGAAAAAGAAACAGCATAGTTGAACAATAAAAACTCTCTCATTGGCATCATAAATAGTTTCAGCCTGCCTGTACAGACTGTAAAATAGTCTAAAGCCACCAATACTTCCAATATATTGTGGTTAAAACCAGTCAGTGTGGTTAGCCACAGGCGAAAGCAATATGAATTTCTTTACTGGAATTTCTGTACTGGAATTCTAATTTCCCCTCGGGGATCAGTAAAGTATTTTTGAATTTGAAGTGAATTTAAAATAACGATTTTTCTGAAGCTGTTTTAAATCAGCAATAAAACATTTACACACATGAGAAATATCACAAAGTGTTCCTGTGATACTTGTTGCACTGCAAATCTCAGCTGGACATTTGTCCTCTTCATCAGATTGTCTCCAGATAAACTTTTTACAATGGCTGTACTGGTGCAACTAACTTTTTCAGGTGCCGCAAAATTTAGACACACTAAAATTTCACACAGCTCTTGTTCCAGTGTTGTTTGTGTATAGTAAACTGTTTTGACTTTTCCTTTTCAGGCATAAAGGTGTAGGTGAATTGTTTTCGACACGTTTCATTAAAGCAAGCTGCCGTTCTGCTCACTCATATCCCTAACCGTAACCATGTAGTTACACAGTGAATGGAAGTGTCATCTGCCTTAGGAAATATATCCCAACTCTGGCCAAGAACCAGAGGAAATATAGGGTTAGGCAAACAGTAACGAATTCATTTCAGTAACCAATTTCATTTCAATGTGATTAAAACATGACCAGTAAACAATGCTTTTGTTCTCCAAGCGTTCTCGATTAAGGTGCTAACATTCTCAAAGAATCAGCTCCAGGTTATTTTGGTCTTCGCTCCTAAACATTATGCACAAGCTTTACCAAGTCTTTCCTTTCAACTGTTCTCACAGACCCAAGGCAAATGGCTCATTTTTGGCCCTAAAAATGTACGCATCAAAAAGATTAAATAGCAAATGAACACGGTGACAAACAAGCACCTTCAAACACATGTAGAGTTCCTTGCAAAAAGGTGAACCTTTTCACATTTTGTCACATTACAACCACAAACGTCACTGTATTTAATGGGGATTTTATGTGTTAGACCGACACAAAGCCGAAGATAATTATGAAATGAGAAAAAAATTATACATGTGTTTTGCAAAAATTATAATTTGATATATTGAATATTATATAAATATTATATAAATATTGAATATTTATTAATAATTATAAATAAAATAAGTTTTCTTAGTTTATAATTAAACCAAAATCATTCACAATGAATAGATATCACAAGTACACTATGGGATTGTGATTTCTGGGATACTGGCACTTAATAATTGTCATTAATATTTAATAATTAGCAGCCAAAATCATGCTAAATGTAACTATATTATCAAACCATGAACCACAAGAGTGATGCGAGCTCTAACCACATTGACAGAAAATCACTTTTATATAAAATGAACACGACTTTTCTTTATTTATGTGAAAATGTATTCAACAAAATAGTTCCTTCTTGCAATCAAACTATTCATGTCCAACAAATGTTTTACCTAACTAGAACACTCACTAAACTACTACAAGTATAAACTAATAATAATGAGTAAAATGCATACATTTAATTTATAAAGAATGTACATTGAGTATTAATGGGGACCAAATCAGCAATGTATGGACGAAGGTGGAGTAATCAATGCTCTGGGTTGATTTGGAACAGGGGAAGCCACACTGAATAACTATAAGCATTTATCCGTAGATGGGGGTGTTCGACATAACTGACACCGATTGGCTGAGAAGCCATCAGGTAGGTGGGTTTTCACCACAAGGCAGGGTAAACCAATAGCCAGAGAGATGCCTGACGATGGGGGGAGTCTTTTAAATTCAAAGACAGCGTTCCAAAGTTGGAAATATAGGCAATATTTCAGGTTCGTTGAAGTTAAAGGCAAAATGTGCATGTGATGTGCAAGTTATGTCCAGGAACAAATAAATTATCCACGTCCGTGACCAATGACTTCAACAATATGAAGCACCTCGCATTGTCTCTAGGGTGACCAATTGTACCGATTTGTACAGGACTGTGCCACGTTTTTCACTCCTGTCCCGGTGTCCCTCAAACAGAAACAATGTCCGGCATTTGACTGGCTCAAATTCTGATAAGTCAAAAAACTATTTGACTGGAGCTTTTCTGAAATGTAAAGAAAGCAGAGCTCCAGTCATCATCACAGAGCCGCATCAGTCAAAAAACGCATTAGCGTTCCACATCATGACAAACCTGCGCACCACGATGCTAGCAAAATAAAACAAGAAAAGGATTGTTTTTGTATAGCTTTCATCAGTAGGCTATACAGAATATAATGGAAAGTATGTCACGGAAAAGAAAAGGGATTCTTATGAAGTTTGCCAAAATTATTTGACCAAAGTTAATGTTAATTTGACACAGATGGGAGCACGATGTGAAGCAACACTGTGAAAGTGAGTTGCACAAGAAATGCACAGCTGAAAATCCACCTGCTGATTTAAGGACTCGTTTTTACTCAAACCTAGAGATGCCTGCCAGACAAACAAGGTAACAGCAGCAGAGATTACCAGTGTTAAGCTTCAAAAGCAGTAAAGTTTTTTGTTTTTTTTCAGACTTTCAAGCTAATTCATTTTTTGCACATGCAAAGCATAGATTGATGAATGTAATGTGAGAACTTAGTTAAAATAAAATTTATGACATCGCATTGTTGGTAATTTTTATGATTAATGCTGGATACTCGAACAGCAAATCATTATTTCACTTTGTTGGTCAGCGTGATCATTGTCACTTTTAGATTCTTCAAAGTAGAAGCCTTATTCGCCTGCAAGTTTCAAGGCCTTGAGCTAATGTGTAGTCTGGCCCCTCTGCTGTCCGCAGCCGGAATGAGACCGAACGGAGGGGGGAACGTGTCTTTGGGTCAAAGATCCCAGCTCTGACTCCTCCTCTTTCTGGGCTGAACTGGAAGTACGTAGGTTAATGTGACTTATTCTGAAAGATCCAGAAAAGTTCCTACTGGCCTTTAATGTTGTAACCCATGGCAGGGGTCCCAACAGCATACTGCAATGATTCAAGTCTTCGATCGGAATACAAAATCTGCTGGTTGCTCCTCTAGCTAGATCTCAAGCTTTGATAAAGCTCTTCTTTAAAGAGTTGTTGAGGAAGGAAAAAGTAAACTTGACCCACAAGTTGTAACTAATCCTTCGGGGATATTACTCCCATTGTGCCTAGCGGCAACTTGAAGCAAATGACACTCTGCTGGCACAGACTTATATACCTTCTGCTGTGATGCTGAGATGTTACGTGAGCTGAATCGCAGACTGGATGTGATCCTTACACAGGATCGAAGGCAGGTTGTGGTTCCTGGACTCAGCGGTGAAATGGGATAAATCTTGGAGAAAGTTGTTCACCCAGATCTGGCGAAAGACCAGGAATTTGGCTGTTTGGATTCGCCTTTGAGAAGCACCAGCAAGACTTTCAAGGCTGACGGAAAATTAAGAGTCAGCCTAACCCAAATAATTATTGTTTTTGTGAATCTGGCTCCCCTGCACGGCCTTGATGGCTGGTTATCTTCAACTTCTCCTGGAAGTTATGTAAACATGACCCTCTGCCCCTTCCCTTCTCTGAGGACATCTGTGGACCTGCTCAGAACTATGTGGCCGGTTGATGTACATTCCAACGTACCATCAAGGACAATGGCCTCTGTGACAGTGTTTCATGGACTTACTTGCACACACTCACTTGCACACACACACATGCTCAAGATAAACATATGCACCCCCTCACACCACCTTCACTGTTCCCGGCATGATGTTGTTTTGTCAACTTGTTGCTTCTTTGTGCTGAGGTTTTTTACAATCTCAAACTGTATCCTGCTAAGGATAAAGTGTGAAATATGATTTTTTCCCTCTACTTACCTAATGTGGCCTCTTTTCTCTTCTAACAAGGGCAGCGCCTGTGAGTGGGCAGCAAAGCCTCGGTGACCCATCCCCCCTCATCTTGTGTCATGATGTATGTTTGGATGGGTTGTACTGGAATTCTAATTTCCCCTCAGGGATCAATAAAGTATCTTTGAATTGAATTGAATTGAGCTGAATGTCAGAGCTGCAGTGGATGCTGAGAGGTGTAGTTACAGTTTGTTCCTGCAGTAAAACACATGGTTTTCAACATTTTTTAGAAATTCTAAAAAGTGGAGCATGCATTTGCAGTTTGCTACCCTGAGTCAATGATGTGGCAAGTCTTGCCACAGCATTTCATTATTCTAACACATGAATCTGCTTGGCTCTAAACCATCCCATTGTGTCCCTGGCTGTATGTTTAGGGAGTCTGTCCTGCTGGAAGGTGGACCTCCACCTCAATCTCAAGTTTTCTGCAGCCTCTAACAGGTTTTCTTCCAGGATTGCACTGAATTTGTCTTTCTCCATCTTCCTGTTAGCTTAGATTAGCCCCACTGTTCCTGCTGAACAAAATGATTCTGCCACCACCATGTTTTGACACAGGGTTGATGTGTTCAGGGTTTAGTGTTAGCTTTACTCCACACATGCCCAGCCTATCAGTTTGGGTGGACCTCCATGTCTTGGTTGGTCTGCAGTTGATCCATCCTCTCTCCATGTTCAGATGATGGATTGAACAGAGCTCTCTGAGATGTTCAAAGTTTGAGATATTGTTTTAGAACCTAAGTCACCACAGCCTTCTTCCTGAGCTGTCAGATGTGTTCCTGGGTCTTCATAATGATTTTTGATCTCTAACAAACCAAGACTGCATCTATGTTCAGATTAAATTAATACAGCTGTTCTCTAACTAACCAGCTGGGTTTATACTCAGATAATTTCCAGACAGCTGGTAACTAATTAGGCTCCTAGCTTCATCACATTTTATGAAGGGGTATCAGAGTATAGCGGACTTAATACAAATGCATGCCACACTTTTCAGAATTGTAAAAGTTAAGATAAGAATTAAAATAATTGTTAAATATTACTGATAAAATAAAATGAATAAATTGAGGGGTTTTCATTCAAGTCCAACCAAATGGTAAACAATCTGGATTCCTGAAGGTTCTGTAATTGTAGTTTGTTCTGAAACAGCCTTGGTGATGGTTTTATATTGTTGTCAAATAAATAGTTTTTTTTCATCTCATCCATTTATATCCAGAATTACTGTCATAAAAAATAAAACATAAGCACAATGGGCAGAGTCAGGGAATACAGCTGCATCTCCTGTGTTACTTAGCAAATAAATAATAAATCAAAAGGAGCTTTGAAGACAGAACTGATGGAGCCAGATAGAGTAACCTGTGGTTTGCAGGTTAATGAAAGGGAAATGTAAAATCTGAGGGAAAATCCAGATATCCTTCATGTACCTACACATAATGAATGTCCTTTGTAAAAGAACTGGCAGTTCAAGCCATTTGATACGCTCTTTCAGCTTTTGTATTCACAAAGTACTTTGTGTATAAATGGCCCATATTGAATTCAGGAAAACGGAGCACCTTTCTGTGATTTACTTTCAGATGAAAAAATAGACAAAGACAGTTATGCTTCTCTATTTATGGTTCTCGTGAATCCGGACAGCTCACGGTTTGTTATCTTTCTCATAGGTCTCTTTAACCTTTGTGGAAGGCTTATTGACTCTCACTAACCTTGCAGGGAGCTGCTGGAGGAAAAGAGATTATGAGCGTGCTCAGTCTATAGAAAAAAAGGCCCATGTGGAGGTTTTTCCGCCCCCATCCTACCAAGCAGCACCGCTACCAACGCTTTGCTCGACCTTTGCCTTCTGATCTCAGTTTCCATGGTGAAGCACACAGTGTTGTTAATTCGGGCCCAACATACATGCTTATGCTAACTGTAGAGCATTGTGGCTGTAATGAGCTCCATGCAGGTATGGCAGGAACTACAGAGATGGAGGTTAAAAGAGAAAGTAAGAATGAAAATTCTAATCTCCCTCTGCAATTTTTCAATATCTGTGCGTTGCAAGTTTTTATACAGTCCCTCGTGATAAATACAAGCCCTCACAGGCTGCTCATGCTTGACCAACTTTAAGTATCATTCTCATCTGACCACCTCTAGCAGTATGAATGCTGAGTGCATACTGAATACATCACTGCCTGATGCAGCCATTAATTAATCCGCTACTGGCTGCAAAATCATACAATGTATGAAACCTGCTTAAGTGAACAGAAAATAAGAAAAGCTGCCAACATGATACACAGCTTACTGCTGATGAAGCTTTTCAGTGATTGTAAAGGAATTATTTTCTTATCTCCATCTAATAACACACAATTTTCTTTAAGCTACCTTATAAGACCAACCTTGAATTAGATTTTTAGTTAGATTTAGAAAACCTGAGCACTTCAACAGGATAGGACCATACCACCTTTTTAAACACAAACTGGAGCGGCCGGTTAAGCTTGGAGGCTGAAGTTAAAACAAAGCTGAGTTATAATTTCCTTTCATTGGATAATTTATCCAACGTCCATTGTCAGACAGAATGTTAAAAACTGTCAAAAAAATTTTTTATTCATGTATAAAGTAGCTAAATAACCTCTCGAATTTTATGTTTATTTTTTGGTCTTGCTGCTGATTAGAGGTGGACTTCAACTAGAGAGAGACCTTCACTTTTTTTCAATAAATGCCTTATTTAGAAGCCACAAAACACAGTGGTGTGAACCAAAATTTGATACAGTGTAATCTTTAGTTGTGTCACTCTACGCACAGTTTTTTGGGCCCAAAACAGAAATGCTCCTTAAATGTATTTATGATTACAGGGATCAAGCAAAATTCATAGACATTAAACGAAACAAGGCACGGAACAAAAAGTGACTACTGTTTAAGCCAGTTACAATAGTTTGAGTCCATTCATTCTAAATGGAACAGTGACGCCAAGCCGTCACAATAGTGTTGTGATTATGAATCTGAGAATATTATTTAATATTTAATATTAATAATTTAATATTTTATCAAATAATATTTCGGCCTGTTAAGGGTTGTCCTGTGAATACCAGCCCAATAAGGCGATGGTATTAAGACAAAATAGAAAGGTGTGAGACGAGCTCTGATATTATTGAACAGCATAAACTCTGCACATATATGGAATAAATTCACACAATTTCTTAAAATACAAGAATATATTAACAAAAATAAGTCAACTCAAAGTCCAACATATTTCAATCAATAAACTCTTTACTTTGCTAAAACAATCCAACTAAACTACCAAGCAGAATTAAAGAATAATGAAGACTAATGGACTATGTACAATATAAACAAGTTGATTAAAGATGATTGAAAATTATGACCAAAAGAGTGATGCAACATTACCATGCAATGTTTATGTTTGAGAACCAAGGATTATCTTGAAGAATCTGGAAATGAAGTTAAGTTAGTCTTGGAACCAACTTAGGAAATAATCAGCAAATGTTTAGACAACCATTCACAATGCAAGATCAGATAAAATATTATTTTAATAAAATAATATTTTAAATAATGATCTGCTGAATAAAACCAACCTTCTGGATGACTAATTCTCAACGGGGTCTCATTAGCTGCCTTTATTTATTGAAATAATATTTGAAGAAATATTATTAAGGGAGTCTTTTGGAAAAGAGCCAAATCTTTCTGGAGAAATGGGGCTTAATGGTGTTTACTTAGTTATCAAATCTAGTAAAATAATGTTTAGGGACTATTATTTACTGGATTGAAGACTAACCCTTTCTGAGTAAATATTATTTAGCACCAGAATCAAACCCACACCTTTAAAAATACCGTTAATAAAAGGGTTAAAATGCATAAACGTGGACGGCGCGTTATGATCAATCTTCTATGTTTAAAATCACCCTTTAAATAAAGTTTGTCTTAACTTTAAAAAGACACAAACACAGAACACAAGCAGGGCACGTGTGCGGCAGATAGCCTGCTAGCACTAAGATAGCCGAGTTTCACACAAACAAAACCAAACTTCATAGAATGAAAACGTTCAGATTATTTCATCCTAACTGTTAATCTGCCCAAATCTAACCTCTGACCATGGTGAGGAAATGTTGTCCAAGGGGCGAAGTTTGAAGAAACGTCCACAGTCAACAAGCGGTTAGCTCGGTAGCTTCGCGGGGGGTTGACGGTGCGTTCGCTCTGTGAACAAAAGGGTTAGCTCCGGAGCTGTAGCTGGGCGGCCCGTCCTGTCCGCTGACCACACGGGTTAATACGATGATGCGGTCTCTGGTGTCTTCCTTCCAGACTGGGAAACCGCGTCTTTGCAGGGGCGTCTCTCGAACACCGTTTGCTTTTGCAGGGCTCGGAGAGAAAGTCAGCAATGCTTATACCTTAATTTCCCCTCTTTATGAATGACATCACCGGGTACACAAACAGTGCTTCACTCATACTTAACTTGTGCATATGATCGCGTGATCTTATGACACTCTTGGATCCAGTTTGAAGAGTTTATGTCTTTTTGCCAGCAAAAGACATTAGCGCACTTTGTCCCCCTCCTATCCCGATGAACACCGGTGTGGAAGGGGTCGGCTTGTTGGAGAGGGGTGCTCTTATTCAGACAGAGGCATCATGGGAAGTCTGCTGCTACCCCCCTTTCCTCAGTTGCTGGAAGTCAGTTAAATGCAATTTATTTTGAAAGTTCCAGAAAAGTCCGTACCAGAGTTTAATGTTGAAATCCATGGCTGGGTCCCAACAATTGTATCCAATGCAATTAAGATGAAAAACATCTTTCTGAGAGAAAATCACTAATCTCATTACAACACGCATCTGTGTTATTGCTTTTTGTTCAGAACCAAAACAGTAGACAAAGATATTATCTAAAGCACTCCACACCGAAGCATTACCAGGAGTGTCCTGTAGACGGTGGAGACTCTTAAGGTAAGACTCCTGAGTTCCTCTCTTCTTTCATTGGATAATTTATTGTTCCTTTTCTCCATATCCATTTAGTTGTAGCTTCAGAAGATGTGTTAAAACTTGTAATCCCAGCAGACCCTCACTAAATGCTTGGGCCTGCCAAGTCTGTACAGCTTCATCTCCTTCCAGCAGATCCAGTTCACTACCAGGTGGTGATCAGTGGACAGCTCAGCCCCTCTCTTCATCTGAGTGCCCTGACATGCAGCCAAAGGTGCAAAGACACAACTACAAACTCTGGCCGAGCGTGTCCTGGAGCCAAGTGCACAGATGAACACCCTTAAGCTTGAACATAGTGTTCGTTATGAACAATCTGTAACTGGCACAGAAGTCCAATAATGAAACACCACTCGGGTTCAGATCAGGGAGGCCATTTCTCCCATTCACACCCCTCCATGTGCTGTCATTTCCCACGTAAGCGTTGAAGTCCACTAGCAGAATGACTGTGGCCCCGAAAGGTGCACCATCCAGCACCCCAAACAGGGATGCCAAGAAGGCTGGGTAATCCACACCCCTGCTTGCCTCATAGGCAACAGTCAAAGACCTCTTCCTGAAAGGTGCAGGGTGCGAACCTCTGCTCCACAGGGGTAAACCCCAAGATGAGAAAACTGAGCTGGGGGCAGACGAGCACCACCCCAGCTGGCACCTCAGGAGAGGGAAGCAGTGCTTCGGCAACACTGTTTGCAGTGGGGGTGGGGAGGGGGGGACATTATTGGGCAGTGCAAGCAGTACTTTGAGGATCTCCTCAATCCTACCATCAAGCGTTCCCTGGTGGAAGCAGAGACTGGGGACTCAGGAGTTTGACTCATTCTTCACCCAGGCTGAAATCACTGGGGTGTTTCAAAAAGCTCTGCTGTGGCAAGGCTTTGGGGGTGGATGGAATCTGCCCTGAGCACCATAGGTATGTAGGTATGACCACCTCTTCAACATCACATGGCTTTCGGGGACAGTGCCTCTTGAGTGGCAGACTGGGGCTGGGACTGGAGGATGTGTTTCAACTACAGGGCGATCACAGTCCTGAGCCTCCCTGAGAAATCCTATGCCAGGGTTTTGGAGACGAGAGTCCGGTCGATAGTCAAACCTTGGCTTCAGAGTAGTGGGGTTTTGTGCCGGCCGTAGAACACTGGACATACTTTACACCCTCTTGAAGGTTGTGGACCTGGAGAAGACATTTGATCATGTCCCTGTGGGGAACGCTCTAGGAGTATGAAATCAGGGGCCCTTTATTAGGGACCATCCAGTCTCTGTACAAGCAGAGCAGGAGTTTGGTTTGTGTTGCCCGCATTAAGTTGGACTTGTTCCTAGTGCCTGTTGGTCTCTGGCAGGGCTGCCCTGATGCTGGGCTCACATTGAATGCGGTCCAATTCCAGTGCAGCTGTGGTGCGGGTGCCGCAAGGAACCCAAATCATTAAAATCATTGTGTACACTGACATCAGTCAAGGTGCAGTGCGGTTGCGGTTACTGAGGCTGCAGCGGCTTCTGCATCAAGCTCATGAATTTTACCAGCCAAACAGGAAGCCAGACAGGAGAGAGGTCCGGTGAATTTCATAATAAAATCAACCCACCAACATACGCTAACTTGACTAGTGTAAATAAAATGACAAAAAAACAGAAAAACGAGGGAACAAGGTATTATTTGAGGATGAAAAAGGATAGTATGGGCACGGATATGGAGTTTTGCCAAAATAAAATCCATAGCTATTTTTACTCATTTAGAGGGATAGCAACAGAAAGGAGCAGACAGGGATTTTTCTCTCTTGTTTTGCCTGCATGCTCAAAACCTGAACATTACTTCATAACCGGTGACATGGGATCAAAATACGGCGAAACAGTGGCTTTGTTTGTGAGAGACTTGCTAAATGTTTGGGGTAGTTCTCACGTGAACTCCCAAAAAGCACGTAAACCGCATCTGCACTGTGTTCAATGTGAGACCGGCGTAAGTCACTGGTCCTGTTCATAACTTTCATGGACTAAATTTCTAGGCACAGCCAAGTATGTCTGGTTTGGGACCAGTGGATGTCGTCTCTCCTTTTCGCAGATGACGTGGTCCTGTTGGCCCCCTCTAACCAAGACCTACAGCATGCACTGGGGTGGCTCGCAGACGATGGCGATGCAGTAGGGATGAGGATCAGCTCTCCCAAGTCCGGGGTCATGGTTCTTGACCAGAAAAGGGTGGCTTGCCCTCTTCAGGTTGGAAGGGAGTTCCTGCCTCAAGTGGAGGAGTTCAAGTATCTTGGGGTCTTATTCCTCTCTAATTAGTCACAAAGGTGTTCAAGAATGTTGACATCAGGACTATGCAGACCAATCAAGTTTCTCCATACGAACCTTTATACACCTACATCAGAATTCATTGATTTAGTGGTGTGACAGTACGTTTGGCAGTATAGTGTAATAACAGCAGCAGATGTGTTTACACTTGAAATAAAAGACTGGTCATACATGCTAGAGCAGGCACACATCTAAAAATACAAGGACACCAAGAGTCAAGGCCCATAACTGCTGACCCCTGCTCTAGGACCGCTAGGCTCTTTGGCTTTAAATGTGCTATGGGACACAGATGTAGTTGGTGCATCATGTTGAGTTTATAAAAGCTCTGGGTACAGACAGCAAAACTCCTTCTCTCTGTTGAGAATTTATTAATGACTCAGTTTGGTTACACAAGGGAACCTTCTCCATTCAACTCACTTTACTAACTAAGGCACGCACAATATCCCAGAAAAAGAGCTGCAATCATTCAGTAAATACATGTTTTATACAATGGATGACGTGAGACAAAATTACAATGATTTGTTATAAAACAATAGGAGGTGGAATCCATGGGTTAGACTTTAGACCCCCCTTCATGAAGATGAAGCCTCACTTCTGTCTCTGCCTTGGGTTATCCTTATCCCTGCTGATCAGTCCGTCTTGTTCTCGTTTAAATAGCTTTTTTTGTCATTGTTATTCAGATAGTTTGATGATGCATGAGGCACAGAGCCTACGTCAAAGTAAGCACCGATCAATCTGTCAGAATCCTGCCTGACGGCTATTTTGGCTTCTAGACAAGCTTTCACCTCACAACACGTATCCCCCCGAAGACATTTTTTTTTCATCTTAACAGTCACTCTATCAACTAAAGTACTAAACGTCAAATGCAACATTTCAACATGTGGGGTACAATTCTTTGTTGCACTTCCTTGTTATTTATTTAAATGAACCAGAAACACAAAGTGGAAACATTAAAGGGAAAACTCACAATAATGATGGGCTAGACTCATGGTTTATACAGCCATCTAATTTATATTTTAGAAGAGCATATAAAGGCAGACAGGCCAGTAAATAGGCTTAACTAATGAGAATTAATAAAAGCATATTAACAAATAATGATGAAATAATACTTGTTGATGTGTTTTAATGCTGACTCACCTTAAACCAAAATCTAAACTCTTTTAAGAATGACTGTAAAGAAGTGTACAAAACCATAACATTTGAAAATTAATGTCAATAAATTTTACATAGAACCCATGTGACCTGTTTAAAGAGCTTCATAAAACATGGAAATAAAATAAGAGAGAAAACAGCAGATTTTAAAGGGTCGACACGCTAAACATGCTATTGTGGTCATTTAAACTACATTGTTGGACAACATAATTTTTGTTCTGATTTGCACTTTTATTCCAGTTTTAACACAGCATGCAGTAATAATTGAGATATCATATGTTCATCATTGCTCGGCTGGAGGTAGCATCTGATTGTCTTTTCTCTTTCATTGAGGGCTTTAACAGTGAAAAGTGTGCATGTTTTTATTGAAAAATGTTAATGCATGCAACATCCAACAGCAGACTGGACTGATGTCTAGCGGCTGGGATCAATAATTTGACACCAATGTAGAAAAAAAACTAAGAATGGTTCGTCCTGGTTCGTCCTTCTTGGTGGTATGCTGACGTTACCCTGGATACCGTGGCTCTTGATACATCACAAAGACTTGCTGTCTTGGTCACAGATGCGCCAGCAAGACGTGCACCAACAATTTATCCTCTTTTGAACTCTGGTATGTCACCCATAATGTTGTGTGCATTTCAATATTTTGAACAAAACTGTGCTCTTACCCTGCTAATTGAACCTTCACATTCTGCTCTTACTGGTGCAATGTGCAATCAATGAAGACTGGCTACCAGGCTGGTCCAATTTAGCCATGAAACCTCCCACACTAAAATGACAGGTGTTTCAGTTTCATTGTCCAACACCTGTATATGTTGAACAAAGTGACCAAGTGTTATGTTGTATTTACATTAGCATTGCAGACAGTAGCTGTTAAAGTGAGTGGAAACAGTAAAAGAAACTGCTCTGGTAGCTGCCGGTTTGGAACTGTCGTGACAGACAGAATTAGAGCTAATTTTAGTTTCTGACAAAGCAGCAGTTGAGCATACTACATTGTAGTTTTGCCCTCATCAGCAGCACAGGTGATGTCTGAATATCAGTTAGAGGAAAGTCATTTTAAAATGCTATTAATGGTGTTTAAAATACAGTTGGCCTAATTAGGACAAATCAGCAGATGGGAAACACAAGATGCTGTTCTCAAGTTTTATTCTATCTATCTATCTATCTATCTATCTATCTATCTATCTATCTATCTATCTATCTATCTATCTATCTATCTATCTATCTATCTATCTATCTATCTATCTATCTATCTATCTATCTATCTATCTATCTATCTATCTATCTATCTATCTATCTATCTATCTATCTATCTATCTATCTATCTATCTATCTATCTATCTATCTATCTATCTATCTATCTATCTATCTATCTATCTATCTATCTATCTATCTATCTATCTATCTATCTATCTATCTATCTATCTATCTATCTATCTATCTATCTATCTATCTATCTATCTATCTATCTATCTATCTATCTATCTATCTATCTATCTATCTATCTATCTATCTATCTATCTATCTATCTATCTATCTATCTATCTATCTATCTATCTATCTATCTCTCTATCTCTCTATCTCTCTATCTCTCTATCTCTCTATCTCTCTATCTCTCTATCTCTCTCTCTAGATCAGTTTGACAGTAGATTCACTCCACAACAGTGCTGTATCCAAGCATATAAATGGAAAGTTGAGTGGAAGGAAAAAGTGGGCTAGTAAAAAGGTGCGCAAGCAACAGAGATAATTGTAGCATTGACAGGATTATGATGCAAAGTTCATTTAAGAGTTTGGGTGAGATACACAAGGCATGGACTGCAGCTGGAGCCAGAGTTTCAAGATAAACCAGAAATACAGTCATATTCAAAAAATTGGAGTATTGTTGAAAGGTTAATTAGTTTCAGTAATATAGAGGAATTCCACACAGACTGATGTTTTTAATCCTTTATTTCTGTTAATTATGGTGATTTTCTGTTTGCAGCTAATACAAACACGACATTTAATATTAGGACATTACATCACACCAATGAAAAGGACATTTTTACAGAAACATGGGCCTAATGAGCATATGTATAATACCTGCTTAATGGTTATTTTCAAAGGGTGCTTTTAATTTGACAAACGAGACTCGTCTGAGCCCATATTCTGATGTATTGATTAAGACTGTAGATGTATCCCAGACATGGAATACAACTGTCCCATTCCTTGAGTTAAGTCCATTATTTAAGAAGCGGTCTATCAGGAATTTTAAGAGATAGGAAACCCAAAATTCCTATCTCACAAAATTAGCATATCATTAAAAGGGTCTCTAAACGAGCTATGAACCTAATCATCTGAATCAACGAGTTAACTCTAAACACCTGCAAAAGATTCCTGAGGCCTTTAAAACTCCCAGCCTGGTTCATCACTCAAAACCCCAATCATGGGTAAGACTGCCGACCTGACTGCTGTCCAGAAGGCCACTATTGACACCCTCAAGCAAGAGGGTAAGACACAGAAAGACATTTCTGAACGAATAGGCTGTTCCCAGAGTGCTGTATCAAGGCACCTCAGTGGGAAGTCTGTGGGAAGGAAAAAGTGTGGCAGAAAACGCTGCACAACGAGAAGAGGTGACCGGACCCTGAGGAAGATTGTGGAGAAGGGCCTATTCCAGAACTTGGGGGACCTGCGGAAGCAGTGGACTGAGTCTGGAGTAGAAACATCCAGAGCCATCGTGCACAGGCGTGTGCAGGAAATGGGCTACAGGTGCCGCATTCCTCAGGTCAAGCCACGTTTGAACCAGAAACAGCGGCAAAAGCGCCTGACCTGGGCTACAGAGAAGCAGCACTGGACTGTTGCTCAGTGGTCCAAAGTACTTTTTTCGGATAAAAGCAAATTCTGCATGTCATTCAGAAATCAAGGTGCCAGAGTCTGGAGGAAGACTGGGGAGAAGGAAATGCCAAAATGCCAGAAGTCCAGTGTCAAGTACCCACAGTCAGTGATGGTCTGGGGTGCCGTGTCAGCTGCTGGTGTTGGTCCACTGTGTTTTATCAAGGGCAGGGTCAATGCAGCTAGCTATCAGGAGATTTTGGAGCACTTCATGCTTCCATCTGCTGAAAAGCTTTATGGAGATGAAGATTTCATTTTTCAACACGACCTGGCACCTGCTCACAGTGCCAAAACCACTGGTAAATGGTTTACTGACCATGGTATCACTGTGCTCAATTGACCTGCCAACTCTCCTGACCTGAACCCCATAGAGAATCTGTGGGATATTGTGAAGAGAACGTTGAGAGACTCAAGACCCAACACTCTGGATGAGCTAAAGGCCGCTATCGAAGCATCCTGGGCCTCCATAAGACCTCAGCAGTGCCACAGGCTGATTGCCTCCATGCCACGCCGCTTTGAAGCAGTCCTTTCTGCAAAAGGATTCCCGACCAAGTATTGAGTGCATAACTGTACATGATTATTTGAAGGTTGACGTTTTTTGTATTAAAAACACTTTTCTTTTATTGGGCGGATGAAATATGCTAATTTTGTGAGATAGGAATTTTGGGTTTTCATGAGCTGTATGCCAAAATCATCCGTATTAAGACAATAAAAGACCTGAAATATTTCAGTTAGTGTGCAATGAATCTAAAATATATGAATGTTAAATTTTGATCACGACATTATGGAAAATAATGAACTTTATCACAATATGCTAATATTTTGAGAAGGACCTGTAGTATTACCTTGCTGGTGCTCAGTTATTTTCCTCCTGCTCACTATTGAATCCAAAGAATGGGTTTGTGCTGTTGGTGCTGGGTCCAAAACAAGACAAAGCTGTCGAAACACTGAGAGCAATCCCTCATGTGTGACTGTAGTGGTTAAAGGGCAGCAAGGCTCTTAAAAAAACCATTAGCATTTAGATTTGAGACTCTTCCCCTACAGAGTATCAGGGAGTGGCTGCGTCACACCTTAGTCTTCTGTGCTTTGAGTGGGCCCAAGTGGCAGCTCCTTAGGCCTGATCAATCTTTCAATATGCCTAAATTGCTTTGCATGACCTACTTGTAAAGAGACAGGATTGGCCATACTTATTCTGCTCCAATCAATAGCAGATGCTATCATGGCTCATCAACAAAGAAGTGTTTTAATGGAGGTCAGGCCATGGAAGATCTAATTCATTTTAATTTGTAAATTGTAGTATGACAAAATTCTAATCAGGGCGCTTTCCTATCAGATATGCAGTCTTCTGAGTCTTTTGCTTCGTCTCTCACTCTCATTCCTTTTTACTGCCTCATTTGCATTCATGAGAGTCTGTGTGTATCCACTCAGGACGGGGAAGCATGAATGTATACATGACATATATTAAATATCAGTCGGCATTGACTATCACACAATTTTTTAGGGTTGAGTGTTTCCTTTTCAAAGGTGAATCATCTTTAGCCTAGACAGGTTTTCCTCACAAACACACCGCTGCATTTGTTTCGCCTCATTAAGGAAAGATTGAAAAGATGACAAATATGACATGTGCAATTTATTATCTTAATTAATTCGCTGTCTTCTGTAGGAGACAGGCTGGGCAGCTCTGTTGTCTAAAATCCGTTTTTGCTGTGGGTTGTTGTAGGAAGCTGGCACTCTGTCGTTTGCCCAGATTAGTATAAGAGGTGAGCCTTTTCCATCGCCCCTTCCATTACAGCTAAATTTGTCTCAGCCACAGTAATATGCACCATGGGACTTTTTCTCCCCGCTCTGAGCAGAAATGCAATTGAAATGGGATGTGACCGTCCGTCCTGATTGCGTGCAGATGAACCAGTCTGGCCTTGCACCCAGTGTATGAATGAGGCCATGCAATGCCCATTGGCTGCGAAGGATTTCACCAGACAGGAGACGAGGGCACGTCCACGGTCTGCCGTCTGCACGCGCCTTAGGACGGCTGCCGGGCTGTGACGAACGCAATCAGTACTTGAGATCGCCACACTATTATAGATGGATTAGATTTCTTCTCAACACAGATTGTGGAAAATTGGCAGAAAACTGCTGTTATTGGTGGCATATACAAGACATAGGCTGCAGTCATTGCACAAATATTTAAGTCAAGGATAGTGTTGGTTTAGTGAAAAAAATAAAGCTGTTGGGCGCTTTGAATTGGTCTAGATGAGGTCCAAATGTGCGGGTTTATTTAGGAGGAATTGGGCTGAAACATTCTCTCCAAGTCTATTGTTTCCCCCCATCGGTGGCAACACAGAAATCCATGAGTGAATCATGGAAAATAATTATTGATGAGAGCCAAGGGCATTATGCTGGACTGAGAAGAGACGCTTCAGAAGCAAGCAGTACCCCCCCTTCCGTCTTCACTCTCGAGTGTCCCCATTGATTTATCAGGACGCTATTTTTAGTTGCACATGGAACGGTAATGGATTCGTGGGAATTAACAATGATTCATGCGAAGCTAATATCGTGGAATTCAGAGGCTTGATTAATGCTTGAGGAATTTACAGCATCAACTGCCCAATTATTTGGAACATTTCTCACACTGCATAAACACAGATGCTTGTCAGGAAGGCTTGTTAAAGACCACGCTGTTTGCTCACTGTCACAATGCAAACTCTAAGAACATCTAATGGGCTGCAGGAGAAGGTATTAACTGTGCTGCCTTCATGGTTGAGCAACTGCTGGAACAATGTCCAAGATTTTAGTGATCTAAATGATAATATTTAGACTCTAAATCATTTACCCTTTTATTCCTGCTGGAACATTTATGACAGGAGATAACTAAGCTTTTCTATCTTAATAAATCTCATCCAAATGGAATTAACTGTGTCATGCAACCATAACTTCCAGCTTTCAACTTAAATAATTAGTTAATGCAAAAATTCATCAGTGATTTATTGTCCAGGCTTTGATAAAAAAAAAAAAAACTGTACTCCAGATTTTTCTGAAGAAACTCATGAAACGGACCTATTCCTTTGTTTTTACTATAAAACACTTTGAATTACCCGTTGTATGGCTTGTGCTAAACAAATAAAATATCCTTAAATTTCACAATGTGTTTATTGGGATTTTATGTGACACACCAACACAAAGTAGTGCAGAATTGTGGAGTGGAAGCAAATAATACATGGGTTATATTTTTTTACGAGTAAAAGATGTGTCTGTAGGACCCCATTTTGCTAAAGTTACAGCTGGATGTAATTTAGGGTATCTCCTTTTTTGTCCATTTTGCTTTTTAAAGAAAAAAACATTGTAGATGATTGTAGATTTTAAGAGAAACAGGAATAGGTCAAACACTATTTCCATCATGGGACAAGAAGTGGAGGTGGTGGAGGAGTATAAATACCTCGGTGTTCACCTGGACAACAGAGTGGAGATGCGACTGTGAAGCCATCTGCAAGAAGGGACAGAGCAGACTGTACTTCTTGAGGAAGCTTAGGTCCTTCAGTGTTTCCAGCAAGATGCTGCAGATCTTCTATAAGTGTTGTGGAGAGTGTGATCTCTTCATCAAACTGTCCTACAACAACAGAGGGTACAGTCAGAGGCTTCTTCAGATCTGCTGTAAGACAGACGCTACAGGAGATCCTTCCTGCCCAAAGCCATCAGCATCTACAATGACTCTTTGATGAAACCTGCTTAATATGAGCTACAACAACATTTCATTTCCCTTCGAGATTAATAAAGTATTTTTGAATTGAATTGAATTAAAAGAGCTCAATCTCAGTAAGATTGGATGGATGGTATCTCTAAACCTAAGTTTCACATCTTTCATCAGATTCTCAGTTGGATTTAGGTCTATGCTTTGACTAGGCCATTCTAGCATTTGAACATGCTTTAAACCAAACCATTATATTGTATCTCAGGCTATATGTTTAGGGTCATTGTTCTACTGGAAGATGGACCTGCACCCCAGTCTCGAGTCAGGTTTCTTCAACGACTGTCCTGGATTTAGCTCCAACTGTCTTCTAGTCAACTCTGACCAGCTCCACTGTCCCTACTAAAGAGGGGCATCCCCACAGCATGATGAAGCCACCTCCATGTATTACAATAGGGATTGTATGCAGGGTTGTGTATAGTATTAGTTTTTCATCACAAAGAGTCTTACATGTAGGTCAAAAGCTTTTTGTTTTCCATGCATGTCTCCTTCTTCCACGTTTGCTGTGTCCCCTACATGGCTTATGGAAAACCGTAAACAGAACTTCTTATGACAGATTCTCCCACCTGAGCTATGGATTTCTGCAGTTCCACCAAAGCCAACATGTTGTTTTTGGCTGCCTGCCTGTTTAGGGCTGTCCTTGCTGACCTGTCCCTTTCCATGTTGATGATGGATTAAACAGAGCTCTGTGAAATGTCAATCGCTTTTCGGAGTAGAGGGGACTGAATATAAACCAATGGCACAATTTTCAGACTTTTATTTTTGAAAACGTTTTATTTGATCAATCTTTCCTTCTTTTTCACAGTTATGAGCTACTATGTATTGGTATTTCACATACTCCCAATTAAGTACATTAAGGTTTGTGGTTTCTGCATGACAAATTATGAAAATGTTCAGAGTATTACTTTCTTTGTAAAGCCCTTATGACATTTTTCCAAACATGTTTCTGGTTTGCACTCAGTCATGCATTCCAGCTTTGGCAGAAACTCAACATCATGTCTTTGCAGATGAAGCTTATAAATGCTTGCATGACTGCTGCAAGGCCTGACTGAACACCTTCACCACTAAATGTAGAAGCCCTGGTATTAGTGATTGTGGGCTCTATCAGAAGAGATTTAGAGAACTATTTTCCAGGTGTTTGACAAGCTGAAAATATTCATCCAAAACATATGTGGATTCCAGTCTGAGTCCTGTTGCATTAATACAAAACATACTTGTACTTGCGCTATCCCTGCTAATGTGAAGAAGAACAGACGCAGCCAGGAGCTCTGTTTTCACAGATGCTTAGTTCAGATCTAGCTGAAGCTGGGACCAGTATAGACTGTACCCTGAATCTACTGGATAAATAAATTTCCATCACAATGAAAGATGTGTGGTTCAGTTTTTTTATGCAAATGTCAAGGACTCACACATCTCTACAGCAAGACCTCCTCTAGGCAAATCAGATCACAATCTTGTTTTTCTCTGCTCAAACTATAAGCCCCTTGTTCAGAGAAAACCTGTAATAAAGAGGACTGTGAGAAAATGGTCACAGGAAGCTGAAGAAGCTCTGCAAGGTTGCTTTGAGGCTACAGACTGGGATGCACTGTGCCAGCCACATGGAGAGGACATCAATGCCATGACTGAATGTATAACCGACTATATAAACTTCTGTGTGGATAACATCATCCCCACCAGAACCATGAGATGCTTCCCCAATAACAAACCTTGGATCACCAGTGAGCTGAAGGACCTGCTTAACAAGAAAAAAAGAACCTTCAGAGAGGGAGACAGAGAATTATTGAGGAGTTTACAGAAGCAACATAAAGTCAAGATAAGAGACAGCAAGGAGGTGTACAAGAAGAAGCTGGAGAGCAAGCTCCAGCAAAACAATATCAGAGATGTGTGGACAGGGATGAAGAAGATTACAGGCTTCAAGCAGAAGGATGATCAGACCGATGAAGGTCTGGACACAGCCAATGAACTGAACACATTATTCAATAGGTTCAGTTCAGAAACAAGCTCAGCATCCTCCTCTCCTGCTCACAGCCAAAAATACATTCCATCTTCCTTTGACCCACAGGACCCACAGCTGTCCAGTAACACCTCACATTTTTTATTTTCCACCTCAGCCATAGACCCTTCTGCTTCTACATGTTTGCCTTCAACCATATCAGAAGATGCTGATGCTTCCTTTGCTGCCCCCTTCCACCTGTGTGTCTCAAGAAGTCAAGTGAAGATGCAACTGGAGAGACTGAATCAGAATAAGGCTGCAGGTCCAGATCATGTCAGCCTCAAGAGTCCTGAAGATCTGTGCAGAGCAGCTCTGTGGGATTCTGCAGCACCTCTTCAACCTTAGCCTGGCCCAGAAGAAGGTTCCGGTGTTGTGGAAGACCTCCTGTCTTGTTCCGGTACCAACGAAAACTCACCCATCAGTCCTCAATGACTATAGACCTGTTGCCCTGACATCTCACATCATGAAGGTCCTAGAGAGACTCCTGTTGGCCCACCTGAGTAAGCAAACAGTAAACCATCAGGACCCCCTTCAGTTTGCTTATCGCTGTGGAGTTGGAGTTGAAGATGCCATCAAACACCTGCTTCAACTAACCCACTGTCATCTGGACAAAGTCAGTAGCACTGTGAGGATCATGTTCTTTGATTTCTCCAGAACATTTAACACAATCCAACCTGATTTGCTTTGTCAGAAACTCCAGAAGACTCAGGTGGAGGCCTCAATAATCTCCTGGATAAAAGACTACCTGACAAACAGACCACAGTTTGTGAGACTGAAGGGTTGTGAGTCTAACCAGGTAGTCAGCAGCACAGGAGCACCACAGGGGACTGTACTCTAACCTTTCCTTTTCACTCTGTACACCTCAGACTTCCAGTACAAGACAGACTCCTGTCATCTGCAGAAATACTCAGATGGAGAAGAAGCTGAGTACAGGATGGTGGTGGACCGCTTTGTGGCATGGTGTGGAAACAATCATCTCATTTTGAACGTGACTAAAACAAAGGAGATGATTGTAGATTTTAAGAGAAACAAGGATAAGTCAAAAACTATTTCTATCATGGGAGAAGAAGTTGAGGTGGTGGAGGAGTATAAATACCTCCGTGTTCACCTGGACAACAGACTAGAGTGGAGATGCAACTGTGAAGCCATCTACAAGAAGGGACAGAGCAGACTGTACTTCTTGAGGAAGCTTAGGTCCTTTGGTGTTTGCAGCAAGATGCTGCATATCTTCTATAAGTCTGTTGTGGAGAGTGTGATCTCTTCTACCATCATCTGCTGGGGAAGCAGCATCAGAGCCAGAGACTTAAAAAAGCTCAACAAGCTGATAAAGAAGGCTGGTTCTGTTCTGGGGACTCCTCTGGAACCTCTGGAGATCATTGTGGAAAGAAGGATTCTTCATAAAATGAAGAACATTATGGAGAACCCTGAGCATCCTCTTCATGAGACTGTCCTACAACAACAGAATGTCTTCAGTCAGAGGCTTCTTCAGATCTACTGTAAGACGGAGCGCTACAGGAGATGCTTCCTGCCCACAGCCATCAGCATCTACAGCGGCTCTTTGAAGAAACCTTCATAATATGAGCTACAACAACATTTAATTTCCCTTTGGGATTAATAAAGTATTTTTGAACTGCAAACCGCAGTTCCAGTAGGCCATTTCTGTTTTCGGTGACATGTGAGCCTTTTTGCTAAATTATTAAATCTTATTGGTAAATTGTCGAATTGCATCTTTGTTCAGATTTTAGTCTTATTTCTCATGTCAGATTTTTACAGCAGTTTTTCCAGTCTAATTATTGTAAGTCAATATGGGGTTTTGGTCTTAAGCATAATCATGGGTCACTATATTACCTTTAGTTTATCTACCGACTACTGTTCCCCGTGCTGTTAATCATTTGCATAGTTGGTAGCAGCTTTAATTCTTCTCATTGAAATCTCAATGAGAGATGCGTTTAGAAATCAGCTGGTGACTGGACTCATTTTCAGCCTGATTGGACCTGACAGGTCAGAAACTCAAAAATCTTACTTTTTTTGGTGTTACTGAGTGACTCTAAATCAACAAGCTTCAGTATCAGTGGTGTGTTTAAAAAAGTTGGACAAAGCACAAAAGGTGGAAAAGTTACTGAAATTAAAACTGGATCTTGAGAAATGTCTTTTGGTTAATTCAGGTAGCAAGAGCAAGAGAGAGCAAAGCTTTTAATAGATAAAAGGAAGGCTGAGTAGGGTTTTATTATTTGGAGCTCTAACCTTTGTCTCTTATGGAACTTATCTGACTAAGAGAGAAACAGCGTTTTAGAAATCTTAGCATCAAGAGAAGTTAAAGACACAGAAACAGTCTTTTAGCCACGCTAACTGGATTAACTGCTAAAAAAAATGACAAAGATGGTAAAAAAGGTCAGGTCAAAGGTTTTCAAATGCTGGAGATCAGACATCATCCACAAAACTCTGATGGGTGCACCTTTAATCTTAATAAAAGCCCTAAATTAAAGTTGCTCAGTCCTTAGGTGAAATAAATATTAATATTAATATTATTAATATTATGGCAGATCACGGTTTATTTGATGCCAAATTTATTATCTTTCTTTGCATGACCACTTAATTGTAAAATAAATTTTTTGTGCATGTGAGGTCCTTTAATAAGTCAAAAATTTGAATATGTGCCAAAAAAACAAACACAAATGTGGACCAACTATTCAAATATTGGTCTAAATGAATTGGGAGAACTTTGAGGGCCTGTTGTTTAAAATTGGCCCTTGTGGGCCAGGGGTCCCAAACGTTAGTTCTCTGCCCACCTCAGCTCAATCTTTAATATGTTTCTTAGTCCAGTATTTTGATAATGACTGATTAATTTAGATTAAGTGTGTTGAACCAGTGGAACACCTAAAACATCAGAACAGTGGAGGTTTAGTTGATGGCCATGGTTTTAGGACAAGCGAAATTCAAAGGGGTTTATAGCCTATGAGGACAAAGTTATCCCTTCATTTTCTCCTCAGAAGTAAATTGAAACAAAGGCAGCAGACTAGCAACGCAAGCAACTTTATTGCTGTAAAATAATCCACACTATGCTATTAAGGTTTTTTATTTCACTCTGATTTTTGAATACAATCTGGAGGAAGTAATTTCAGTGTTGTTACCCCAACAGGTGCTCAAACAGTCCAGACCTGAATTCAATTGTCACAAATAGAGCAGGAGAGTGTTCAGACAGGTTATTGAAGCTCAGATTTGTGTGCATAACACAGGTCTAATGAAAGCCTTGAGTGTGTTGAAGCTTGAAAGAGGCAAACTGGGTCTGACTGATGTGACTTCTGCTTTTATTAATGTGTTCCTACACATAAGTCCTGCTGCTTCTTACATGTACACGTACAACTCCATAAATACAGCTCTCAGTAAAAAGCCAGTTTGTATCAGGATTTCAGTTCTATAATGAATGAGTTCATTACACACAATCATATCATTCAAGCATAAATTTAATAAATATTATAAATGTAGCTTAAAGTCAGTGAAACTCAGTCAGTTTCTGAGAACATTTAAAGTATGGCACAATGACCATAAAGGTGTTTTAATACAGATGTGGGGACTGAGTGAAAACTGATGAACTGCTGAGGTGTTTGGGAATCCTAGGTGGCTTTAAAAGTGGCCGTCTACTCATGTGCACCGTGGAGTCAGGTGTCTGTCATCCTACCTCACAGACACTCTCTGTTAGGGGTTTCAAACTCTAGTCCTTGAAGGGTGTCCTCCTGCAGCCTTAAGATGTGTCCCTCATCCAGCACAACTGATAGATCTCTGAACAGCCAGCTTCGCTATTCTTGGCCAACCCTTGTTGTGTGTACTAAAAGTATATAATATATAGGTTTCACATTTTGAATTGAATCACTGAAATAAATTAAAATGCAGGTGATATTTAAATCATTGATATTCACTTTAATACATTCAATTTAAAGATGTTCTCTGTAAGATGGTGGCCTTTCCACAGAACCCCTGGAGAACTGTGTTTTAGACAATTGCACACAGAAAGCTGCCTATAATTAGCATTGAGCTTATGAACGGTACTATAACTAATTATTTTTTTTTTTTATGCGTTCAGCCTTAACACCTCCACACTGTCTGGCAGGAAATCTACAGCTCTCCTGTTGTGTCAATATGTTTCCTCTATCTGTTCAGTGCCATTGATGTTTTAATCCAATCAGCTTCCCTGCATTCCTGCATGACCTTCTGCAGAAATGGGAAGAAATTGGGAGTAATTATAAAGGCTAAAATTGGTTTCTGACAGATATTAACGCTTGAGGTGTATATTAATAGCTGCGGTGATAAATGCATCTGACAAAACAGTTTATGGAGGTTAGAAAAAGTGTGGAACCACTTTTCAATCGCACATTTGTTACTTGCTCCTTTTCTGCAAGTTTCTAATTGAAGGATCGGAATTTGGTATGTTTAGTGTCTGATTTCCAGAGATTTACACAATTGTGCATCGTGGCACTGAGCTAGATTTAGTTCTGGTCTCTGGACTGGGCCATGCCAAAGCTTTAATGTTTGTCTCATTTAGCCATTATTGTGTTGATTTATGCTTAGAGTCACTGTGATGCTGAAAAATAAATCTTCATCTTTCTAGCAGATACCTAAAGGCTATGGTTCAACACTGCCAGATAATTTCATCTCATTCACCTTAACAAATCCAGTTCCATCTTCAGAGAAATAACCCCCCAGCATGATGCTGCTACTACCATGCTTCATATAGGCATGGTGTACTGTCTTTGTGAGGCACAGGACTGTTTCTTTGCCAAACGTACCTTTTGGAATTGTGGGCCAAAATATCCAGCTTGGTTCTTTCAGACTAAGGTTTGGGTAGATTTAGCCAGGCATAAATGTTTTCTCTGGAAGAAAAGACTAAACCCTATTCCTTCGTCCTGACATACAGACAATACAGGACATTGTTGTAAAATTTGTCTGCACTTTTGAACCTTTAGAGCCTTCTCTTCCATTGTAACCTCTCTCCTAACTATGGGTTCAGCTAAGGGACGCAAATGAGCCCATGTCAGGAAAATCCTATCAGGTTAGATGAACTTCATTTCAGGTCAATCAGATTCACTTTAACTGATGGCAGCTATGAGTTCAAAGTTTTGTCTTTTCATATTTTCTACACACAAGTTTGTATGTGTTTTTTTTTTTTTTTCATTAGCTTGTATAGGATGTATGCCACATTAAAGTTTGGAAGAAAATCTGGAAATTATTTATTGTGGGTTTATTGACTCTAGAATTCTGATATGGAGTGTACATTTCTGGATCCTTTCAAAATAATTTATTTTAAACATTTTCAAAACCAATGTGCTTTTTTTTCTGTCAGCTGGTTGAAAGTAGGCTACTATACTCTGTGCTTATGTTAGAGAAAGCCAAATTCAGCTGTTTGAAAATATAAAGCAAAAATGGCAATAACTGCTCCTACATTTTGGAGGATAACACAGATATGCAAAAGTGTGAGGTGGGTAAAATATTAAAGTTGGAACTCCACTAGATATGTTTACTAGATTACAATACTAGGTTACTGGAAGTTCTGAAGATCATTAATAAATACTGGGTCTGCCAAATGTTTGACAAGACCTTAATGCACGTCTAATGTCTACAGCTTTATTTCCCAAACAAGTGGAACAAATGCAAGATCCTTGTTTGTTTTCATGGCTGGAGTGTGACTGGAACATCTTTTTCATTTGCATACATGTGGCAGGAAAAATGTTTTTAATGGATGTGCAGTTTTTTAAAGCATCAACCAGTCAATGAAGATAATGTTGCAGTGGTTTCCTGTTGCCATCTACCATTAATGTGTCTCCAGTTTCATTTTTGCAAGAATACAGGAAGAGGAAGGATGTTACATATACTATGTTGCTATTGTGATTTCCTGTGCTATATTCATAGAAAACACTACAACATAGGATACAATTATCAGATTGCAATCAGCATCCTGTTCCTGTTAGCTCTGCCTCTTTGCTTTGACTTTTAGTCTAGGTACATATATCAAAGCTGCATAACGAAACATGACAGTCTTATTCAGATGTAGCTTAATGATTTTGTTTTGGAATTTTGATAGCTCACTAGAGTAAAATGTAACAGGGTTATGTGTTTACACGTTTACACTGTTAATTACAGCCTTCTGCATTGAAAATAATATGGCAAAGTTTAATGAATGCTGGAGATGGTAATAAATCCAGTATGAAAGCTGCCTGTGGGAAGAAAGTCTGCACTAGATTCACAAAATGTCAGAGAGTTCATGTCAAGTTCAGGCAATATCTAGCAGCTTTTAAAATGCCTCATAATCAACAGTTATTTCAGACTTTTTTTGTAACAAGACAAAGCAACAAATTGAAAGCTGAAACTTTTGAACCTCTTCATGTTACCTACCTACAAGGAAATGTTACATAATGCCCTTACAGCACAGCTAAACATACAGAATAATGAGGAAATGTCATGTCAGAACAAAACACTGTGACACATTCCTGGATCTCAAAGTTACACAGGGTTTGTAATTCTGAAAAAAAGACTCCTGTAACAGATCATCCATGACCTTCTTCTCCATTAACTCCAAACGTCCTGCACTAACTTCTCCTGTTTTGCATGGCTTTTGGCTTTGGATGGGTGACCCCAGGTACTTAAACTCTACCTTTTGTTCGTCTTCTCTTTGCAGCTTCACTATTTCAACTGTTTTTGGGGCAGACAGTCTGCTCTCCAGGTTCTCCTCCACCTCCTCTCTAATATTAATACAGACCACAATGTCGTCTGCATACCTTGTAATCCACTGGGACTCCTGTCTGACCTCAAATAAAAACCTGTTCATCACCAATACAAAGGTTTCAGAGCTGGGATACCACCTTTCCTTTGATATTTATCATTCATTTAATTATTTAATTGCAGTTGTGAAATTGTGACATCAGTTGCAAAATCATTACAAACAAGTAATTTGTATGGCTTTATTAAAGGCGTGTAACACATTCTTTTTTTTTTTTTATGCAAAGCACAGTCAAACCTCTAATCACTATGATTTGATTAACGTTTGTGTGTAATTCTTTCTGAAACTAATTTTCCTACACTTTTTTTTGTTTAAACTTTGAGTCAGCTCGCATCTCGTCAGGGAGTCCAACTGAGATGATTGCTGTGTTGAATTGTTTAAGGGAGGGGCTAGTAGAAGGGAACCATGACTTTCTTTTCATGAGCACAGAAAAAAATGTCCAAATAGATCATAAAGGTTCTTCCCATGTTCGCAAACTGAAACATGCTAACATTTCCTTTCAAATAATTGCAACTGAATCCTTTTGACAATTTATTCTTTTTTATGTTGATCAGATGTGCAAGAAGTGAGGTGGGTAGTGGAGGTTAAATCATGTCCAATGTTCACATCTCCAGTATACAGCAGCATCTTATGGCCAAGTCTCTAGAAAAACCATTGGAAACCTCCAATTAAAGTGCATAAGTGTTGGGAAAATAACAAAAACGCTAATTTTCAAGGTGGTTTCTGAACTGTGGCTGGGAGGGAGTGATGGACATTCAAAAAGGGGTGCATGGTGTAGGGCAAAAAAATCATAGACATAAATAAATAAATAATGTATGTGATAAATATATGTGTACTTTCCCTTTTAAAAAAATCCTATTCAAAAATGTATTATATTACCCTATGTTGGAAATGGGGGCTCCAATTTGTAGCAGCCCTTGTGGGTCTCAGAGGTGTTGCACAGCTTGCAGTGAGTCACTTAATGATTAACTTGAGACCCCGCTAAGACCTACAGAGGCTGATATAGGTTGTATTTAGTCAATGCAAGTGGTTGTTGTACAGAAAGCCAATTGTGAGCCCAGACCTATTAGAGTCCAACCAGCCAGAGCTAAGTCCATATGGGGCCCACGTACAAATGTTGGCTAGGAAAATGCCCCCCTCTGGTGGTTCTTTCATTAAACAGAACATAGAACAATCTGTAAGGCTGAGGTTGACAGAAACCCTCACCAACATGGTGGAAATTGTTTTTTCATATTTGTGCAGCTTGTCTTCCACAAAGAAAATCTGATCCTACCAGGAAGTTCAGATGGTGGACGTGACAGGTCAGAAAGTGGTTGTTGCACGTTATTTGAGGTTTACTGTTGGAGATAAAAATGAGGAAAGCTCGAAGGTTCCTGTAGCTTTTCGTTTATAAGAAATCAATTAATAATCTGATAGTAGTTGGAGTATGCTTAACCTGCTTTCTTCAAAGTTTCTGTTCCTGTTGACTGTCAGCTGCACCGAGATGATTACTTGAATATGAAGACAACTTGGTTTTATTCCCACCACTGGCCATGATAAATGTCTCACCACTGCTGCCGTGCTGTTTAATGAAACCCGTAATCAAATATAAAACTTATGAAAAGTTGCGACAGACTAAAGCTTTTCCCTGAGCTGCACTGTTCATCTCTAAGACTCTCATTGTGAATGTCACAGTTGGTTTCTCACATGTTGTCAGAAAGGAGGTTGTTTTTCACTCTGCACAGGCATCTCTAAAAAGAACCAACAATGCTTCTACCTCCAGTTCAAAAGGAAGTGCAGACCCAGCATGTTTGCTGTTTTCATGGAAAAACAACTATGGTTACTCTTGTTTCACATATTTCAGCAAAGAACTAATCAATGACAAGCATGCAGCCAACATCAGTGTTTTCTTTCACAGCCTACACACTGTTTTGTAGAACAATATATAAAGCTTATTCTCTGTAAGTAAGTTAAAGGGCTTTTCTTAATTGTTATGATAAGCAAAAACAATAACTGCTGCAGAAAATGTGGAAATAAATTGTACATGTTTTCCTTCTCTAGCATTTGA
The DNA here is from genome assembly GCF_021462225.1 of Girardinichthys multiradiatus. NCBI lineage: Eukaryota > Metazoa > Chordata > Actinopteri > Cyprinodontiformes > Goodeidae > Girardinichthys > Girardinichthys multiradiatus. The sequence continues at coordinate 39,075,463 of NC_061818.1, read as the reverse complement.
TGAAAATGGGATGAAGTAAGGATCTGTTCTGATTGTATGAGTTTCTCTTAATGCCTCCTGTAAGTTACAGGAGTGATAAAATACCCAGCTTGTTGGTTAGGAGAAGGAGATTGGTCCGTTTTGGTAATTTTCCAAATCATGAAAGGCAAAAGCATGTTGGAATATAAACAGCCTGAGGCTGTATGTGAAAAAAAGGGTTCCTGAATCGTTAAATTAAGGAACGGGTTTGATTTAATTTTGCTTGCAAGGTTGACTAATGGGAAAATACAAAATTAAAGAAAATAGAAACGGTTTCCTCAGCTGGTGGTAAAAATACATAAATAAAATTAAATAAGAAAAAGTTGTTTTTCTTTTACTCAAACGTCAGATGCACAATTATTTCTACCCCTGGTAAAGATGTTTAAAGAGCCTTAAATAAATTCATCCTTTATCGCAGCAGCATTGTCTCACAATTAAAACTTTCAGTTCCACCCTTTGGTTTGCGTGCATTTATTCAGTGGGAATAAAATCACACAACTAACAGTCTCTAGAAATTTTACATTTGCAAGCCATAACTTTCAGTTCTCCTGGACTTCAACCCTTGTTCAAAACAAGAAAGAAAAGAGAAAATGTTATTTAAGTAATGCAGATGTATGTTGATCTTCACAAATCTATCTCGAGCCGGGGAAGTTATTAAAAAGGTACAAACAGCCGGAACCGGCCCAGGAACCTAGTTTATTCCGTCCTACCATCACAAACTTAAACATATAGAGTTGGCTAAGCCCACTGGGTCCAAAACTGGAACTGTGCGCTTTGGACAGATGAAGCTAAGATTGAACTTTTGAATAAACACTCTGGCTGGTTCTGATGTGAAAACAAAGGATACATGTGTTTAAAAGCATGCTGTTAAGTTTTTCTTGTGGGGATCTTGTTTAGAGTGCATTTTGAGAATACAGGCGCATCTCAGAAATGGAAATCCGGGGGCCTTAGTTGCAATACATTAATATAAAGGTAAATATATATAAATGTATGTTTTATATTTTGAAATATGTGTTCCTTAATATAAGTAAGTAAGTAAATAAATAAATAAACTTATAAATATAAGTTCCTTAAAAAACTTCCTAACATATCCATCATGTTGGAAAGTTCTGATGACCATAACCCCCAACATTTAATTTAATTCAAAAACGCTTTTAATATTCAGGGGATTTTCAACAAATGTTTTGGGGGAAAGCATCTGGTAAATAGTTAAATTTTTAAAACAATGAATTTTCTGACTAATATTTCCTGTCAGGCCTTAAATGGCTTTTTGCACATATTTTCCAGGGGAGCCAGAAAGTGTGGATGGTGCAGTAAAAAACACTAATTCAACAGTGTCATCACAGTCTAACTCAAACGCAAGCCTTGAAAAAGTTTTTACCACCTGTGAGACCATAAAACTTTGCCTCCCAGTCTCTGGCCTTGATTCGGTGTATGAAGCAGGAAGCAGTGGAGGCCAGCCTCTCATCACCCAGACCATGCGGACGGTGCTGTTCCTCTGTCCGCTCGTCTCATTTCCATCCCAGTGGCGCGCTGGGTAATAGAGATCAGTAATTGGTTGCTATAAATCCCAGCCGAGGACAAGGTGGGTCAGAACAGGCTGATTACTTAGGCATTACAGTCAATCTAAGCAAGTCCTTGAATTGAAAGATTTGGTGAGGTGGATTCTCATTATCGAGCTCAGTAAACGCATGCATTTGAGTGAAAGAAGAGGGGCCAAGGTCCCTCTCCCATCCCCTGTTTCAGGACGACATTATGCAAAGCTCCAACTGTGCAGACTTGTAAACAGCCTAACACATTTATTTTCCCACAGACTGCACCACAGTTTTATAGGAATATGTTTTTGGAATTGTTGGAGAGTGTTCAAGGGGCCTGCCTGGAGATTTAAGGCTCCTTCGTGCATCAGGGACCTGAGCAGGTTTGGTGTTAAATCACAGGTCGGTCTTCGGATTCAGAGAGCAAGTGGGGCCCAATCTCCTGACATCTGCCTTCAGTTTCGCAGAGTGGTGTTTATCTTTCAGTGTCGCTGACAAACAAGCTCTCAAGGTGATTAGCTTTGTCATTTAACATGAAGCAGATTGATGGCTTTGTGGTGAAATGCACCTTTGTGTTATTTTTCATCTCGGAGCCTGTGAGCTTAATCCATTTTAAGCTTCTCGGGATGAAAAAGAGTCTATGGAAGATGAATTAGGGTGTAAAGCTGATAGTCTTTCTCAGCATTCTCTCCAGCTGAAGGTGTGACTTACTGGATTATGGGAACAGTAGTTTCTGCTCCAACTACTTCAAGTTCTCAGCCTATTTTGATGCTTTACTTTTTTATATATCTGGAACACATCAATGACTGTGACTTTCTTTGTCACAAGTCCCCCCTCTCTGTGCCATCAGTGGTGCATAAAAAAAGCCTTTGATTCAATGTGTTCAAAGTCATTTGTCTGAAAAAATAAAGTCAGCCCAAGATGTACAAATCATGTCATGAATAGTAATGGAGCTGGGGTCCTAAATATGAGCTAAATGAGCAAATGTGATAAATTAACTTGGCATGCATTAAGAACCGAAATAGGAAAGAGATATATGAGACGCTAATGCTGAGGGAGCGATGCAAACCCCTGCCGGGTGAAGTGGTCCCACTTGTGCTAGCATCATCCCTCCACTCCTGGAACAGTATGCTGCTTCACTTAGCAGCCTCCATGTGGGATGGAGCACAAATGCTGTTTTAGCGTTTTTATCTTAATACACTGCAAAAGTCTGTTGCTCTGAAGGCATGATTATTGTACAGAGAGGAGGGAGCTGTGTGCATTTAAGCAAGACTTATTTTAACAGCAACTTAGCACCAAGCTAAACACAGAAGGGCAGATGGCTTTGTGATTCTCATTGCTGATTCCCTTCATTTTGTTAAATGGACTCTTTGCATGTATTTTAATATAACACTAATTCTTTGCATCATTATCCCAGTTTAAAGCATCATACCCTACTGAGTGTGTTTACTGTTGGAGAACTGTTAATCTGCCAGATACCAGACTGTTGTCACTTTAACCACCTGCTGCACGCATTGGCTGTAAAAAGCATCTAAACGGATCAAAAAGACGTCTGATTATTGCTTATTTACATTTTTCTTTCTTGATGGGCACAGAATGGCATATGGCTGCTTGTCAGCGCCACAGCGCGGGGCAGGTACACCGCCACACTCATCTGACAGAATGTTCAGCGGCGAGAATAACCCGTCTGTCTCCTCAGCCATGAGCACGTCCAGACCCGATGTGACACACACTTTAAAAGCCCACTGATTTAATAGAGGCACAGCGTCGGCACTGACCTCCCCGTCCCATGATTTCTTCACAGCTGATGTTCTAACATGCGACAGCGACACTCTGTGAGACAAACAGTAAAGGAGGAAGATGGATTGGTGGACAAACTCATATGTCTTTCACTGGGTAGAGGGGAGTGATGCACAATATTCAGGAGGACAGCAGTGTCGACAGGAAATGACAAAATCAAGCATGATGTTGTTTATTTGTTGACAGGTCTTGTAATGTTACATGACATCATGTCGTGTCACATAACGTCAAATCATGTTACAGTAATATGGGCGAGTTTGCCTTAGTTTAGTGCAGAAAGAGTTGCTTGGACGTTCACTGACTGGTTTCAGAAGGGACAAAATATCCACCTGATCCACTTCCTCCAACCTGAAACAGACACAGCTGATGACTTTTATTAGACGACTTCTGATATTCAATAAAATAAATTACAGATGCTACAAAACCAAAAAGAGAGCTCATATTAACCAGTGTCTGCCAAGGTAACTATCCTTAGGATCAGTAATTAAAAGGAATAATTCAGGTTCCAGCTAAGGCAGTTTAATAAATTGGTTGAAGAGCACCTTTTATCGTTCAGACTGCTTCTTCCATTTTTATCCTTTTGGGGTTTTTTTTGTGGTCATTTTCAGTTCAATTCTCTTCTTGCAGTTTCGGAAAAACTGCAAGAAGAGAAAAAAGAGAAAAAAAGACAAAAATATCAAAACCCATAACTTGATAAAACATTCCTAAAAGAATTCATGAAAAACTGCAAATAAATAGCAGGGAATTTAATTACAAAGAGGAGGAAAATGTTGCTTTTTTTGCAGGTCCAGAGCGCCTCTTCAGGCATTTTTCCCAAATTTTTAGTTTTCTTTCATTTTGCATTATGATATTTTTTTATTATTCTTGATTTAATTTGTGGTTTTGTTGCACATTTAGTTTGACTTTTCTAATATTTAATCACTGATTTATTAAACTTATGTATTTTAATTTCTTGCTGTGATTAATTAACTTTTGTAACATACATTTGCTTTACAGGGCTGCATGGTGGCACAGTTGGTAGCACTGTTGCCTTGCAGCAAGAAGGTCCTGGGTTCAATTCCCAGCTGGGGGTCTTTCTGCATGGAGTTTGCATGTTCTCCCTGTGCATGAGTGGGTTCTCACCGGGTACTCCAGCTTCCTCCCACAGTCCAAAGACATGCCAGTTAGGTTAATTGGTCTTTCTAAATTGCCCTTAGGTGTATGAATGAGTGTGTGCATGGTTGTTTGTGTGTTGCCCTTTGATGGACTGGCGACCTGTCCAGGGTGTACCCCGCCTTTCGCCCATAGACTGCTGGAGATAGGCACCAGCTCCCCCATGACCCACTATGGAATAAGCGGTAGAAAATGACTGACTGACATTTGATTTACATGGACTTTTTTTTATCCTTTATTCCTAATTTTTTTTTATTTCTCTGCCTGTTTAGCCTTGTTTTGTTTATTGCTTATACAAATTTACAATGTACAATTTACACATATATAATAAAGAGGTGCATTTGCAACATCTGTATGCTGTTGTTTTGTACTCTATTAAATGTTCAACAGAGAAACAGCCTGGGGGAAGAAACTGTCTCTGTGGCGGCAGTGTTCTGTAACGACGGCCTGTTTTGTAGATGAGCCAAACCACACTGAGATGGATGAAGACAGGACAGACTGAATGATGGCAGTGTAGAAGATGACCAGCAGCTCCTGTGGAAGGTTGAAGGGTTCTTGAGTTGCCTCAGGAAGTACAGTCTCTGCTGGACCTTCTTTTGAACAGTGTCTATGTGTGAAGACCATCTCAGGTCCTCAGAGATGGTGGTTCCTAAGAACCTGAAGTGGTCCACGACCGATACAGTGTTGTTGAGGATGGTGAGGGGGGTGTTTGGGGGTGGTGTTCTCCGAAGGTCCACCACCATTTCCACAGTCTTGAGTGGGTTCAGTTCAAGGTAGTTCTGACTGCACCAGTGGACCAGCCAATCCACCTGCTGTCTGCATGCAGACTCATCACCATCCTGGATCAGTCCAATGACAGTGGTGTCGTCTGCAAACTTAAGGAGTTTCACGGACGAGTCCGATGAGGTGCAGTCATTTGTGTACAGAGAGAAGAGAAGTGGGGATAGAACACAGCCCTGGGGGGCACCAGTACTTATTGATCTGGATCGGGAGAAGATGCTCCCCAGTCTCACCTGCTGCTGTCGGTCTGTCAGGAAGCTGTTGATCCACTGACAGGTGGAGGCTGGGACGTTGAGCTGGGTGAGCTTCTGGTGGAGGATGTCTGGTATGATGGTGTTGAAGGCCGAGCTGAAGTCTACAAACAGGATCCTGGCGCCCTGGGTGGTCGAGGTGTTGCAGAATGAAGTGTAGACCTAAGTTAACAGCATCATCTGCTGACCTGTTTGCTCGGTAAGCAAACTGCAGGGTGTCCAGCAGGGGGCCTGTGATGTCTTTCAGGTGCTTCAACACCAGCCGCTCAAAGGATTTCATGACCACAGACGTCAGGGCTACAGGCGTGTAGTCATTTAATCCTAGGATGGTGGGTTTCTTGGGAACCGGGATGATGGTGGATTGTTTGAGGCAGGAGGGGACCTCACATTTCTCCAGTGACTTGTTGAAGATCCTTGTGAAGATCGGAGCGAGTAGATTTGCACAGGCTTTCAGGCATGATGAGGAGACGTTATCAGGTCCTCCAGCTTTCTTTGTTTTCATGCACTGAAAGAGCCTGTTTACCTCTTCCTCTGAGATCTTTAGTGCAGACAGAGGATCTGATGGTAGGGGGTTGGTTGTTTTGTGGGAAGAACTTGTTCCTGAATGGGATGTGGAGGAGATGGTTTGAGGTGTGAATGGCTTCTTGTCATGTCTGCAGTAGAAGCCATTCAGACGGTTAGCCAGGATACGACTCTGTTCAGGATGGGTGGAGGGGCTCTTGTAGGCAGTCAGGTTTCTCAGACCAGTCCATACAGCTGAAGTGTCACCAGTAGAAAGGCTGTTCTTCAGCTTCTCACTGTAGCTTCTCTTAGCTGCTTTGATCTCCTTTGTTAGTCTGTTCCTGGCCTGCCTGTACCGCGCCCAATCTCCACTGCTGTGAGCTTCTTAAGCATTGTATTAACATTTTGAGTTGAGTTTTTTAGATATAGATTCATATTTTAATATTTTTCTTGATTTATATTTGATTTTAGTACATCAACTTTTTGCTTTTATTCCCTTTTGTTGCAAACTTCTTTATTACCTGAAAAACAAAAGCTAGTGGCCCTCCTGTGTTGTGTTGTGCAATAATATTTTGGCTATGAATAACTAAATACCTTCGGCACTTACTACAACTTTTAGCTAAAATGACCAAGTCGAGGCACCAACTGCTGAGGAATTGATAGCCAATCAGCGTTTATCTGTCAGTTTTTGTTTTGTGAGTACCTGCCTGGTGAGGTTTGGTATTTTAGGACAATAGCTGAAAGAGTGAATTTGTGCACTGGCTTTCCTAAACACCGAGGCCTGCACACATACACAGAATAAACACAAACAAGAATTCAATAATAGGAGAGAGACAGAGATGCTACTCGCCTCATGGTTTTCACATGGATTCCAGTTGTGGGGGAACTCCTACTTCCTGCAAGCTGTCATGAAAATATGTTAATGCTGTGCATTCTGGGATTCAGAGTCTCTTTTGTTCTCTGTCGGTAATTAAGATGTTCTCCCTTGATAGCTAGGCCCGACAGCTGTTATCTTCAGTGCTTCTTACTGGATTTAGATGTGTTTGTAGAAAACATGCCCTCCATCGTGTCTCTGTACAGATGTTCAGGTCAGCTAGTGTCGCTGCATGTTTCCGGAATACGAAATCTGATTTAATTAATTACTATTGTAGTCCTGGAAAGCACTTTGGGTTTTATATTTCTTGAAAAGTGCTACAGAATGAGGTTTTAGTGCTGTGATACTCCACATCCACCTAAAACCAAATTGCCCAAGCGCTGCTGTGACTGAAACTCCATATTAGATCATTAAACCAAAGAGCCAAAATCCTGTACATTTCTGTTTTACTTTAGTATCAAAGTCCCATTTGCGTTCCAGCAGCCGGTGCTTGTTAGTTAAAAAAAATCTTCTGTCTTCTTGTAAGATTTTTTTTTCCATTTGTCATAAACTTAGATTAAATACAGCCTTCCCAAAGCCTGCTCATTACCTCCAGTCTCATAGGAAATTAGCTGTCACTTGGCCGTACTCAGAAGCCATCAGCCTCCAGAAGTGAGAGTCAAACAGCGGCACTTCATCTAAAGGTCCTTTCAATGAGCATTAGTTATCTCGTAATGTGATCCCATAAATCTTTGTACGAATCTTGTTACATTGTGTTGTTTAAGCTGAATACTTGTGGATAAAAACTTATAACTTTAGATTTTTTAACCATTTGCAGACTATATATGAGTATTAATTGACGCTTGCAGTTTTATATAGTCTTGCTGCTTCTCTAGAGAATTCGGTTGGCAAAAGTAGTCCTTACAGATTTTAAACGGTTATTGTGAAATTTAAATATGTTTTTGTTTGTTAAAACTCTGTACTTCTAAGACATTCTAAGGTAGAAGTAGAAACCTCTCCTGCCGCCGTTTTCTTGCCCTGACAGGGTTCAGCTTAGTTTCCCAAAGCTGAACACAATCTGAAAGTTTTTTTTCAGATTGTCCTCCGCTGGAAAGGTTATGAATATTTCCAGGTTTTTTCTTCACAGGTAAAAATAATAAATAATATGGCTCCCAGTGATTACAGGCAGCTATATATACATGATGTCCTCCATGGGTCAAACCTTTTTTGAAGACCTGCATGTCCTTTCCAGCATGGTTTCAGCACTGGAAGCCAGAATTAAAGATTTCTACATACAAACCCTGTTTGAATAGAAAAGATTTAGAAACAAAAACTTTGTTTCTAAATCTTTCTAAAATTTTATTGATAAGCATCTGCTGTGAGATGAGCTGTGCATAGAACAATTACATGATGCCCCAGGGGTGTACTTAGTTATTATGGTGCCTGAGGCTAAACAGGCATGGGCCCCTGGATTTCCTTTCAGGTCATTATTTTCAACCCTTACTGAAGTTTAAACTTATTTTATTTTGCATAAGCAACTTCAGGCTCTGATTAGCAGTTAGCTTAAACCCTCTAGAAAAACAAATCTGAAGTCATACAAAATGAAACATGAAGATAAATTTTCTGCAGGCAGCTCTTCAAAACCTCCTGACAGAACCTCTTACAACCTGAATCATCCCTTTAGTTTGAATGGTTGTGGATCTGAAATAAAACTGGATGTTTTTCATCATGATCCCTATTTGTACTGATTATTCAGCTATAGATACAGGGCCTTTCAAACATATTCATGCCTTTTAAAATAAAATATGTTACAACTACAAACTTAAAGGTGTTCTATTTGGATTTTATGTGACAGATCAACAGAAGGTAACTGATAGTTTTGATGTGAAAAGGACACATTATTAACAAAACAAAACTCAGCATCTTTGACTAAAATACCCCTATATGAAATCCCAGCACAGGGTTTCATATAGTCCAGCTGTGTCTAATTTAATCTCAATATGAATCCAGATGTTATGTGAAGGCCTCAGAGGTTTGTTAGAGAGCATTACAGAGTAAACACAGCAGACAGGTCAGGAACAAAGTTGTGGAGAAGTTTAAAGCAGGATTAGGTTCTACAACAATATCACAAGCTTTGAACATCTCAGCTATATTCAATCCATCATCTGAAGATGGAGAGAGGATGGACCAGCTGCAGAGCTACCAAAACATGGACATCCACCTAACCTCACAGCAAGGAGAGCATTAATCAGAGAAGGAGCAAAGAAAAATCTGCTCAGTCGGTCACTTAATCAGGTTGGCATTAAATTGACCGCCGATAATAAAGTAAAGACCCTTGATGTTATTTTTGACCAGGACATGTCATTTAAATCCCATATCAGAGAGGTTTCTAGGATTTCCTTCTTTTCCCTCCAAAAGTTTGCCAAAATTAGAAATATCCTGTCCAGGAGTGATGCTGAAAAACTAGTCCATGCATTTGTTACTTCAAGGCTGGACTATTGTAATTCTTTGCTATCAGGATGTCCACAAAATGCAGTGAAAAGCCTTCAGCTGATTCAAAATGCTGCAGCAAGAGTTCTGATGAAAATTAAAAAGAGAGATCATATTTCTCCTATTTTAGCTTCCCTTCATTGGCTCCCTGTTAAATCCAGAATAGAATTTAAAATTCTCCTCCTCACATATAAAGCCCTTAATGATCTAGCTCCATCATACATCAGAGATCTGATTGGTCCATATGTTCCTAACAGAGCACTTTGTTCTCAGACTGCAGGTTTACTGGTGGTTCCTAGAGTCTCTAGAAGTAGAATGGGAGGCAGATCCTTTAGTTATCAGGCTCCTCTCCTGTGGAACCAGCTCCCAGTTTTAGTCCGTGAGGCAGACACCCTGTCTACTTTTAAGGCTAGGCTTAAAACTTTCCTTTTTGATAAAGCTTATAGTTAGAGTGGCTTAATTTATCCTGAGCTACCTCTGTAATTATGCTGCTATAGTTTTAGGCTGCTGGAGGACATAATGACCACATTGACCCTCTCTGCTACATTCTCACACTACTCTCCAATTTTGCATTATTGCTGTTATTTCAGCATTGAACTTTGTGTTCTATTTGTGTTTTTCCTGTTCTAGAAGCTACAACTGGCCTGGCTCTGTGTTTAGCTGTGACACCTTCTAAAATGTCACAGAAAATATCAGCATGCAGAGTTTGAATGCGTGGCACTTAAATTATAACATCCAACCAAAAATTGCATCTGAGCAGTTGTTATGGTTGTAACATTGCTGACATTGAAACTGAAATAAAGATTGTGATTTGAATAATCAAAGCTATGCTGGAACTCTACATTCAACATGTTTAATAGTTTCTTAAATATTTCATGTACTATATCATGGTTACTTGTCCAAGTTTTTCCCTTTTAGATATGTCGTGTTTACACCTGTTTTTATGATGAAGTTGTAATAAAACTTACTTTCACTTTACAGTCAAATATTTCTATTTTCCAGTGCTTGGCTGTGGTGAAGAGCTGCAGTAAAAAGAGCTGCATAAACCATCCTCTCCCCATCATACCTCTTGGGTTTATTTTGGAGTGTTGCTCTGTGATGTTGTTTGTCCATGAGAACCTGCTGTGCAACCAGCTTCAGAGCATACCAACACCATATGTTTGCATTTGTTTTTGCATGAACTTCCATTAATTAAAGCACTTTGTTACCAAAGACAGAACAGCCTAAAAGAGATAAATGGTTTCTAAATTTATCATCAAGTGATTCAAGACAGTCTCAGTTTAGAGGCACAGACAGGAACACCAACAGGAGGCCTTGCTAATGTAGGCTACTGCTGTGAAGCAAGTCCACCTAAAAATACTTTGCTTTAAGGGTGTGCTGTAGTTGTATAGTTCTAACATCTCCTCAGCAATTTTACCTTGCTGTAAGAGAGCATGCTGCTCTTCTGCCTGGATCGATCTGATTGTTTGTGTTGTTGTGTGACTTTGGAGCTGGACAACTTGTTTGTTTTGGTCGGTTTAACACACCAAGGTTGACGTGCCACACAAACTGTACACAAATAAATCATTCTTTTCCAAGAAAATATGGTGAAAATAATTTTTTATAAATGCTAAAAAGCTGAAAGAGGATCAGATGTAATGACTGAGATACACTTCAAAGACAATGGTGGCCAGTCTGCCCTGAAATGTAGGCAGAGCACAACACAGCTTCATGTTTCTAATATGCACAGACCCCTTCCCACAAAAATTATATTAGCAGAGAATTGATTTACGTTCCACGATGTAAAAATGTACACAGACATTAATGTAGTTACAGCAGAGTATATGGATGTCAGCTAAACTGTCAGGTGTGTTTTTGTTCCACTGTGTGTCACAATAAGTGGATGTGGGAGTGGTGCATGTCTTGAAAGTGCTGCGTAGAGAAAAAAGACCATCTAGCAGCTGTCAATACATCCATATCTTTTGGCTTATCAGAAAAATATGCAGCAGTGCGTCTTTAGTCTCATGCTGATGAGCAACTCCTTCTCTTGCAAAAGTATTCATACCCCCTGAACGTTTTCACATTTTGACACATTACAGGCTAAACCTTGATGGTAGTTTATTGAGATCTATGTGACACACCAACACAAAGTGGTGCGTACGTGTGAATCTTTTCACAATGTTTGATGAAGTCTGAAAAGAGTGGCCCCACACCATTATGCTGCCAACACCATGTTTCATCATAGGGATATTCTGTTCAGCGTGATTTGCAGTGTTATTTTTCTTCTACACACAATGTTTTAAAGAACACAGGCCAAAATGTAGTATTTGCCTAAACTGAGCAGATCACCCTTTTTTGGGGTAAATGTGGCTGGGGTGGCAGAGAGTTCTTCCTGCAACCGGTGGGTTGCCGGTTCGAACCCCCACTACGTTCATCTCAGTCGTTGTGTCACCCACGTTCCCTGATGGTGGTTTGAGGACAACAATGTAGCCTACCACTGTCAGTGTATAAATAGGTGATGACTGAATGTAGTGTGAAGCGCTTTGGTGTCCTCTAACTTGATAAAGTGCCGTACAAGTGCAAGCTATTTACCATGATTCTTCCACATTTTTACTGTGAAAATGGCTTGTATGACTTTCTTCTGAGTTTCTATCAACAATGGCTTTCTTCTTGCCACTCTTCCAGATGTCCAGAGCACAGGACTGACAGTTGTCCAAGTAATTTTCTACCTAAGCTGTACATCTCTCCAGCTCCTGCAGAGTTACCGTGGTCCTCTTGGCTGCTTCTCTGAATAATGCTCTCCTTGCCCAGCCTATCAGTTTAGCAGTTGGTCCATTTCATGTTCAGATGATAGATTTTACAGAGCTCTGGGAGATGCTCAAAGCTAGGAATATTGTTTTAGAAACTAACCCTACTTCTGAACCAGAACTTTCTCCCTGACCGGACTGTTGTGTTCCTTGTTCTTCATGACTCTGTTTGTTCTCTAATGGTCTCTAACAAATCTCTGAGGCCAGAAACAGAACATCAGCATTTCCAAATGCATGTCAGTGGATGATGCAAACTAACTAAATTTGACTTGTGCATTTACTCACATTTTTATATATAGTATTTTATTATGAAAGATTTGTGTTTTTACCAACAAGAATCTTTGTTATCCAATCAAATCTATTAGTTCAATTGATCAAAAAAGCAAAACATTGCTTGGATTCTGTAAACTGTAAGCAGTTATTTTGGTATTCAAATGTTTTGAATGCTGCAGAGATACATTCTGATTGTCTGTACCTGATGGAAGGTGTAAGACACATTTATATTGGGCAGTCTTAGTAGGAGTGAAAGCTTCGAAACATCGGCAGTTAGTAAACCAGGAAGGGAGTCTGTGGAGGAGACAGGGGACAGAAAGTCAATGTGGAGCTATGTTTACACATCATTTTTGCCTTTGTAGTCAAGAATGTTTAAACCTATATGTAAATTATATTTACTCATACCAAGACAATACTAAAATTGTCAATGGCTTGAACTTCAATGTAATTTGAGCTTTAAATTAAATTAAATTCAATTCAATTCAGTTTATTTATATAGCTCCAATTCACAACACATGTCGTCTCAAGGTTCTTCACAACAGTCAGGTTCATACATTCCAATTAATCGTAACCATTGAACAGTTCAGTCAGATTCAGTTATTTATTCAAATTGGATAAAAAGTTTTTCTATCTAAGGAAACCCAGCAGATTGCATCCAGTCAGTGACTTGCAGCATTCACTCCTCCTGGATGAGCATGTAGAGACAGTGGACAGTCACTGGTGTTGACTTTGCAGCAATCCCTCATACTGAGCATGCATGTAGCGACAGTGGAGAGGAAAAACTCCCTTTTAACAGGAAGGAACCTCCAGCAGAACCAGAACCAGGCTCAGTGTGAGCGGCCATCTGCCACGACTGACTGGAGGTTTGAGAGAACAGAGCAGAGACACAAAAAGAACACAGAAGCACTGATCCAGGAGTACTTTCTATGGGAAGGAAAAGTAAATGTTAATGGATGTAGCTGTAACACTGACACAATATGCTTGTATGGGTTACGTTTTTTTGGTATGGACCAGTTATCGCAAAGATATTAACAAAACTGACAACAGAAAATTAAGTTCGTCATAGGAGCCTGGGATGGAACAAGACAACCAGAGGAAGGAAAAAAAAAAATGCTCATCTGATTCAGAAATATATATTTAACTTAAATTACAACAAACAAATAATGAGACAGACACCAGATATGTATGTCAAGACAAGATTACATTAGGCAAGTATCCAGTCATTCAAATGCAATACTATTATTTGTTTGACTTTCGCATCCTTTTCAGTTCAAAATGGTTCAGTTTGTGGTTATCCAAACTAAATATGAAAGTTCAGTTATTGTCCATGTTCTTTTAGTTAAGTTCCTTTTGGGGGGAAAAAAAACAGGACTCTCACAGTGTCCAAGGTCCCGAATCAAAAGGGAAAAATAAATAATCCTACCTGCTCGCCACTCTAGAAGAGGTTCAGGGAGTCCAAAAAAAACCTGACCTATAAACAAGGTCAAAATACATGCAATTAGCATCTGGAAAAATACATTAGGTTACCGGTAACATCTCTAAATTGCATTCTGCACATACAGAAATTACAATAATAATTCAGAATTTCAAATGATTCAAAATTAATTCATTGATCATTGTATTCAAAATAAGCTGCGCAGCTAGATTCAATTAATTCAACAAAATACAGGCAGTAGCATAAAGCTAAAAGAAACCATGCATGCCATAGGCGTTTCACTGACATTGCTACAAACATTAGCAGCATTAATATTTAAACAGTGTCAAAGCATTCCAAAACATTTGCATGATTCCATAGAATTGCAGCCGAATTGTTAAACATTTGCCACAAACAAATATACGGTCGTAATTTATGACCGTAACTAACTTTATGAACATAAATGTCTAAAAATAACTGTGTTCTGGACTTCTGTTCGCAAATGCGGAAGTGAAGCCGTAACACAACCGGCATTAAAAATGAACTTCAGCAAAAAAGTTGACGACTTTACCCAACCGGTCTGAACAATCATATTGTAAAGTAACTTACCAATGAGTATGGGAAGATTTACATAAGGTGTTAATCGGATTTCGTGTTGAATCAGTCATTTGTTTATTGCAGCCATGCACAGCCAACTCTGAGAGCGTTTCCCTTTATAACAGTGCCACTGATGGCTGAACGGGCACTCATTTTAAGTAACATAGGTTACATAGCTCCTTTAGTCGTTTCACCTAGAAAGAAAGAACAGATAAACTCTGAGTTTTTAAGGATAGAGTCTGAAAGAGAGCACATAGAGTTAGTTACAGTAGAAGCTCAGTCAGTAGCCATGTCTAGGAGAGAGAAAGGGTTAAACACTGAAAGACAGGGCCATGTGGATCATTGGTAGAGGGTGAGCATTAAGTTGTTGCCAGCAGAAGCTCGGACGATGCCCCTCTCCAGAAAGGTGTCACAGGTAGACACAGAGTCAGGCCAGGTGTAGCTTCTAGGAAGAGAAAAGAGAGAACAAGGTTAAAAGCTGAAATAACAGCAAATAATGCAAAATTGGAGAGTAGTGTGAGAATGTAGCGAAGAGAGTGAAAGTGGTCAATATGTCCTCCAGCAGCCTAAGTAGCAGCATAACTACAGAAATAGTTCAGGATAAACTAAGACACTCTAACTATAAGCTTTATCAAAAAGGAAAGTTTTAAGCCTAGCCTTAAAAGTAGACAGGGTGTCTGCCTCACGGACTAAAACTGGGAGCTGGTTCCACAGGAGAGGAGCCTGATAACTAAAGGATCTGCCTCCCATTCTACTTCTAGAGACTCTAGGAACCACCAGTAAACCTGCAGTCTGAGAACAAAGTGCTCTGTTAGGAACATATGGACCAATCAGATCTCTGATGTATGATGGAGATAGATCATTAAGGGCTTTATATGTGAGGAGGAGAATTTTAAATTCTATTCTGGATTTAACAGGGAGCCAATGAAGGGAAGCTAAAATAGGAGAAATATGATCTCTCTTTTTAATTTTCATCAGAACTCTGGCTGCAGCATTTTGAATCAGCTGAAGGCTTTTGACTGCATTTTGTGGACATCCTGATAGTAAAGAATTACAATAGTCCAGCCTTGAAGTAACAAATGCATGGACTAGTTTTTCAGCGTCACTCCTGGACAGGATATTTCTAATTTTGGCAATGTTCCAGAGGCGAAAGAAGGAAATCCTAGAAACCTGTTTAATATGGGATTTAAATGACATGTCCTGGTCAAAAATAACACCAAGGTTTTTTACTTTATTACCGGAGGTCAATTTAATGACACATTTTAGAGATTTATTTGAACTTGTTTTTTATTTCTGTGGTGGAAGATTATACAACAAACTTCATAGATTTTTTTCAAACAAATTGTAACTGGGTGGAGAAGTCATGTTTATACCTGATAATAAAAATATAATATAATAATCTTCATTTGTCATTGTAATTGTATATTCCAGCGAAATTGTCCTCTGCATTTAACCCGTCCCTTAGGGAGCAGTGGGCTGCACATTGTGCGCCGCCCGGGGAGCATTCAGGGGCTAAGGGTCTTGCTCAGACACCCAGAGTGGCAGGCTGTGGGATTAGATAAAGGAGGCTAACATAAAGCTTTTGGAATGGCTTCAAAAGCTTTACCCTCAAACATTTAATTTTTTGGACTATACTTTAAAAGTCGGGTTCATGCTGGGAAATAACCAAATGTCAATAAAGAGTGAGGAAACGTCGAGGCAGAATGACAGCAGAAGCTTGTTGATGGTTAGAAAACAGCAGGTGGTTAATGTGCAAATTGCTAAGAGACCCCCAACCAAATATCAGTGGAGCTGAATGAATATATTACTTGTAACACTGAGAAGGTCCACATTAAAATTAGTGCACCCAACTTTTGATTAAGAAAGTCTGTAAATTAGAACATTCTACCCCCTGAATGATATATATATATATATATATATATATATACATATATATACACTCACATACATATTAAAACCTTCACATAAACATGACAGGTTGTGGCAGTGCAATGTGCTCATTTATTTCACAGCCAGAGTAGCTGACTGGGGTTTATGCTTTTCAACAGAGAGACAGTCTGGGGGAGGAAACTGTCTCTGTGGCGGTAAAACGGTTTGTGTTCAGGATGTGTGGGGTCTGCTGAGATTTTAGCTGCCCTTTTCCTGACCCTTGACCTTTACAAGTCCTGGATGCAGAGAAGATCAGCCCTCGTGATCCTCTCCGCAGACTTGATTGTTCATTGCAGTTTGTACCTATCTTGCTTTGTGGCAAGCCAAACCACACAGACCATCCAACAAAAATGGACGAACACAGGACAGAAGGTTGTACGTCTTGAGTTGCTGCAGGAAGTTCAGTCTCTGCTGCGCCTTCTTCCGAACATTGTCTATGTGTGTAGACCTGAGAAACGGTGGTTCTTAGGAACTGGAAGTGATCCACACAGACACTGTGTTGTTGAGGATGGTGAGGGGAGGCAGTGGCGGGGGGGGGTTCTCCAGAGGACCACCGTCATATCCACTGTCTCTAGTGGGTTTAATTTTAGGTGGTTTTGATTGGTCTGTATGCCGCCTCGTCATTGTCCTGGATCAAACCAGTGACAGTGGTGTCATCTGCAAACCGCAGGAGTTTCACAAACGGGTCAGCTGAGATGCAGTCATTTATGTACAGAGAGAAGAGGATTTGTGAGGGAACCGCCAGTGCTGATGGTTCTTTAGCAGAAGAAAATGCTCCCCAGTCTCAGCTGCTGCTGCTGGTCAGTCAGGAAGATGGTGATCCACTGACAGGTGAAGGCCGACACTGTGAGCTGGGTCAACTTCTGATGGAGGACGTCTGGGTTAATGGTGTTGAAGGCGAGCTGAAGTCTACAAACAATATCCTGGTGTACATCTGTGTGTTAAGCCCAATATTAATGAGATTCTTGGCCATGATGAGTGAATCTTCACTGGAACTTTAGAATAGGTTGAGTCAAAGACATCAGGAATTTATATTGCTGTAATTTGCTTTACTTTCAGACAAATATTTTAGAGCAGAAATTTTGTCCTTCATTGTTTTTTTTTTGCATCCTTAAGGCACAAACATAATTCCTTTTTAAACCCAGACATCTATTAGGTGACAGAAAATAGCTCTAGATTTCAAACAAAGAAAGGAAAGCGAGCAGACTGGATTTTTCTTCTCAGAAAGCCAGAGAGTGTTCACAACAAAACCACACAATCACCTAAATCACCCTTGAGACGGCTGAACAATTACATTCTGATTCATTAGCAGCCTGCAATGTCAAGCCACTTCTAAATTCTTCTAATGTCTGTTTCTATTATTCTTCAGTCTCCTCCACAGAGATCAATATGGGAGAGGGAAGAGTTTTGTTGATCCGTTTTTTGTGTCTTCAACCAGATGAGAAGTTAGAGGACCAAAATAAGCAACAGAACATTTGAAGACAAACAACGTGTCGGCACTCTCAGCAGTTCTGAGCTATCCGGCTTTCCATCGCGGAGCTCGTGCATGTTGTTAGCCAGCAGACTGGAACATCATGCTTCAGTAAAGCTGCTGGTGTCGAAGCTGCAAGCCGTGCAAAAAGAAAAGAGGAGAGGCAACTTTGTGGATCAAGGCCACTCTTTTTATTATGTGAAATAATCTACCTTAAGAAATGCGCTAGTGAACGCTGAGCGAGATTTCCCCGTGCGGTTGATGATTGCCATTTTGTGTCTAAATTGAAACCAAACTGAAGATAGGCGCTTATTTAAATAAGGGAATCAAACACAGAACTGGAGGTAAAATCAAATTCTGACGGGAAGCAGAACAGATGGAAATGTGAAACTAAAGTAACCTTGACGCACTGCTTCTCCTCGCCATGCTGTAATGTGTTTTATTGTGTTTGTGCTGTATTGTACACTCTCTTCATTCATAGTTGAGCTCTGCTTAATGGACTAACCTGCCAAACTCACAGCAGCACACACACAAAGGGCCTGCTGTTTTTAAAATGATTGAGCCATGACTTGTCAGCAAGAATCTGCTCTCGCCCTTGAATGCTAATTACATGATGTTTATGCAAAGTCACGAACACACTCCCAACGGATCTTACACTGGATTTCTAAACTCTTAAAACAAATCTTAACGTGTTGTCAGCATAACAATGTCAATAAAATGACACTTCACTTTGTGTGACGAAGGCACTTTTTCTTTCCCCCAACAGAAAAGATTTTCCGAACCCCACCCCCACTCAGCCTTCTCAAAACCTCTGACACAGTTTCTACAAT